>NC_091284.1:815138250-815448612 GCF_032444005.1 Ranitomeya imitator | reverse complement strand
TACAGATAATAAATGGGAAATGTTTAAGAACATCCTAAATAGGCAGTGTAAGCGGTTTATACCTTGTGGGAATAAAAGGACTAGAAATAGGAAAAACCCAATGTGGCTAAACAAAGAAGTAAGACAGGCAATTAACAGTAAAAAGAAAGCATTTGCACTACTAAAGCAGGATGGCATCATTGAAGCTCTAAAAAACTATAGGGAGAAAAATACTTTATCTAAAAAACTAATTAAAGCTGCCAAAAAGGAAACAGAGAAGCACATTGCTAAGGAGAGTAAAACTAATCCCAAACTGTTCTTCAACTATATCAATAGTAAAAGAATAAAAACTGAAAATGTAGGCCCCTTAAAAAATAGTGAGGAAAGAATGGTTGTAGATGACGAGGAAAAAGCTAACATATTAAACACCTTCTTCTCCACGGTATTCACGGTGGAAAATGAAATGCTAGGTGAAATCCCAAGAAACAATGAAAACCCTATATTAAGGGTCACCAATCTAACCCAAGAAGAGGTGCGAAACCGGCTAAATAAGATTAAAATAGATAAATCTCCGGGTCCGGATGGCATACACCCACGAGTACTAAGAGAACTAAGTAATGTAATAGATAAACCATTATTTCTTATTTTTAGTGACTCTATAGCGACAGGGTCTGTTCCGCAGGACTGGCGCATAGCAAATGTGGTGCCAATATTCAAAAAGGGCTCTAAAAGTGAACCTGGAAATTATAGGCCAGTAAGTCTAACCTCTATTGTTGGTAAAATATTTGAAGGGTTTCTGAGGGATGTTATTCTGGATTATCTCAATGAGAATAACTGTTTAACTCCATATCAGCATGGGTTTATGAGAAATCGCTCCTGTCAAACCAATCTAATCAGTTTTTATGAAGAGGTAAGCTATAGGCTGGACCACGGTGAGTCATTGGACGTGGTATATCTCGATTTTTCCAAAGCGTTTGATACCGTGCCGCACAAGAGGTTGGTACACAAAATGAGAATGCTTGGTCTGGGGGAAAATGTGTGTAAATGGGTTAGTAACTGGCTTAGTGATAGAAAGCAGAGGGTGGTTATAAATGGTATAGTCTCTAACTGGGTCGCTGTGACCAGTGGGGTACCGCAGGGGTCAGTATTGGGACCTGTTCTCTTCAACATATTCATTAATGATCTGGTAGAAGGTTTACACAGTAAAATATCGATATTTGCAGATGATACAAAACTATGTAAAGCAGTTAATACAAGAGAAGATAGTATTCTGCTACAGATGGATCTGGATAAGTTGGAAACTTGGGCTGAAAGGTGGCAGATGAGGTTTAACAATGATAAATGTAAGGTTATACACATGGGAAGAGGGAATCAATATCACCATTACACACTCAACGGGAAACCACTGGGTAAATCTGACAGGGAGAAGGACTTGGGGATCCTAGTTAATGATAAACTTACCTGGAGCAGCCAGTGCCAGGCAGCAGCTGCCAAGGCAAACAGGATCATGGGGTGCATTAAAAGAGGTCTGGATACACATGATGAGAGCATTATACTGCCTCTGTACAAATCCCTAGTTAGACCGCACATGGAGTACTGTGTCCAGTTTTGGGCACCGGTGCTCAGGAAGGATATAATGGAACTAGAGAGAGTACAAAGGAGGGCAACAAAATTAATAAAGGGGATGGGAGAACTACAATACCCAGATAGATTAGCGAAATTAGGATTATTTAGTCTAGAAAAAAGACGACTGAGGGGCGATCTAATAACCATGTATAAGTATATAAGGGGACAATACAAATATCTCGCTGAGGATCTGTTTATACCAAGGAAGGTGACGGGCACAAGGGGGCATTCTTTGCGTCTGGAGGAGAGAAGGTTTTTCCACCAACATAGAAGAGGATTCTTTACTGTTAGGGCAGTGAGAATCTGGAATTGCTTGCCTGAGGAGGTGGTGATGGCGAACTCAGTCGAGGGGTTCAAGAGAGGCCTGGATGTCTTCCTGGAGCAGAACAATATTGTATCATACAATTAGGTTCTGTAGAAGGACGTAGATCTGGGGATTTATTATGATGGAATATAGGCTGAACTGGATGGACAAATGTCTTTTTTCGGCCTTACTAACTATGTTACTATGTTACTATGTAGAATGAACCTACAAGGCAAGAAAGGGTTTATTTTAATTCCGATATTTTGGTCCCATTGACTTGCATTGGGATCGGGTATCGGTATCGGCGATATCCGATATTTTTTGAATATCGGCCGATCCTATCCGATACCGATACTTTCCGATATCGGAAGGTATCGCTCAACACTAGACATTAGAAAAGTAATTCACAGTAGTCCACAGGCAAGAGCTTTTCATAGGCAAGCTAGGTGTCGGCCGGGCAAGGTGGGGCAAAAGAACTCGAAATCCAGTTGTGGTTCATTTTAATGAATGTTAGATCATCAACATTTTGGGTAGCCAGACGAGTCCTTTTTTCGGTTAATATTGAACCTGCAGCACTGAATACTCTTTCTGATAGGACACTAGCTGCCGGGCAAGCAAGCTCCTGCAATGCATATTCTGCCAATTCTGGCCAGGTGTCTAATTTTGATGCCCAGTAATCAAATGGGAATGACGGTTGAGGGAGAACATCGATAAGGGATGAAAAATAGTTTGTAACCATACTGGACAAATGTTGTCTCCTGTCACTTTCAATTGATGCAGCAGTACTTGTCCTGTCTGCGGTCATAGCAAAATCACTCCACAACCTGGTCAGAAAACCCCTCTGTCCAACGCCACTTCTGATGTGTGCACCCCTAACACTCCTGGTCTGCTGCCCCCTGGAGCTCGTGTGAGAACGGTCACGTGCGCTGTGTGCTGGGAATGCCTGAAGCAAACGGTCAACAAGAGTTGATTGTTTGGTTGCTAATATTAGTTCCAAGTTCTCATGTGGCATAATATTTTGCAATTTGCCTTTATAGCGTGGATCAAGGAGGCAGGCCAACCAGTAATCGTCATCGTTCATCATTTTAGTAATGCGTGTGTCCCTTTTGAGGATACGTAAGGCATAATCCGCCATGTGGGCCAAAGTTCCAGTTGTCAAATCTGCGGTTGTGATTGGTTGAGGGGCAGTTTCAGGCAAATCTACGTCACTTGTGTCCCTCAAAAAACCAGAACCCGGCCTTGCCACGCAACCAATTTCCAGTGCCCCCGGAAAAGCTTCCTCATTAAAAATATACTCATCCCCATCATCCTCCTCGTCCTCCACCTCCTCTTCGCCCGCTACCTCGTCCTGTACACTGCCCTGACCAGACAATGGCTGACTGTCATCAAGGCTTTCCTCTTCCTCTGGTGCAGACGCCTGATCCTTTATGTGCGTCAAACTTTGCATCAGCAGACACATTAGGGGGATGCTCATGCTTATTATGGCGGTGTCTGCACTAACCAGCCGTGTGCATTCCTCAAAACACTGAAGGACTTGACACATGTCTTATATCTTCGACCACTGCACACCTGACAACTCCATGTCTGCCATCCTACTGCCTGCCCGTGTATGTGTATCCTCCCACAAAAACATAACAGCCCGCCTCTGTTGGCACAGTCTCTGAAGCATGTGCAGTGTTGAGTTCCACCTTGTTGCAACGTCTATGATTAGGCGATGCTGGGGAAGGTTCAAAGACCGCTGATAGGTCTGCATACGGCTGGAGTGTACAGGCGAACGTCGGATATGTGAGCAAAGTCCACGCACTTTGAGGAGCAGGTCGGAGAACCCAGCATAAGTTTTCAATAAGCACTGCACCACCAGGTTTAAGGTGTGAGCCAGGCAAGGGATGTGTTTCAGTTGGGAAAGGGAGATGGCAGCCATGAAATTCCTTCCGTTATCACTCACTACCTTGCCTGCCTCAAGATCTACTGTGCCCAGCCACGACTGCGTTTCTTGCTGCAAGAACTCGGACAGAACTTCCGCGGTGTGTCTGTTGTCGCCCAAACACTTCATAGCCAATACAGCCTGCTGACGCTTGCCAGTAGCTGGCCCATAATGGGACAACTGGTGTGCAACAGTGTCAGCTGCCGATGGAGTGGTTGGCCGACTGCGGTCTGTGGAAGAGCTGTTGCTTCTGCAGGAGGACGAGGAGGAGGAGGAGGGGGTGCGAACGCCTACAGCCAACTGATTCCTAGACCGTGGGCTAGGCACAACTGTCCCGAAATTGATGTCCCCTGTGGACCCTGCATCCACCACATTCACCCAGTGTGCCGTGATGGACACGTAACGTCCCTGGCCATGCCTACTGGTCCATGCATCTGTAGTCAGGTGCACCTTTGTACTCACAGATTGCCTGAGTGCATGGACGATGCGATGTTCAACATGCTGGTGCAGGGCTGGGATGGCTTATCTGGAAAAAAAGTGTTGACTGGGTAGCTCGTAGCGTGGTTCAGCGTACTCCATCAGGGCTTTGAAAGCTTCGCTTTCAACTAACCGGTAGGGCATCATCTCTAACGAGATTAGTCTAGCTATGTGGGCGTTAAAACCCTGTGTACGCGGATGCGAGGATAAGTACTTCCTTTTTCTAACCAGAGTCTCATGTAGGGTGAGCTGGACTGGAGAGCTGGAGATCGTGGAACTAGCGGGTGTGCCGGTGGACATGGCAGACTGAGAGACGGTTGGAGACGTTATTGTTTCCGCCGGTGCCCTAGATGCAATATTTCCTCCTACAAAACTGGTGATACCCTGACCCTGACTGCTTTTGGCTGGCAAAGAAACCTGCACAGATACTGCCGGTGGTGCGGAAAATGGTGGCCTTACCGTGACGGAAGGGATGTTGCGTTGCTGACTAGCTTCATTGGCCGAGGGTGCTACAACCTTAAGGGACGTTTGGTAGTTAGTCCAGGCTTGAAAATGCATGGTGGTTAAATGTCTATGCATGCAACTTGTATTGAGACTTTTCAGATTCTGACCTCTGCTTAAGCTAGTTGAACATTTTTGACAGATGACTTTGTGCTGATCAATTGGATGTTGTTTAAAAAAATGCCAGACTGCACTCTTCCTAGCATCGGATCCCTTTTCAGGGATTGCAGACTGAGCTTTAACCGGATGGCCACACTGTCCTCCAACAGGTTTTGGCTTTGCCACGCGTTTTGGGCCAGATACGGGCCCGGCAGATGGAACCTGTTGCGATGTTGATGCCTGCTGCGGCCCCTCCTCCACCTCCGCTTCTGAACTACTGCCGCCTGCACCCTGTTCCCCCAATGGCTGCCAATCGGGGTCAACAACTGGGTCATCTATTACCTCCTCTTCTAGCTCGTGTGCAACTTCGTCTGTGTCACCGTGTCGGTCGGTGGTATAGCGTTCGTGACGGGGCAACATAGTCTCATCAGGGTCTGATTGTGGATCAGTACCCTGAGAGGGCAATGTTGTGGTCTGAGTCAAAGGACCAGCATAGTAGTCTGGCTGTGGCTGTGCATCAGTGCACTCCATGTCAGAATCTACTTGTAATGGGCATGGCCTGTTAACTGTGTCACTTTCTAAGCGAGGGATGGTATGTGTAAAGAGCTCCATGGAGTAATCCGTTGTGTCGCCTGCTGCATCCTTCTCTCTTGTTGTTGTTTTTGCTGAAGAGGACAAGGAAGCGACTTGTCCCTGACCGTGAACATCCACAAGCGACGCGCTGCTTTTACATTTACCAGCTTCAGAAGAGGAGGCAATAGAGCTAGAGGCTGAGTCTGCAAGGTAAGCCAAAACTTGCTGTTGCTGCTCCGGCTTTAAAAGCGGTTTTCCTACTCCCAGAAAAGAGAGCGTTCGAGGCCTTGTGTAGCCAGACGACGAACCTGGCTCCACAGCTCCAGACTTAGGTGGAATATTTTTTTTCCCACGACCACCTGATGCTCCACTACCACTACCATCATTACCAGCTGACAATGAACGCCCACGGCCACGACCTCTTGCACCAGACTTCCTCATTGTTTTAAAAACTTAACCAAAGTTACTTTATTTGTTGCTGTCAAACAACTTACACGGTGAGCAATAACTTCAGTATGATTTCAATATCCCTTTACAGGTTGGTGAGACCACAAGGAAAATCAGGCACAATGTTACACACTCTGTTTTCTGTGGCACCAAATCACAGAGATGCCACACACGCAGGACTGTCACTCAAGCACAAATGTCAATATTAATCTCCCACTGATTTTTTTTTTTTTTTTCAGGGAGACTTTAGAAACCAAATAAAATAAAAAGATTTTTTCAGGGACAATTTAGAAACCAAATAAAAAAAAAAAGGCTTTCTATGGCCCACTGAGTGAGAGATGGCACACACAGGAGTCAGGAGTGGCACACAAGCCCAGAGGCCAATATTTATCTCCCACTGATTGATTTATTGATTTTTTCAGATAGAATTTAGAACCCAAATCAAGTAAAAAAATAAATAGGATTTCTATGGCCCACAATTTGAGAGAGAGAGAGAGATGGCACACCCAGGAGTCAAGACTGGCACACAAGCAGAAAGGGCAATATTAATCTCCCACTGATTTTTTTTTTTTCAGGGAGACTTTAGAAACAAAATAAAATAAAATGATTTTTTCATGAAGAATTTAAAAACCAAATAAAATAAAATGATTTTTTCAGGGAGAATTTAGAAACCAAATAAAAAAAAATAGGCTTTCTATGGCCCACTGAGTGAGAGATGGCACACACAGGAGTCAGGAGTGGCACACAAGCCCTGAGGCCAATATTTTTCTCCCACTGATTGATGTAGTGATTTTTTCAGGTAGATTTTAGAACCCAAATCAAGCAAAAAAATAAATAGGCTTTCTATGGCCCAGTGAGTGAGATTGAAAACCAGGGATTCAAGCTTGAGGAGGCTAATTTGCATATTCCAGGTGCCTTCTGGGAAAAGCGAAGAGTCTCCCTAAGCTAGAAGATCGTTGGGTACAGCCGGGACCAGCTGCTTGGAAAGAATCACCAAACCGCACGCCTTACGGCGCGCAAATTTTTGCCTGTAGGACATTATTGCAAGAGAGCTTGGCTGAGTAGATTACACAAGAAGGAAAACACACAGCAAGTCAGCAGGATCTAGGAGCAACATGGCAGATGTGACAACCTACATGGTGAGCTGCAGCATGTGCTACATGTTCACAGATCGACCAGAAGAAGAATTAAATTTCACCTGTCAGAAGTGTAGACTAGTGGCCCTTTTAGAAGAAAAGGTGCGGGGTCTGGAAGAAAGAATAGCAACTTTGAAACTCATCAAAGAGAATGAAGACTTTCTAGACAGAACAGAAGCATCTCTACTGGTCACAGAAGGTGAAAAAAGTGTCAGAGAACCTCCAAAAGCAGATGAGTGGAAGCATGTGACCAAAAGAAGCAAGAAGACCATGGAGAAATCACCAACCACACAACTGAAGAACCGATATCAAATCTTTGTAGAGGATGAAGATGGCACACCTAAGGATGAAGCAATACCAGCAAGCAAAAAAGAAAAGGGCACACAGCAACAAGTGACAGCAAAAAGTACAGCCAAGAAGCAACGAAGAGTGGTGGTGGTGGGAGACTCACTACTGAGAGGCACAGAAGCAGCCATCTGCAGACCGGACATAACTGCAAGAGAAGTATGCTGCCTTCCAGGTGCGATGATCAAGGATGTGACCGATAGGATACCAAAGCTCTTCAACTCCAAGGACGTCCACCCATTTCTTCTGATACATGTTGGCACCAATGACACGGCAAGGAAGGACCTACCGACAGTCTGCAAAGACTTTGAAGAGTTGGGGAAGAAAGTAAAGGAACTGGATGCACAGGTAGTTTTTTCTTCTATCCTTCCAGTAGACGGGCATGGCACCAGGAGATGGAACAGGATCCTTGATGCAAACAACTGGCTAAGACGATGGTGCAGACAACAAGGATTCGGATTCCTGGACCACGGTGTGAATTACTTGTACGATGGACTCCTCGCCAGAGACGGACTACACCTCAACAAACCTGGGAAACACACATTCGCCAGAAGACTCGCTACACTCATCAGGAGGGCGTTAAACTAGAAGAAGAGGGGACGGGAAGAAAAACATTAGACTTGAACAAAGAAGATCCAGGAAAACATACTCAGAAGGGAGGTAAGAACATTTCTAAAACAATCCACAGCGAGGAGATCGGAACAAAACAAAATCCTCTAAACTGCATGCTCGCAAACGCCAGAAGCCTAACAAACAAGATGGAAGAACTAGAAGCAGAAATATCTACAGGTAACTTTGACATAGTGGGAATAACCGAGACATGGTTAGATGAAAGCTATGACTGGGCAGTTAACTTACAGGGTTACAGTCTGTTTAGAAAGGATCGTAAAAATCGGAGAGGAGGAGGGGTTTGTCTCTATGTAAAGTCTTGTCTAAAGTCCACTTTAAGGGAGGATATTAGCGAAGGAAATGAGGATGTCGAGTCCATATGGGTCGAAATTCATGGAGGGAAAAATGGTAACAAAATTCTCATTGGGGTCTGTTACAAACCCCCAAATATAACAGAAACCATGGAAAGTCTACTTCTAAAGCAGATAGATGAAGCTGCAACCCATAATGAGGTCCTGGTTATGGGGGACTTTAACTACCCGGATATTAACTGGGAAACAGAAACCTGTGAAACCCATAAAGGCAACAGGTTTCTGCTAATAACCAAGAAAAATTATCTTTCACAATTGGTGCAGAATCCAACCAGAGGAGCAGCACTTTTAGACCTAATACTATCTAATAGACCTGACAGAATAACAAATCTGCAGGTGGTCGGGCATCTAGGAAATAGCGACCACAATATTGTACAGTTTCACCTGTCTTTCACTAGGGGGACTTGTCAGGGAGTCACAAAAACACTGAACTTTAGGAAGGCAAAGTTTGACCAGCTTAGAGATGCCCTTAATCTGGTAGACTGGGACAATATCCTCAGAAATAAGAATACAGATAATAAATGGGAAATGTTTAAGAACATCCTAAATAGGCACTGTAAGTGGTTTATACCTTGTGGGAATAAAAGGACTAGAAATAGGAAAAACCCAATGTGGCTAAACAAAGAAGTAAGACAGGCAATTAACAGTAAAAAGAAAGCATTTGCACTACTAAAGCAGGATGGCACCATTGAAGCTCTAAAAAACTATAGGGAGAAAAATACTTTATCTAAAAAACTAATTAAAGCTGCCAAAAAGGAAACAGAGAAGCACATTGCTAAGGAGAGTAAAACTAATCCCAAACTGTTCTTCAACTATATCAATAGTAAAAGAATAAAAACTGAAAATGTAGGCCCCTTAAAAAATAGTGAGGAAAGAATGGTTGTAGATGACGAGGAAAAAGCTAACATATTAAACACCTTCTTCTCCACGGTATTCACGGTGGAAAATGAAATGCTAGGTGAAATCCCAAGAAACAATGAAAACCCTATATTAAGGGTCACCAATCTAACCCAAGAAGAGGTGCGAAACCGGCTAAATAAGATTAAAATAGATAAATCTCCGGGTCCGGATGGCATACACCCACGAGTACTAAGAGAACTAAGTAATGTAATAGATAAACCATTATTTCTTATTTTTAGGGACTCTATAGCGACAGGGTCTGTTCCGCAGGATTGGCGCATAGCAAATGTGGTGCCAATATTCAAAAAGGGCTCTAAAAGTGAACCTGGAAATTATAGGCCAGTAAGTCTAACCTCTATTGTTGGTAAAATATTTGAAGGGTTTCTGAGGGATGTTATTCTGGATTATCTCAATGAGAATAACTGTTTAACTCCATATCAGCATGGGTTTATGAGAAATCGCTCCTGTCAAACCAATCTAATCAGTTTATATGAAGAGGTAAGCTATAGGCTGGACCACGGTGAGTCATTGGACGTGGTATATCTCGATTTTTCCAAAGCGTTTGATACCGTGCCGCACAAGAGGTTGGTACACAAAATGAGAATGCTTGGTCTGGGGGAAAATGTGTGTAAATGGGTTAGTAACTGGCTTAGTGATAGAAAGCAGAGGGTGGTTATAAATGGTATAGTCTCTAACTGGGTCGCTGTGACCAGTGGGGTACTGCCGGGGTCGGTATTGGGACCTGTTCTCTTCAACATATTCATTAATGATCTGGTAGAAGGTTTACACAGTAAAATATCGATATTTGCAGATGATACAAAACTATGTAAAGCAGTTAATACAAGAGAAGATAGTATTCTGCTACAGATGGATCTGGATAAGTTGGAAACTTGGGCTGAAAGGTGGCAGATGAGGTTTAACAATGATAAATGTAAGGTTATACACATGGGAAGAAGGAATCAATATCACCATTACACACTGAACGGGAAACCACTGGGTAAATCTGACAGGGAGAAGGACTTGGGGATCCAAGTTAATGATAAACTTACCTGGAGCAGCCAGTGCCAGGCAGCAGCTGCCAAGGCAAACAGGATCATGGGGTGCATTAAAAGAGGTCTGGATACACATGATGAGAGCATTATACTGCCTCTGTACAAATCCCAAGTTAGACCGCACATGGAGTACTGTGTCCAGTTTTGGGCACCGGTGCTCAGGAAGGATATAATGGAACTAGAGAGAGTACAAAGGAGGGCAACAAAATTAATAAAGGGGATGGGAGAACTACAATACCCAGATAGATTAGCGAAATTAGGATTATTTAGTCTAGAAAAAAGACGACTGAGGGGCGATCTAATAACCATGTATAAGTATATAAGGGGACAATACAAATATCTCGCTGAGGATCTGTTTATACCAAGGAAGGTGACGGGCACAAGGGGGCATTCTTTGCGTCTGGAGGAGAGAAGGTTTTTCCACCAACATAGAAGAGGATTCTTTACTGTTAGGGCAGTGAGAATCTGGAATTGCTTGCCTGAGGAGGTGGTGATGGCGAACTCAGTCGAGGGGTTCAAGAGAGGCCTGGATGTCTTCCTGGAGCAGAACAATATTGTATCATACAATTAGGTTCTGTAGAAGGACGTAGATCTGGGGATTTATTATGATGGAATATAGGCTGAACTGGATGGACAAATGTCTTTTTTCGGCCTTACTAACTAGGTTACTATGTAACTATGTTACTATGGCACACACAGGAGTCAGGAGTGGCACACAAGCCCAGAGGCCAATATTTTTCTCCCACTGATTGATGTGATTTTTTCAGGTAGATTTTAGAACCCAAATCAAGCAAAAAAATAAATAGGCTTTCTATGGCCCAGTGAGTGAGAGATGGCACACACAGGAGTCAGGAGTGGCACACAAGCCCAGAGGCCAATATTTTTCTCCCACTGATTGATGTAGTGATTTTTTCAGGTAGATTTTAGAACCCAAATCAAGCAAAAAAATAAATAGGCTTTCTATGGCCCACTGAGTGAGAGATGGCACACACAGGAGTCAGGAGTGGCACACAAGCCCAGAGGCCAATATTTTTCTCCCACTGATTGATGTAGTGATTTTTTCAGGTAGATTTTAGAACCCAAATCAAGCAAAAAAATAAATAGGCTTTCTATGGCCCACAATTTGAGAGAGAGAGAGAGAGAGAGAGAGAGAGATGGCACACCCAGGAGTCAAGACTGGCACACAAGCAGAAAGGGCAATATTAATCTCCCAGTGATTTTTTTTTTTTTTCAGGGAGACTTTAGAAACAAAATAAAATAAAATGATTTTTTCATGAAGAATTTAGAAACCAAATAAAATAAAATGATTTTTTCAGGGAGAATTTAGAAACCAAATAAAAAAATAAATAGGCTTTCTATGGCCCACTGAGTGAGAGATGGCACACACAGGAGTCAGGAGTGGCACACAAGCCCAGAGGCCAATATTTTTCTCTCTCCCACTGATTTTTTCAGGTAGATGAACCCAAATCAAGCAAAAAAAATAAATAGGCTTTCTATGGCCCACTGAGTGAGAGATGGCACACACAGGAGTCAGGAGTGGCACACAAGCCCAGAGGCCAATATTTTTCTCCCACTGATTGATGTAGTGATTTTTTCAGGTAGATTTTAGAACCCAAATCAAGCAAAAAAATAAATAGGCTTTCTATGGCCCACTGAGTGAGAGATGGCACACACAGGGATGGCACTCTAGCAGAAGTGCCAATCTTAATCTCCCACAAAAAAAAAATAAAAACAGGGACTGTCCTACAATTACTATCTCCCTGCAGTAATCTCAGCCAGGTATGGCAGGCAGCAATAAGGAGTGGACTGATGCACAAATTAAATAAAAAGTGTGGACAAACAAACAAGATAGCTGTGCAGAAAGGAAGGAACAAGAGGATTTGTGCTTTGAAAAAAGCAGTTGGTTTGCACAGCGGCGTACACACAGCAATGCAGCTATCAGGGAGCCTTCTAGGGCAGCCCAATGAGCTACAGCGCTGAGAAAAAAAAAAAATGTAGCTTCCACTGTCCCTGCACACCGAAGGTGGTGTTGGACAGTGGAAATCGCTACAGCACAAGCGGTTTGGTGGTTAATGGACCCTGCCTAACACTATCCCTGCTTCTGACGAAGTGGCAGCAACCTCTCCCTAAGCTCAGATCAGCAGCAGTAAGATGGCGGTCGGCGGGAACGCCCCTTTATAGCCCCTGTGACGTCACAGACAGCAAGCCAATCACTGCAATGCCCTTCTCTAAGATGGTGGGGACCAGGACCTATGTCATCACGCTGCCCACACTCTGCGTTCACCTTCATTGGCTGAGAAATGGCGCTTTTCGCGTAATTGAAACGCGACATTGGCGCGAAAGTCGCGTACCGCATGGCCGCATGGTTTCATGAAACCCGACTTTGCCAAAAGTCGGCGACTTTTGAAAATGAACGACCCGTTTCGCTCAACCCTACTCAGGACCAGTAATGTAATGTATGCACACAGTGATTGCACCAGCAGAATAATGAGTGCAGCTCTGGGGTATAATACAGGAGGTAACTCAGATTCAGTAATGTAATGTATGTACACAGTGACTGCACCAGCAGAATAGTGAGTGCAGCTCTGGGGTATAAAACAGGAGGTAACTCAGGATCAGTAACGTAATGTATGTACACAGTGACTGCACCAGCAGAATAGTGAATGCAGCTCTGGAGTATAATATAGGATGTAACACAGGATCAGTAATGTAATGTATGTACACAGTGATTGCAACAGCAGAATAGTGAGTTCAGCTCTGGGGTATAATACAGGAGGTAACTCAGGATCAGTACAGGATCAATAATGTAATGTATGTACACAGTGACTGCACCAGCAGAATAGTGAGTGCAGCTCTGGGGTATAATACAGGATGTAACTCAGGATCAGTAATGTAATGTATGTACACAGTGACTGCACCAGCAGAATAGTGAGTGCAGCTCTGGAGTATAATATAGGATGTAACACAGGATCAGTAATGTAATGTATGTACACAGTGACTGCACCAGTAGAATAGTGAGTGCAGCTCTGCAGTATAATACAGGATGTAACTCAGGATCATTACAGGACCAGTAATGTAATGTATGTACACAGTGACTGCACCAGCAGAATAGTGAGTGCAGCTCTGGAGTATAATACAAGGTGTAACTCAGGATCAGTAATGTAATGTATGAACACAGTGAATGCACCAGTAGAATAGAGTAGAATAGTAAGTGCAGCTCTGGAGTATAATACAGGATGTAACTCAGGATCAGTAGTATAATGTATGTACACAGTGATTGCTCCAGCAGAATAGTGAGTTCAGCTCTGGGGAATAATACAGGAGTTAACTCAGGATCAGTACAGGATCAGTAATGTAATGTATGTACACAGTGACAGCACCAGCAAAAGAGTGAGTGCAGCTCTGTAATATAATACAGAATGTAACTCAGGATCAGTAATGTAATGTATGCACACAGTGACTGCACCAGCAGAATAGTGAGTGCAGCTCTGGGGTATAATACAGGAGGTAACTAAGGATCAGTAATGTAATGTATGTACACAGTGACTGCACCAGCAGATTAGCGAGTGCAGCTCTGGAATATAATACAGGATGTAACTCAGGATCAGTAATGTAATGGATGTACACAGTGAATGCACCAGTAGAATAATGAGTGCAGCTCTGGGGTATAATACAGGACGTAACTCAGGATCAGTACAGGATCAGTAATGTAATGTATGTACACAGTGAGTGCAGCTCTGGGGTATAATACAAGGTCTTTAAAAGGAATGTTCGTGACGCCACCTATGGTATCCGGTCAGAGGTGACCAACGCTGCTTAAAGGGGTCCTCTGGGGTGATGTTATGGCAGCTAGGTGGTATAACTTCCCACAGGTGAAGTAGGTCCCCAGGGCTCCCTGTGAATAGATGGATGATGGTGAGTGGTGCAGTAAAGAACTAAGGACACAGTCGTGCAGTCTCTTTACCTGGCTTTACTGATGGCAGCAGGCAGCTACAGTCCAGGGCACCAGATCACAGGTACAGGCAGGGTCCGGCCGGCTTGGAAGCGAGTTCAGAGTCCAGCTTTACCAGGTGGAGTTACTTACTGCCTATGGCTTTGCAGCAAGGTCCTCTCAGTTATCTCTGTCCATAGTGGAACACAAACCCGTATGACAGGTGACTCAAGCCGTTTTACAGGTTCTCTATCACGACCCGGGCTCTATGTGTCACTGTGTCTCCTGGGTGTATAATCCATCTGACAGGTGATGTATAATCCAGCTGTCCTGCCAGTTTCTGCTATGTGTCTTAGAGTCCCACAAAAGCCTCGGTCTTCCGGCTACTGGTGTCTGCGCTCAATCAGGGATGTAGCCCCGTCGCAGCTATTCTCCCTTGTTGTCACTCTCTTGTGCTTCGCTCTCTGGCCCATTAGCTAAAGGCTGTTCTTCCTTCTGTATCTCACTATCTAGGGGCTACAGCACCTGAGGCTGTACGGCACCTCACCAGTCCTTCTGCCTCAGACTGCTCCAGTCTGCTGTCCGGCACCAACTGACTAAATCTTCCTAACTGCCTAGCAACTGCCTAGCAACTAACTCCTCCTCCTGACCAGAGTGAGCAGCTCCCCTGAAGTCAGGTGTAGAGCTCCTTCTTCTGGCCTGAAGTCAGAATGGTATTGTGTGTGCTAATTACCTGTCAAAAAGGAATCCTCCATCGCTTCCAAACGTGACATCACTCGCCCCATGAGGAAAGCAATGCCACTGTTGTAATAGTATGCAGGTGTTGAGTGTGTCACCACGGAACAGACAGACCAACTGTTGAGGGGTTTATTAACAGTAATAAGGTTATCCTCGCAGTGAGAAAACAGTAGAATATAAACTAATAATATAACCGTGCAAATACATGGAAAGTAGTATAAGTTCCCAGACAGTCAACAGTGTAACAGTAGTAAACGGAATTTCTTGAGAAAACACTTATCAGTCTGATGAGGATCTGCTTGTAGGGTCGTCTTCTACAACGTAGGCGCCAAGAAACAGCGGCACTTGTCGACTCTGAAGTCTCTCCTCTGTCTCCTGGGAACTGGAAACCCCGGGGTTAAATCTTGGCAGTCTCTTCTCAGGGTAAAACTGGAAGCAGGAAGTAGAACAACCACACGGCTGCACGAGTCCCTGTATGTTAAGCTGGCAGTCTCTCTGCAGTAGCAATACTACACACACTGAGCAGTTTACTTGTGACACCCAGGGGTCTCGGCTTGTCACTGCGGTCACCGGGGCTGCGCGCTTGGGTCACTGTCTCTGCACTGTCAGGGGGAAAAGTCTCCACTGATCATGGAGGCTTCCGAGTCCACACCCTCACATCCAGCCTTCACTATGGCTCATATCTCATCCTCTTGGGGAGCGCGGCGCTGCAGCCTGCTTTCGCTCTGGCACGCTGTCCCCTGGCATGCTCTGCTTTTGCGCCCTTTGCGCCCTCTGCCTGCCTGCTCTTTTGGACCACCGACCCTTCCACTTCCTCTCTGCGCCCAGCAGTCACATGGTCTCCTCTGTCCAGGGCAGAAAGTCCCCCCCCTCCAACAACCCAGCTGTCTGGCTAAGTGGTTCCAGGTAAGGAGCAGGGAAAGCAACCTCTTTTGGGCTCTTCTTCCTCTTCACCCCCTTACACTGTGACAACCAGGACCCTGGGGCATCACATTAGTACCTGATAAAAAATGAAATATATTACATAGCTTATCTATAGAAGATAAGAGGTTCCATAACAAAGATTATAAGGGGCTCCCCATTTTTAAATTTCGAATGTAATCAGAGGTCTTTGAGATAATCCCCCCCTCTATATTCTTGTTTTGACTCTCAAATCCCCCACTTTCCTAATTGCAATTTGAAAAGAGTGTCTGAGGCCCTCCTATTTGTCTAATACAGGGTGTATTTGAGTGCCTCTTCCATCTAATTTTTAAACAGTTCTTGCTTTCTTCATAAATCACACTGAAATTTCCATTTTTTTTTGCTGAAAAGTTGAATTTTGGTTTACTTAAATAATTAAAAAAAAATCATTTTATATACAAGTAATTTTACAGGATAGAATGTTTCTTGACATTTTTTTTCCTGTAAACTACAATTTCTCTTCAATTTTGAATATTTTATTGTCAGTCCTCAAAGTAGAGTAAATGTGTGACACCATTGTTTTTAGCAGCGATCTGGGAGTCAGAGATGCTTCTAGGGGTCTTCCCCATGCTGTTCTCCTTCCATTCTGCACTTTATCCATCCATTTCAACATTTTCACTGCCCCCTAAACCTCTTTGTAGGGTCTGCTGGAAAAATGCTCAGATTTCCCAATGACTCTCTTAATACTAGTTTTTCGAAACGAGCATCCGAGCGCTAGGAATTGTTCAGTTCCAGTAACAAGCATCCAACCATTTTGGTGCTTGCTCATCACTAATTATGCTTGATGTGGTCCTTTGCTCCCTAGTTACAACTACCGTATATACTCGAGTATAAACCGAGATTTTCAGCCCATTTTTTTAGGCTGAAAGTCCCCCTCTCGGCTTATACTCGAGTCATACCCGGGGGTCGGCAGGGGAGGGGGAGCTGGGGCTGTGTAATTATACTTACCTGCTCCCGGCGCGGTCCCTGCAGTCCCTGCTTCTTCCAGCGCTGCATCTTCTTCCTGTATTGAGCGGTCACATGGCACCACTCATTACAGAAATGAATATGCGGCTCCACCCCCTATAGAGGTAGAGCCGCATATTCATTACTGTATATGAGCGGTGACGCTGCTCGCTCAATACAGGAAGAAGATGCAGCGCCGGGGAAGAAGCAGGGACGCAGCGCCAGGACCAGGTAAGTATATGGGGAGTGCTGCGCTGCGCGATAGTCACCTGCTCCTCGGTCTGGGTGTCACTCTGTCTTCAGCAGTGACGCTCAGGTGAGAGGGCGCGGTGACGTAGTCAGTGCGCGCCCTCTGCTGAGTGTCAGTGCCGAAGACGGAGCCGCACAAGGAGCAGGTGACAGTGCCGGGGGCCTGAGTGAAGAGAGGTGAGTATGTGATTTTTTTTTTTATGGCAGCCACAGCATATGGGGCAAGTGGCTGTGCAGAGCATCTTATGGGGCCATAATTGTGCATCATTATATGGGGCAAGTGGCTGTACAGAGCATCTTATGGGGCCATACTTGTGCAGCATTATATGGGGCAAGTGACTGTACAGAGCATCTTATGGGGCCATAACACTTGTGCAGCATTATATGGGGCAAGTGGCTGTACGGAGTATCTTATGGGGCCATACTTGTGCAGCATTATATGGGGCAAGTGGCTGTACGGAGCATCTTATGGGGCCATACTTGTGCAGCATTATATGGGGCAAGTGGCTGTACAGAGCATCTTATGGGGCCATACTTGTGCAGCACTATATGGGGCAAGTGGCTGTACGGAGCATCTTATGGGGCCATACTTGTGCAGCATTATATGGGGCAAGTGACTGTACAGAGCATCTTATGGAGCCATACTTGTGCAGCATTATATGGGGCAAGTGACTGTACAGAGCATCTTATGGGGCCATAACACTTGTGCAGCATTATAAGGGGCAAGTGGCTGTGCGGTGCATCTTATGGGGCCATAACACTTGTGCAGAACTATATGGGGCAAGTGACTGTACAGAGCATCTTATGGGGCCATACTTGTGCAGCACTATATGGGGCAAGTGACTGTACAGAGCATCTTATGGGGCCATAACACTTGTGCAGCATTATATGGGCAAGTGACTGTACAGAGCATCTTATGGGGCCATACTTGTGCAGCACTATATGGGGCAAGTGACTGTGCGGAGCATCTTATGGAGCCATACTTGTGCAGAACTATATGGGGCAAGTGGCTGTACGGAGCATCTTATGGGGCCATACTTGTGCAGAACTATATGGGGCAAGTGGCTGTACGGAGCATCTTATGGGGCCATACTTGTGCAGAACTATATGGGGCAAGTGGCTGTACGGAGCATCTTATGGGGCCATACTTGTGCAGAACTATATGGGGCAAGTGGCTGTACGGAGCATCTTATGGGGCCATACTTGTGCAGAACTATATGGGGCAAGTGGCTGTGCAGAGTATCTTATGGGGCCATACTTGTGCAGAACTATATGGGGCAAGTGGCTGTGCAGAGTATCTTATGGGGCCATACTTGTGCAGCATTATATGGGGCAAGTGGCTGTACGGAGCATCTTATGGGGCCATACTTGTGCAGCATTATATGGGGCAAGTAGTTGTGCAGAGCATCTTATGGGGCCATACTTGTGCAGAACTATATGGGGCAAGTGGCTGTACGGAGCATCTTATGGGGCCATACTTGTGCAGCATTATATGGGGCAAGTAGCTGTGCAGAGCATCTTATGGAGCCATACTTGTGCAGCATTATAAGGGGCAAGTGGCTGTGCGGTGCATCTTATGGGGCCATAACACTTGTGCAGAACTATATGGGGCAAGTGGCTGTACGGAGCATCTTATGGGGCCATACTTGTGCAGAACTATATGGGGCAAGTAGCTGTGCAGAGCATCTTATGGGGCCATACTTGTGCAGAACTATATGGGGCAAGTAGCTGTGCAGAGCATCTTATGGGGCCATACTTGTGCAGCATTATATGGGGCAAGTAGCTGTGCAGAGCATCTTATGGGGCCATACTTGTGCAGCATTATAAGGGGCAAGTGGCTGTGCGGTGCATCTTATGGGGCCATAACACTTGTGCAGAACTATATGGGGCAAGTGGCTGTACGGAGCATCTTATGGGGCCATACTTGTGCAGCATTATAAGGGGCAAGTGGCTGTGCGGTGCATCTTATGGGGCCATAACACTTGTGCAGAACTATATGGGGCAAGTGGCTGTACGGAGCATCTTATGGGGCCATACTTGTGCAGAACTATATGGGGCAAGTAGCTGTGCAGAGCATCTTATGGGGCCATACTTGTGCAGAACTATATGGGGCAAGTAGCTGTGCAGAGCATCTTATGGGGCCATACTTGTGCAGCATTATATGGGGCAAGTAGCTGTGCAGAGCATCTTATGGGGCCATACTTGTGCAGCATTATATGGGGCTAGTGGCTGTACAGAGCATCTGTATAGGGCCATAACGCTTGTGCAGCATTATATGGGGCAAGTGGCTGTGCGGAACATCTGTATGGGGCCATAACACTTGTGCAGCATTATATGGGGCAAATACTGTATCTCTATGGAGCATCTTATGGGGCCATAACACTTGTGCAGCATTATATTGGGCAAATATCTCTATGGAGCATCTTATGGGGCCATTATTACCCTTTATGCAGCATTATATGGGGTATATTTTAATATGGAGCATCTTATGGGCCTATCAAACTTTGTGGAGCATTATATGGGGCTCCTGATTCAATATGGATATTCAAAAACACTTAACCTACTGATGTCTCAATTAATTTTACTTTTATTGGTATCTATTTTTACTTTTGAAATTTACCGGTAGCTGCTGCATTTACCACCCTAGGCTTATACTCGAGTCATTAAGTTTTCCCAGTTTTTTGTGGCAAAATTAGGGGGGTCGGCTTATACTCGGGTTGGCTTATACTCGAGTATATACGGTATATATTAGCTACATGTACCCTAATTTTATATTAAGGGGGTGTCCTTAAAAATGAAGCATGCAGCAATCAGTTTTTATAAAGACATTGAATGGGTTTGCAGGAATATTTCATCCTCCGTCTCATCAGTAGAAGATCCGTCCATGCATTGCATGAGTGACCCTGGACTGCAGCCTCTCATAGTGTTAATGACTTGTAAACTAAACAGCAGCATTCACAGGGGGTGGTAAGGTATTAAGTAATATTCTGCCTGAAGTTAGTGGAAGGGGATTATTGTGTTCTATTTAAAGCTATTAACCTTGGAACTTACAACTCAAGAGCCAGTGGCAAAGTCATTAAGAAAACTCCTGGCTCCATAATGCAGTTTTGGATTC
Organism: Ranitomeya imitator; assembly: GCF_032444005.1. Classification (NCBI taxonomy): domain Eukaryota; kingdom Metazoa; phylum Chordata; class Amphibia; order Anura; family Dendrobatidae; genus Ranitomeya; species Ranitomeya imitator. The sequence goes on along the minus strand of NC_091284.1, from coordinate 815,428,331 downwards.
CTCTAATATACTATATTACTATAATGGAGTTTGCTTGAAGATAATCCATTACTTCCACTGAGTTTTTATTAAATAGTTCTGAACCATTCCTTCCATCCTTCGGTGAATGCTTTTGAAAATAATCAGAAAATTTAATTATTTGAATATTATCATGACAACAATGCAAAAAAATTCAATAGAGGTTAGCAAATTTCACGTTTTTCATTATAAATCGATGGGCAATCTTCTGTGGGTTGACCCCAACTAGGGCATTTAACCGTGTGCGTCTTGCAATCACTTAGATGCGGAAGTATTATCCTAACTTTTCAAGTGGTGATAATGTTTCCGCCTTATTTACACTTGTAGTATCATCTATGGCCCCAAGGTGGTCTGGCAAGACTCTTCGAGAAAAATGGTCTGATTATTCTGATCTGACTCTGATCAGGGTGCCATAAGTTTTTTTTTGCAGGTGGAAAGAAAAAAAAAAGTTTTTCCACCTTCTCCATTCTGTCAGTCCGTGACAATCGGACAACACTTGGATGTCTGTTATGATAACTGTTATGAAAGGCAATTCAGTACCACAATGGACATGGAGGTCAGAGCACATACAGTGATCTGACAAACACCCAAAATAATAGAACGAGCTCTGAGACGTGGGAACTCTGCAGACCGCAATCCCTAATCCTATCAAACCACACTAAAGGTAGCCGTGGAGCGCTCCTGACCAGAACCTAGGTGCCTCGTCACAGCCTGAGAAACTAGCTAGCCCTGAAGATAGAAAAATAAGCCTACCTTGCCTCAGAGAAATTCCCCAAAGGAAAAGGCAGCCCCCCACATATAATGACTGTGAGTAAGATGAAAACACAAACATAGAGATGAAACAGATTTAGCAAAGTGAGGCCCGACTAGCTGAATAGAACGAGGATAGGGAAGATAACTTTGCGGTCAGCACAAAAACCTATAAATAACCACGCAGAGGGGACAAAAAGACCCTCCGCACCGACTAACGGTACGGAGGTGGTCCCTCTGCGTCTCAGAGCTTCCAGCAGGCGAGAAAAACCAATAAAGCAAGCTGGACTGAAATATAGCAACAAAATAACATAAGCAAAACTTAGCTATGCAGAGCAGCAGGCCACAGGAATGATCCAGGGAAAAACAAGTCCAAGACTGGAACATTGACAGGAAGCATGGATCAAAGCATTAGGTGGAGTTAAGTAGAGAAGCACCTAACGAGCTCACAAGATCACCTGAGAGAGGAAACTCAGAAGCAGCAGTACCACTTTCCTCCACAAACGGAAGCTCCCAGAGAGAATCAGCCGAAGTACCACTTGTGACCACAAGAGGGAGCTCTGCCACAGAATTCACAACAGATGTCATCAAAAGTGCGGTCTGATGTTTCTCACACACCCATAGACTTGAATTGCCGAAAAATCGGACATGTGCACAACCAGTTTGATGGCAGCTGGCAGGTTTATCTAGTCAGGCGTACGATACGGGGTGACCTACTGATGATAGGCATGTGTCAGTGTGAGTATTCCCCTAGTGCAATGCCCCACTGTTTTGACCTTACATGCACCCTGAGGTGAATACCTGCCTATCAGCGGAGGTTGACACCCTACCCTGAGCATCAATGGCGCCCCCTGCTCCTCGGTGACTGCCCCTACTATCCCAATCTGTTTCCTGACTGCAAAACAATTTTAGCCCAAATGATTTGGATTAGAAAATGGGGCCTCCTGGCTGAACCCCAATATTAGGCTTAATGGTTTTGACTAGGAAATGGGTCCTCCTGAGTCCTGACTGCAACACAGTTTTAGCGCCAAAAATTTTAATTAGGAAATGTGGACTCCGGCCTGCACTACACTATTAGCACAAAACTAGTTAGATGTTGGAAGATCAATTTCACACTGGACAGAATCCTATCTAACTAAATTGCAAGGAGAGGCCTCTCTGCTCTGTTACTCTAACAAAATGGCACCAAAACAATCGGAATTTCCACACATAAAGTTAAGAAAAGAAAAAAACAGTCTGCGGCTCCTCTAACCTTTCCCCACCCCCTTACCCTCATCAATGAACTTTAGCTGAATTTTGTGGATTTTTAGTAAAAATGTTTGGGTGTCTGAACACGAATCTGAGTGTGCTACATTTGTGCCAAATTTGAGATTGGCGAAATTCTCCAAAAAAGTTCACTCATTTTTGCTGAACACCCCTGTGCCTGTCATTAGCATCCTCCTGTTAAAGCCAGCCTGCGGCTGACATTCACACAAGATTGTGATTTTAGCAATACATGGCAGTGCATCAGCATCACTATGTATAGCACAGGAGACCTGATGATCAAAGCTTCAAGTCCCATAAGGGGTCTATCAAATCAAGTGAAAATAAAAGTTTCATAATATATGAAAAAATAAACAAAAAAGTAAAAAAAAAACAACTAAAGTCTGATCTATTGAAATATAAAATAAATTAACTTGATTGGTAAACAGCGTAAAGAAAAAATCAAAACACCAAAATTACATGGTTTTGGCCACTGCAAAATTGCAATAAAATGCAATAAGAGGTGATCAAAACACTGTGTCTGTCCCAAAATGTTATCAGTAAAAAACATGAGCTGCAAAAAATGAACTCTCACCCTGCTCCATATCCAGAAAAATAAAAATGTTTAAGATCTCAGAAAATGGTGACAAAAGCAAAATTATTTTCCTATAAATTTCAGTTATCAGTTCACAACTTAAAATTAAAAAAAAGTACCACTCGTACTGACCTGGAGAATCATATTGCCAGGTGAGGTCTACCATATAGTGAACATTGTAAATAAATTTAACCCTTGTCAGGCTGCATAATTTTACAACCTTAACAGGCTGCATAGGTACAATTGTACCTTCACATATACCTCCACTGTGGGAAGACTTTACTTGGTTTCAGAAACTAAAGTTCATTCAGCTACAAATGTTATGCTGATATCTATTGTTCAGTGTTGTTACTGGTCACTTATGTTGCTGTCAATTAAGTTAATTCAAACTGGGAGTGGCTTCTACTTGTCTTCCTGCCTCCCTCCTCTCATTAGCCATTTTGCTGTTCATCTCATTGCTGTGAGCACACATTTCTAGGCTTGTGAAGTCTTCAATTTCTTGGAAACGAAGGTAGGAAAGTCTCACAGCATCTAACAGCCAGTTATACCTTTATTCTCATTATGTGGGGACAGAACAGTCAAATTGTCTTTCAGCCTGGACTTGGCTTACATATATTTTGTATGAAACTTATCACTATAGGTATAATTTTTATACGAAAAATGGATAATAATTAGTATCTACATATTGTTTTACGATGTTTTATTTATATTCAGCACAAAATACGAAGCCAAAATTCATCTAGCAAGTCATCATGAGTGATAGTAATGCTGGATCTAGTTTCCGCCATAATCCAAGAAAACGTGTTTGCAGGTTAGTATAATTTTGTGAAAAGCCAATAATGTAGTATTTCGGAAAATTATTTATTTTACATTTTTTCATATTTACAGATTTACGTCTGACGAAATAATGCGAATGCTAGAAGAATCTGATTCTGAGCATGAGGATGAACCATATGTTCCATCTGATGATGAAAACTATGTACCACAAGTGGATGTTACTGAAGAAGATTCAGACATTGAACAAGAAATGGTCATAGAGCATGAAAATGAATACGAATCAGACGAAAGTGTTGAGGATGATTCTGTGCCTCAAAGTGCAGGCGACATTTGGACTGCTAAGGATGAAACTCAATGGTGCAGTAATCCACTGCCAAATGCACAAACAAAATCTCGTAATGTCCTACGACAAAGAGGTGGCCCTGCAGCAATCAGCAACCTATATACAGCAAAAGAGCTATTCAAGTCCATCATGACTCCCGAGATGTGTGACATCATATTACGGGAAACGAATCGAAAGGCCAAGAGAGTTTGTGATGCTTACAACAACGAACTGGTACAACGTTTTCCTGATTCTTCCAAACGGCCACCACAAAAAACATTCAAGCAATTTACTGAAACTGAACTTCATGCATTTTTGGGCATACTGATTGCTGCTGGTGTGCACAGAGCCAACAAAGAGAATCTGGAGGAAATGTGGAATGTTGCTGCTCTGCCTCTTATACGTGCAGCCATGTCTCGTGACCGCTTCAAGATGATACTCAGATTTATCAGGTTTGACAACGAAAATACACGTGCAGAACGTGTGCAAACAGATAAAGCTGCACCAATACGGGACATCTGGACAATGCTGAACAGTAATCTGGAGAGAGCCTACAAGCCATATCATTGTATCACCGTCGACGAGCAATTATTTCCATTTAGAGGTCATACTAAATTTACCCAGTATATACCTTCAAAACCAGCTAAATATGGCATAAAGATTTTCTGGGCTTGTGACTCATCAAATGCCTACCCTTTACAAGGTCAGCTCTACACTGGGAAACCAACTGATGGTCCTCGACAAGTAAACATTGGAGAACGAACAGTATTGGACCTAGTGAGCTCGTATAAAGGCTCTGGAAGAAATGTCACCACCGATAACTTCTTTACAACCATGGAACTAGCTAAGGTATTGAACTCCTGGAACATGACACTAGTTGGTACAGTGAGAAAAAACAAAAGGTTCCTACATAACAACATGCAGCCTGCCAAAGAAAGGCCTGTATACTCGACAAATTTTGCCTACAATCATGATGCAACAGTCTGTTCATATGTACCAAAGAAGAACAAATCAGTCGTGCTTCTATCATCTATGCACATGACGGGAGAAGTTGAAGAGACACTAGCAGCCAAGCCAGAGATAATAAAATACTACAACATAACAAAAGGTGGCGTTGATGTTATGGATAAAATGTTGGGAGAGTACACTGTGAAACGACGAACATCACGTTGGACTTTGGCATTTTTCTACAATATGATTGATGTCAGTGGGTTAGCATCCTACATCATCTACAGAGAACACAATCCAAGCTTCAGGGCAAAGGATCAACGAAGAAAGTTCCTGAAAGATCTCGCAAATCAGCTGTGTATGATTGCAATTGAAGATCGTAGTACAAACAAAATGATAATGAGAAACCATTTTCTTCGAGGTGCAGTAGAAATGGTGCTTGGACGATGCATTGTGGTAGCATCGCAGCCAGCAGCTGGCCCCAAAATACCTCATGGTAGTCGTGGACCCTCCCCTGTTGTTGGTAGTTGCTATGTCTGCAGAGACCTGAGGCGAAAACAACGCAAGACTAGAAAGTCTTGTGTGGTTTGTGTGAAACCCATTTGCGATGAACACTCTGTAGCAAAGCCAACATGCATTACTTGCAAAGAAAATCAATAAAAAAAAGTTTCTTACATTTTCTTTTATAATGTAAATGAACAGTTTTTTACTTGTTTATAATAGTTAAATAGCATTATCATTAAAAAAAAATTTATGCTTTTTCCCTTGCATTATCTTCATTCAAAATATATGAGGTACATTTGTACCTATGCAGCTTGTTATGGATGCAAAAAGATCTCGACCCCTTATCTCGGAAGCGGGTGGAGATATTTTATTGAAATTTGGCCAATATATTCTGGACCAAAAATGTAGAGATGTCACGAAATTTCAGCCCTCTACGTCTTTTCAAAAAAAAGTTATTGCAATTTTAAAACGGAATAGTTACAATTGTACCTATTCAGCCGGATAAGGGTTAAAAAAAAAAAAAATTGTGAAATTGCACTATTTTTGCAATTTTAACACACTCATTTTTTTTTTTTTACCATTCTCCAATACATTATATGGTGGAGTGAATGATATACCGTATATACTCGAGTATAAGCCGAGATTTTCAGCCCAAATTTTTGGGCTGAAAGTGCCCCTCTCAGCTTATACTCGAGTCAAGGTGGGTGGCAGGGTTGGCGGGTGAGGGGGAGAGGGCGCTGAGGCATACTTACCTGCTTCCAGCGATCCTGGCGCTCCCACTGCCGTCCCACGGTCTTCGGTGCTGCAGTTCTTCCCCTCTTCAGCGGTCACGTGGGACCGCTCATTAGAGAAATGACTATGCGGCTCCACCTCCCATAGGGGTGGAGCCGCATATTCATTTCTCTAATCAGCGGTGCCGGTGACCGCTGATAGAGGAAGAAGCTGCGGCACCGAAGACAGCTGTCCGGGAGAAGGAGCCGGACGCTGGGACCAGGTAAGTATGTCATATTTACCTGTCCCCGCTCCACACGCCGGGCGCCGCTCCATCTTCCCGGCGTCTCTCCGCTCTGACTGTTCAGGTCAGAGGGTGCGATGACGCATATAGTGTGCGCGGCGCCCTCTGCTCTGATCAGAGCGCAGAGACGCCGGGACCGGACGCTGGGAGCTGCAAGCAAGAAAGGTGAGTATGGCATTTTTTTTTTTTTATTGCAGCAGCAGCAGCGGCACAGATTTATGTGGAGCATCTATGGGACAATATGAACGGTGCAGAGCACTATATGGCACAGCTATGGGGAAATATGAACAGTGCAGAGCACTAAATGGCACAGCTATGGGGCAATATGAACGGTGCAGAGCACTATATGGCACAGCTATGGGGCAATATGAACGGTGCAGAGCACTATATGGCACAGCTATGGGGCAATATGAACGGCGCAGAGCACTATATGGGGCAGCTATGGGGCAATATGAACAATGCAGAGCACTATATGGCACAGCTATGGGGAAATATGAACGGTGCAGAGCACTATATGGCACAGCTATGGGGAAATATGAACAATGCAGAGCACTATATGGCACAGCTATGGGGCAATAATGAATGGTGCAGAGCACTATATGGCACAGCTATGGGGAAATATGAACGGTGCAGAGCACTATATGGCACAGCTATGGGGCAATATGAACGGCGCAGAGCACTATATGGGGCAGCTATGGGGCAATATGAACGGTGCAGAGCACTATATGGCACAGCTATGGGGCAATATGAACGGCGCAGAGCACTATATGGCACAGCTATGGGGCAATATGAACGGTGCAGAGCACTATATGGCACAGCTATGGGGCAATAATGAACGGTGCAGAGCACTATATGGCACAGCTATGGGGCAATATGAACGGTGCAGAGCACTATATGGGGCAGCTATGGGGCAATATGAACGGTGCAGAGCACTATATGGCACAGCTATGGGGCAATATGAACGGTGCAGAGCACTATATGGCACAGCTATGGGGCAATATGAACGGTGCAGAGCACTATATGGCACAGCTATGGGAAAATATGAACGGTGCAGAGCACTATATGGCACAGCTATGGGGCAATAATGAACGGTGCAGAGCACTATATGGCACAGCTATGGGGCAATATGAACGGTGCAGAGCACTATATGGCACAGCTATGGGGCAATAATGAACGGTGCAGAGCACAATATGGCACAGCTATGGGGCAATATGAACGGTGCACAGCACTATATGGGGCAGCTATGGGGCAATATGAACGGTGCAGAGCACTATATGGCACAGCTATGGGGCAATATGAACGGTGCAGAGCACTATATGGCACAGCTATGGGGCAATATGAACGGTGCAGAGCACTATATGGCAGAGCTATGGGGCAATATGAACGGCGCAGAGCACTATATGGGGCAGCTATGGGGCAATATGAACGGTGCAGAGCACTATATGGCACAGCTATGGGGCAATATGAACGGTGCAGAGCACTATATGGCACAGCTATGGGGCAATATGAACGGCGCAGAGCACTATATGGCAGAGCTATGGGGCAATATGAACGGCGCAGAGCACTATATGGGGCAGCTATGGGGCAATATGAACAATGCAGAGCATTATATGGCACAGCTATGGGGAAATATGAACGGTGCAGAGCACTATATGGCACAGCTATGGGGCAATAATGAACGGTGCAGAGCACTATATGGCACAGCTATGGGGCAATATGAACGGTGCAGAGCACTATATGGCACAGCTATGGGGCAATATGAACGGTGCAGAGCACTATATGGCACAGCTATGGGGCAATATGAACGGCGCAGAGCACTATATGGGGCAGCTATGGGGCAATATGAACAATGCAGAGCACTATATGGCACAGCTATGGGGAAATATGAACGGTGCAGAGCACTATATGGCACAGCTATGGGGCAATATGAACGGCGCAGAGCACTATATGGGGCAGCTATGGGGCAATATGAACGGTGCAGAGCACTATATGGCACAGCTATGGGGCAATATGAACGGCGCAGAGCACTATATGGCACAGCTATGGGGCAATATGAACGGTGCAGAGCACTATATGGCACAGCTATGGGGCAATAATGAACGGTGCAGAGCACTATATGGCACAGCTATGGGGCAATATGAACGGTGCACAGCACTATATGGGGCAGCTATGGGGCAATATGAACGGTGCAGAGCACTATATGGCACAGCTATGGGGCAATATGAACGGTGCAGAGCACTATATGGCTCAGCTATGGGGCAATATGAACGGTGCAGAGCACTATATGGCACAGCTATGGGGAAATATGAACGGTGCAGAGCACTATATGGCACAGCTATGGGGCAATAATGAACGGTGCAGAGCACTATATGGCACAGCTATGGGGCAATATGAACGGTGCAGAGCACTATATGGCACAGCTATGGGGCAATAATGAACGGTGCAGAGCACAATATGGCACAGCTATGGGGCAATATGAACGGTGCACAGCACTATATGGGGCAGCTATGGGGCAATATGAACGGTGCAGAGCACTATATGGCACAGCTATGGGGCAATAATGAACGGTGCAGAGCACTATATGGCACAGCTATGGGGCAATATGAACGGTGCACAGCACTATATGGGGCAGCTATGGGGCAATATGAACGGTGCAGAGCACTATATGGCACAGCTATGGGGCAATATGAACGGTGCAGAGCACTATATGGCACAGCTATGGGGCAATATGAACGGTGCAGAGCACTATATGGCACAGCTATGGGGAAATATGAACGGTGCAGAGCACTATATGGCACAGCTATGGGGCAATAATGAACGGTGCAGAGCACTATATGGCACAGCTATGGGGCAATATGAACGGTGCAGAGCACTATATGGCACAGCTATGGGGCAATATGAACGGTGCAGAGCACTATATGGCAGAGCTATGGGGCAATATGAACGGTGCAGAGCACTATATGGCAGAGCTATGGGGCAATATGAACGGTGCAGAGCACTATATGGCAGAGCTATGGGGCAATATGAACGGTGCAGAGCACTATATGGCAGAGCTATGGGGCAATATGAACGGTGCAGAGCACTATATGGCACAGCTATGGGGCAATATGAACGGTGCCGAGCACTATATGGCACAGCTATGGGGCAATATGAACGGTGCCGAGCACTATATGGGGCACAGCTATGGGGCAATATGAACGGTGCCGAGCACTATATGGGGCACAGCTATGGGGCAATATGAACGGTGCAGAGCACTATATGGCAGAGCTATGGGGCAATATGAACGGTGCAGAGCACTATATGGCAGCTATGAGGAAATATGAACGGTGCAGAGCACTATATGGCACAGCTATGGGGCAATATGAATGGTGCAGAGCACTATATGGCACAGCTATGGGGCAATATGAACGGTGCAGAGCACTATATGGCACAGCTATGGGGAAATATGAACGGTGCAGAGCACTATATGGCACAGCTATGGGGCAATATGAACGGTGCAGAGCACTATATGGCACAGCTATGGGGCAATATGAACGGTGCAGAGCACTATATGGCAGAGCTATGGGGCAATATGAACGGTGCAGAGCACTATATGTCACAGCTATGGGGCAATATGAACGGTGCAGAGCACTATATGGCACAGCTATGGGGCAATAATGAACGGTGCAGAGCACTATATGGCACAGCTATGGGGAAATAATGAACATGCAGAGCACTATATGGCACAGCTATGGGGAAATAATGAACATGCAGAGCACTATATGGCACAGCTATGGGGCAAGAATGATCTATTTTTATTTTTGAAATTCACCGGTAAATGCTGCATTTCCACCCTAGGCTTATACTCGAGTCAGTAAGTTTTCCCAGCTTTTTGTGGCAAAATTAGGGGGGTCGGCTTATACTTGGGTCGGCTTATACTCGAGTATATACGGTAATTCAAAAGTACAACTCGTCCTGCAAAAACAAGACCTCATATTACTGGAAAAATAAAAAAGTTATGGCTTTGGAAGAAGGGAAGGTGTCACGATAATGTAAAATACCATGGTCTGCGGGATTTTTGCACATGTGACCATGGAACTAGACACATAGGCTGCAATTTCGACCCCCTTTCTCTCCCCCTCTCGACAAGCAAAGCCCTATGACGATACACCAGGCAGCATGATACTAAGGGGTGAGCAGTAGGGTTGAGCGAAACGGGTCGTTCATTTTCAAAAGTCGCCGACTTTTGGCAAAGTCGGGTTTCATGAAACCCGATCCGACCCCTGTGCGGGGTCGGCCATGCAGTACGCGACTTTCGCGCCAAAGTCGCGTTTCAATGACGCGAAAAGCGCCATTTCTCAGCCAATGAAGGTAAACGCAGAATGTGGGCAGCGTGATGACATAGGTCCTGGTCCCCACCATCTTAGAGAAGGGCATTGCAGTGATTGGCTTGCTGTCTGCGGCGTCACAGGGGCTATAAAGGGGAGTTCCCGCCGACCGCCATGTTACTGCTGCTGATCTGAGCTTAAGGAGAGGATGCTGCCGCTTCGTCAGAAGCAGGGATAGCGTTAGGCAGGGTCCATTAACCACAAAACCGCTTGTGCTGCAGCGATTTCCACTGCCCAACACCACCCTCGGTGTGCAGGGACAGTGGAAGCTACATTTTTTTTTTTTTTCCCCCTCAGCGCTGTAGCTCATTGGGCTGCCCTAGAAGGCTCCCTGATAGCTGCATTGCTGTGTGTACGCCGCTGTGCAAACCAACTGCTTTTTTCAAAGCACAAATCCTCTTGTTCCTTCCTTTCTGCACAGCTATCTTTTTTGTTTGTCCACACTTTTTATTTAATTTGTGCATCAGTCCACTCCTTATTGCTGCCTGCCATACCTGGCTGAGATTACTGCAGGGAGATAGTAATTGTAGGACAGTCCCTGTTTTTTTTTTTTTTTTTTGTGGGAGATTAAGATTGGCATTTCTGCTAGAGTGCCATCCCTGTCTGTGTCATCTCTCACTCAGTGGGCCATAGAAAGCCTATAATTTTTTTTGCTTGATTTGGGTTATAAAATCTACCTGAAAAAATCAGACTGCGGAGACCTGTGTGTCGTAACCAGTGCCTTCCCCCGTCCCACCACTCCGTAATAAAAGACACCAACAAACCTGGATGGGTTGAACAGGTCGGTCACAGTTTTATTATTTGCAAAGTAGAGAAGGGCAATTACACATCGTGACGCACTCATTGCTGAAGGCCCCATCCGACGACCGCTGGGCCAGCAAGCCGATGAGAGGTTACGAACCTTTGCCCCCCTCTACCTACCGCCACTGTGACGTATATAAAAGAACATTTTTTTTTTTTTTTTTTTTTTAAATCTAAAATTCAAAACATTTTAACAATAATAGCGCAGTACATTTACCAGTTTATAAGGGAGGGAGGGTGGGACAACAGCTTCCAAGGGTCAGCCGGGGAGAAAGAGGGAGAACCTGGTCCCGTCGCTAGCATTTAACCCCTGAGGGTGTGGCCTAACTCCCCTCTTCTCCCCGGTTGGTCCGCTGGTCGTCCCAATCATGACCTCACCTGGGGAGGTAGTGGGAGGGAGGAATTGGGCACTGCACTGATTTCCCCTCTAGCTATCCCTTAGGGGCTCCGCAGTCAGAGGCACGTTCCTTATACAGTGCCGTGCCTACCAGACTGCGGAGACCTGTGTGTCGTAACCAGTGCCTTCCCCCGTCCCACCACTCCGTAATAAAAGACACCAACAAACCTGGATGGGTTGAACAGGTCGGTCACAGTTTTATTATTTGCAAAGTAGAGAAGGGCAATTACACATCGTGACGCACTCATTGCTGAAGGCCCCATCCGACGACCGCTGGGCCAGCAAGCCGATGAGAGGTTACGAACCTTTGCCCCCCTCTACCTACCGCCACGGAGGATCATGTGTATGACCTACACAGGACTCCGACCCCCACACAGCAGCATTAGAGCCTGTTCAATCCCATCCTGCAAACCCGTCAAGAACATGTCAAGCCCGACGTCCGTGAAGTGCATGCCGTCTGGTCTTAGTAAAGCTAAATTGTTCACTTCTAGCTCCTGGTGGAGAACCACAATGCTGTAATTTTCTCTCACAATCTTCGACATCTTTGTGTTAATCCTTTTTCTTGATTTTTCGATGGCTTTCACATCCTCGGCTCCGTGCGAAAGTGCTCGAGGAATTATCTCGGACCACACCACCACCATATCCGGTACTAAACAAACCGCTCGATGTCTATGTCGACCCTCTCTGGGAAGATCTGACGCTACCGGAGCCCTCTTATGCCTCTACAGTTGTCCTCCAGCTTCGGGAAGCCAAATGTTGTTCCGCCCGGCCGTAGTTTGGCTCTTTCGTACGCCCAGTAGACAAAAAGAATGCCCCACTACCCAAACTGTGGGCTTAAAGCTACCTGTAAGAGACAAATAGTTGTTAAAGCAGGTCTGGTGTTATGTATCTGACAAAGCATGCGGATTCCCAGCAGCCCATTCTCTGCGCCTCGACTTCCGATAACCCCGCTCTAGCTCCCCGTACGTCTTACTACCGTATAGTGTTTGACTATTTCTAGAGAGCATATAGGGCCGCCTGACGCCTTGACCAATACCAATGTCACCCTCCCGGTGGGGTCGCATTTGGATCTCCGTACTCTAATGCGCAGAGCTTCGCTGCATATGACGAGGTATTCGTTGATTAAGCCGCCTACTGATGCTGTTTTTTGACTGCGGCACTAATTCCCTGATGCGAAGTGCCCCGAAGAAGGTGATTGCGAACGCTGCAGATATCAGCGTGGCCTCGTATTGCGACTTGCACGCTGATGATGTTATTGCAAGTATGCCGTCCAGTGGCCTTAAAGAAAGTGGGCGACGGCCTTCCTGGCTAGGTTGACGCTTTTCACAGCCTTTACGGCTTGCTTGATGAAAAATATTTGTTTACGTGCACCCACCCCAGCAGCAGAAAGAAGAACGCTATTCCCAATAAATGACGCTGCGCTAATTTCACTGACTCACCTCTACGCCTGAACCGTTCTAAGAGTACTGCTAACACCCGGTCGCACCTATTGACTGGTCTTCGTTAAGTTAGCGAGCACCACTCCTCCCACGCCTTACCGTAGACCTGCCAAGTAGCCGATGTCACTGAAGCACGGATTAAGGGAATCAGTGCTTGGCCTCCGTGGCCTAGGGGGAAGCAGGACACTGTAGGACCGATGGCTGGGCATTGGGAAGGAAGGAAAACTTTGAAGGCCTGCTAATCGGAAGATAACAAAGTTAACGATTTTATCATCTATATTTGCTGTAAAGCTGGCACGGCAACAGATGTTGTGTTTGAGGCACCATAGTGCTAGGCGGCGCAACAGCGCGAGTGCTGGCTGAGAAAAAGAGGACATGCTGTTTAGGGCTTTTGCTGTTCTCAGCTGTTGGGTTGTCAATCTGATGCTCATATTTTCCAATTGGGCACCCCATAGCTCGCCTGATGTTACTATTGCCCAAATTTCTACCAGTGATGGGTCACGGCCCCATGCGGCCGTGGTCCATGGTTCAGGCCATTGGCCTTTGCACCACTAGTCCTTGTCCGCATTATCAAAAACCATATTCCACCGTTCTCAGAGTCCACCTCAGGGACCCTCGTTCCACCGTCCGATGAGCCCAGGACCCTTGAGTTTGTCAAAATGAAAACACTCACCGCTGTCTGATTCTGGCAGAGTGACTCCCATTGATGGAGGAACTCCTGCTTCAGTGTAGTTTATTCGCATTTGCCTCGTTTGGCATTGATTTATTAGTGATTTGTCATAGTTGTAGTAACCGCCTTTTTTGGCATCAATTCAAGTAACTGCCTCGTTCGGCATTAATTCATTATTCATTTATACCGCGCACAACAGATTGCAAGAATTTCCACCAGTGATGGGTCACGGCCCTATGCGGCCGTGGTCCATAGTTTAGGCCATTGGCCTTTTCACCACTGGTCTTTGTAGATTGCCGCAAAACCATCTGTAATATTTCCACCAACCGCTAGGCCTAAATCTTTGCTTGGCGTCTCCTGCGCCATAACGCATGTATGCCCATTGTAGGACTCCAGGAGTGTCCTCCAGATCAGCAAGTCTGCCTTCAGGGAGCGGTTTTAGCCTAATTCTGTGGCTCGGCTGGGATATGCCCTTGGTTGCTAGTGATAGTCGGCGTGAAAAAACTCTGCCCGCTGGCATTACACGACAGGCAAAGTTGAGCAATCCTAGTAGGGACTGCATCTGTTGCGGGGTGACTTTTTTTTTTTTTTTTGCTTCATAGCAATTTTTAAACATTTGCAGAGTTTTTTTTTTTTTTTCAGTTTTTTAGCTAGTAATCGAAGCACCATTGCATTGGTGTCTATTTCAATACCGAGAAAGGGCAAAACGTTACAAGGGCCGACTGTTTTATCTGGTGAGAATGGTACTCCGAATTTTCCGGCTAAAAACTTAAACTTTTGGAGAAGAAAGGAGCAGAGTCTGGAGTTCCCGGGACCGACGAACAAAAATCGTCGAGGTAGTGAATCGTTGAGTTGCTAGCGGTTTCGTATCGTAATACCCAGTCTAGGAAGGTGCTGAAAAGCTCGAAGTAATGAAAAAGAAGAGTAGGTTACGGACGACTCTTCCGCGGGTATCGCGTCGTTAACCGATGCGCCTTTTGGGTAGGAAAGGTGATGTATTAGCCGATATTTTCCTGGCTCTTTTTTGGGAACGATACCTAAAGGCGAGATTCTGAGATTCTTAAATGGCAAGGATCTAAAAGGTCCCGCCATCCTGCCCAGTTCAACTTTTTTTTTTTTTTTTTTTTTGTTTTGATTTTTTGTTGTAGAATAGCAGGGAATTCGCGTGCCGATTTTAAATTATTTGCAGTAGTTGGCGAGGGGCTGGGTTTGAAAGGGATATAAAAACCGTGTTTAAAACCGAACTATGGTTGTTCCGCCGCTTCTTTATTGGGATAAAGGCTTAGCCAAGGGCCCATTGCGCCCTTGGAAACGGCAGTATCCATCGTTAAACAGTAAGCAGACCCCAGGTCCGCGTACGACCACTGTGTTCTGGCCTGCTGCTTGGGGGGGGGTGTTTTTGGGACAGCATCAGTCGTAACCAAACGTCCGTCGCTTTAACCCCCCCCAGCCCAAATCCGGTTGCATGGCCAACCGCCTGAGGAACTTCTCGTCGTACCGTTTCCATGCCGACCCGCTGTGACACTTATATGAATTATATATCAGATCTTGGTAAATAAATAATTCGGAACAACGTTCTGGGTGCTTTTGGCCCATGATGCAGCCGAGAACCGCGAAGGCCTGGAGCCAGTTATTCATCGTTTGAGCTATTTTGGTTTGCTCCTATCTTGTAACCGCTCGCCAATTCTCCTTTCCTTGTCCACGGACTGTTGGTCGGCCAATAACAGTGACCATATATCAACGTAAGCATTATCCCAAATTTTTTGCCTTGTCTCTAACTCAACGTGCGCTCCTAACGGGCTTACTCCACAGAAAAATGCATCCTTGTGCAGACTAGCTGCTTGGGTGGTGCTAGTGTCAGTCGGTACGCCTGGGCGTGTCAACTGCTGAACTAGGGTCTTAATAGCGGCTGCCAGCTCGCTTTCTCCCTCCTTTTGTATTGTAGAGTGCTCACCAACATCAAAGAAGTCACCGCTGTCAGATGCAGGCCGAGTGTCTCCGGACGGAGGTACTCTGGCTCCTGCCGTGGCGCTGTCCTGGTGCTGGCCGCCCCCCAGGAGGATGAAGATGGCAGGCCAGCGGCCAGCGCCGTGGCACGGGGATGTATTCTGCTACATTGTGTCTGTTGCCGAGCGTCCCCCTGGAGAGGGAGGTGCTCCGGCTTCTATTGTTTCGATGGTTCGGTGCTGGCTGGTGAACCGGGGAAGTACGTATGACGTGTCTCCCTGTGCGTCAGCCCAGGACGGAGCTCGGTGCTGGCTGGTGGACCGGGGAGGTACGTATGGCGTGTCTCCCTGTGCGTCAGCCCAGGATGGAGCTCGGTGCTGGCTGGTGGACCGGGGAGGTACGTATCTCGTGTCTCCCTGTGCGTCAGCCCAGGACGGAGCACGTGACGGATGACATCTGTCGTGTGCTCGAGGATGAGAGGCTATTGGGGCTCCGATCTCTGCCTGATCGGTAACGGGGGGTGTCAGTGTCTGTTACCACCGGGTACCCGCTCTTGGTGTCCGGTGAGACCGCCGTTTTTCGGCATGCGACCGGTACCCCTCGTTGTAACTCCCCGATCTATCTGAGCCGGTTGTGGATGGCGAGCGATTGCGCCATCTGGAGGAGCGGGATCTATGGTGGCTCCTGTGTGAGTGGTATCGGCTTCTTGAGTGGGAATGCCGACAGCTAGAGGGACAGCGGTAACGGTGGCGGGAATCTACTGATGAGGGCGAGGACGATCTGTGGCATCTATGCCTGTGATCGCCCTGTCTAGGGGTTGCGTTAGGTGCGTTTACCTCAGGAGTAGGGGGGACGTTACCTTGGCCACGGGGCGTGAGTAGGGGAAGGTGCGGAGACTATTAGGCTGTCACCGCAGGGTGAGCGCAAAAGGGGGGGGGGACTGATAGGGAACTGTCTACGATTTGCATTTGGGAGCATGGGGTTGTTGGCGGCGCGTAATTTAATGCGGCTGTGTGAGTTTTTGGTGCGACTGTGTGCGTGTTTGGTGCGTACATTTCTGGCTGCGGGGCGTGCTGGCTGGTCTGGATAGACCAGTCATCACGCTCCGCTGCAGTGCTTGTGGCTCTGGCCCCCGACCGCCCGCCCCCCCGCACAGGCAACGCTGATGTGCCTGCTTGGGTGACGCAGCGGGCCAGGGGTGGGCTGGTCAGAGGTCCACGGTGCTGCAGTCCTGGTGAGGCAGGGGACGCTGCAGCACCCCGTGGAAGGGCCTGGCTCGGGGGGGCTTGTGAGCGCTTTTGAGGGGCCCCCCCCGACCGATTTGGCAGGTTGAGGCCCCGCCGCTGTTATTTGGCCGGGCTTGGCGGTCCCAAGCCGGCATCAGGGAGAGGGGTCTCCCTGACGCTGCAGGGGACCAGCAGTGTGCCTGGGCCGGCTGCCCACGCTGGCTCCCGGTCCCCCCGAGCATCTGGCGCGACGCCGAGGGGACCGAGGCAGCGGGCGGCCCCCCGCCTGCCCCAGCACTGCAGTGGGATAGCCGGGAGGAAGTGGGGCCGGAAGTGGGCGTGTCCCGCCCGGCCCGCACTGCACTCTGGGAGGCAGGGCGGGCCTGAACAGGATAACAGGGCGGGGGTTCTAATAAGCGCGCCGGGCCCCGGGTTTCAGAGCGGGGACAAGAAGTGCCTGGGGCCCGGACGCGATCGGCGTATGGAGCTGGCACCGGCGCCTGAAGCAAGCGCTGAGACGTCCGCTGCGCATCCCGGTGCCACACGTGGGGCAGCGCCGGCTCCCCCCCAACATGTAGGCGCACGGGAGGACGGGAAGACCGCCCCGAGCGTCTGCCCTGGGGCGCCGCTGCGGCCCGGTCAGCTGGAGCGCCGGGGGCTCGAAGCGGAGGAACGGGATCTGCAGAGGCCGGGGCCGACACAATGAGCCGGTGAGGGGGGGTCAGTAGCGCTGGGGAGACAGGGGAGGACGAGGCCCCAGGAGGGGGAGCATGCAGGGACGGAGCCCTGGGGGACGACGGAGAGGCCAGGGGGCTCAGAGAGGGCACCGGAGAGGACGAGGCCCCAGGAGGGGGGGTGTGCAGGGACGGAGCCCAGGGGGATGACGGGGAGGCCTGAGGGGATGCTAGGGGGTGAGGAGAGGGCACAGGAAGGTGAGCACCCAAACCAGGATTAGGGGATCGCGACCATTGCTCACCTTCCTGTGCAGCTCCTTGCTGTAGGGCCTCGGTCGCAGGGGCAGCCATGGTGGTCAGGAGATCCGGGGCGACAACAGCTTCCAAGGGTCAGCCGGGGAGAAAGAGGGAGAACCTGGTCCCGTCGCTAGCATTTAACCCCTGAGGGTGTGGCCTAACTCCCCTCTTCTCCCCGGTTGGTCCGCTGGTCGTCCCAATTATGACCTCACCTGGGGAGGTAGTGGGAGGGAGGAATTGTGCACTGCACTGATTTCCCCTCTAGCTATCCCTTAGGGGCTCCGCAGTCAGAGGCACGTTCCTTATACAGTGCCGTGCCTACCACTACATCAACCAGTGGGAGAAAAATATTGGCCTCAGGGCTTGTGTGCCACTCCTGACTCCTGTGTGTGCCATCTCTCACTCAGTGGGCCATAGAAAGCCTATTTATTTTTTTGCTTGATTTGGGTTCTAAAATCTACCTGAAAAAATCACTACATCAATCAGTGGGAGAAAAATATTGGCCTCAGGGCTTGTGTGCCACTCCTGACTCCTGTGTGCATCATCACTCACTCAGTGGGCCATAGAAAGCCTATTTTTTTTTGTTGCTTTATTTGGGTTCTAAATTCTACCTGAAAAAATCAATAAATCAATCAGTGGGAGATTAATATTGGACTTTGGGCTTGTGTGCCAGTCCTAAGCGTGCCATCTCTCTCACAAATAGTGGGCCATAGAAAGCCTATTTATTTTTTTTTATTTTTTTTTATAAATTCTCCCTGTAAAAAAAAAGGGAGATTAATATTGGCCTTTGGGCTTGTGTGCCAGTCCTAAGCGTGCCATCTCTCTCTCAGATAGTGGGCCATAGAAAGCCTATTTATTTTTTTTTTATTGGGTTTATAAATGTTCCCTGAAAAAAAAAAAAAAAGTGGGAGATTAATATTGGCCTCTGGGCTTGTGTGCCAGTCCTGAGCGTGCCATCTCTCTCACAAATAGTGGGCCATAGAAAGCCTATTTATTTATTTTTTTTTGGTTTTATAAATTCTCCCTGTAAAAAAAAAAGGGAGATTAATATTGGCCTTTGGGCTTGTGTGCCAGTCCTAAGCGTGCCATCTCTCTCTCTCAGATAGTGGGCCATAGAAAGCCTATTTATTATTTTTTTTATTGGGTTTATAAATTTTCCCTGAAAAAAAAAAAAATCAAATCAGTGGGAGATTAATATTGCCCTTTCTGCTTGTGTGCCAGTCTTGACTCCTGGGTGTGCCATCTCTCTCTCTCTCTCTCCAATTGTGGGCCATAGAAAGCCTATTTATTTTTTTGCTTGATTTGGGTTCCAAAATCTACCTGAAAAAATCACTAAATCAATCAGTGGGAGAAAAATATTGGCCTCTGGGCTTGTGTGCCACTCCTGACTCCTGTGTGCGTCATCTCTCACTCAGTGGGCCATAGAAAGCCTATTTTTTGTTTTATTTGTTTTCTAAATTCTCCCTGAAAAAATCATTTTATTTTATTTAGTTTCTAAATTCTTCCTGAAAAAATCATTTTTTTTTATTATTTTTTTTTCTAAAGTCTCCCTGAAAAAAAAAAAAAAAAAAATCAAATCAGTGGGAGATTAATATTGCCCTTTCTGCTTGTGTGCCAGTCTTGACTCCTGGGTGTGCCATCTCTCTCTCTCTCTCCAATTGTGGGCCATATAAAGCCTATTTATTTTTTTGCTTGATTTGGGTTCCAAAATCTACCTGAAAAAATCACTAAATCAATCAGTGGGAGATAAATATTGGCCTCTGGGCTTGTGTGCCACTCCTGACTCCTGTGTGCGTCATCTCTCACTCAGTGGGCCATAGAAAGCCTATTTTTTGTTTTATTTGTTTTCTAAATTCTCCCTGAAAAAATCATTTTATTTTATTTGGTTTCTAAATTCTTCCTGAAAAAATCATTTTATTCTATTATTTTTTTTTCCTAAAGTCTCCCTGAAAAAAAAAAAATCAAATCAGTGGGAGATTAATATTTACATTTGTGCTTCAGTGACAGTCCTGCGTGTGTGGCATATCTCTCATTTGTTGCCACCAACAACAGAGTGTGTAACATTGAGCCTGATTTTCGTTGTGGTCTCACCCACCTGTAAAGGGGTAGCTAAATCATACTGAAGTTATAGCTCACCGTGTAAGTTGTGTGACAGCAACAAATACCGTTAGTTTGGTTACGTTTTTAAAACAATGAGGAAGTCTGGTGGAAGAGGTCGTGGCCGGGGGCGTTCATTGTCAGCTGGTAATGAGGGTAGTGGTAGTGGAGGAGCATCAGGTGGTCGTGGGAAAAAAAATATTGCACCTAAGTCTGGAGCTGTGGAGCCAGGTTCGTCGTCTGGCTACACAAGGCCTCGAACGCTCCCTTTTCTGGGAGTAGGAAAACCGCTTTTAAAGCCGGAGCAGCAAGAGCAAGTTTTGGCTTATCTTGCTGACTCAGCCTCTAGCTCTTTTGCCTCCTCTCGTGAAACTGGTAAATGTAAAAGCAGCGCGTCGTTAGTGGATGTTCACGGTCTGGGACAAGTCGCTTCCTTGTCCTCTTCAGCAAAAACAACAACAGAGAAGAATGCAGCAGGCGACACAACGGGTTACTCCATGGAGCTCTTTACACATACCGTCCCTGGCTTAGAAAGTGAAGCAGTTAACAGTCCATGCCCATTACAAGTTGAATCTGACATGGAGTGCACTGATGCACAGCCACAGCCAGACTACTATGCTGGTCCTTTGACTCAGACCACAACATTGCCCTCGCAGGGTAATGATCAAGAATCAGACCCTGATGAGACTATGTTGCCCCATCACGAACGCTATACCACCGACCGACACGGTGACACAGACGAAGTTGCTCACGAGCTACAAGAAGAGGTAATAGATGACCCAGTTCTTGACCCCGATTGGCAGCCATTGGGGGAACAGGGTGCAGGCGGCAGCAGTTCTGAAGCGGAGGAGGAGGGGCCGCAGCAGGCATCAACATCGCAACAGGTTCCATCTGCCGGGCCCGTATCTTGCCCAAAACGCATGGCAAAGCCAAAACCTGTTGGAGGACAGCGTGGCCATCCGGTTAAAGCTCAGTCTGCAATGCCTGAAAAGGTTTCCGATGCTAGAAAGAGTGCAGTCTGGCATTTTTTTAAACAACATCCAAATGATCAGCGCAAAGTCATCTGTCAAAAATGTTCAACTACCTTAAGCAGAGGGCAGAATCTGAAAAGTCTCAATACAAGTTGCATGCATAGACATTTAACCACCATGCATTTGCAAGCTTGGACTAACTACCAAACGTCCCTTAAGGTTGTAGCACCCTCGGCCAATGAAGCTAGTCATCAACGCAACATCCCTTCCGGCAGTGTAGGGCCACCATTTTCCGCACCACCTGCAGTATCTGTGCAGGTTTCTTTGCCAGGCCAAAGCAGTCAGGGTCAGGGAATCACCAGTTTCGTAGTAGGAAACACTGCATCTAGGGCACCGGCGGCAACAATACCATCTCCCACCGTCTCTCAGTCTGCCATGTCCACCGGCACCCCCGCTAGTTCCACGATCTCCAGCTCTCCAGTCCAGCTCACCCTACATGAGACTATGGTTAGAAAAAGGAAGTACTTAGCCTCGCATCCGCGTACACAGGGTTTGAACGCACACATAGCTAGACTAATCTCGTTAGAGATGATGCCCTACCGGTTAGTTGAAAGCGAAGCTTTCAAAGCCCTGATGGACTACGCTGTACCACGCTACGAGCTACCCATTCGACACTTTTTTTCCAGAAAAGCCATCCCAGCCCTCCACCAGCATGTTAAAGAGCGCATCGTCCATGCACTCAGGCAATCTGTGAGCACAAAGGTGCACCTGACAACAGATGCATGGACCAGTAGGCATGGCCAGGGACGTTACGTGTCCATCACGGCACACTGGGTGAATGTTGTGGATGCAGGGTCCACAGGGGACAGCAAGTTTGGGACAGTTCTGCCTAGCCCACGGTCTAGGAAACAGTTGGCTGTAGCCGTTCGCACCCCCTCCTCCTCCTCGTCCTCCTGCAGAAGCGAGAGCTCGTCCACAGACCGCAGTCGCACAACCACTCCATCCGCAGCTGCCACTGTTGCACACCAGGTCTCCCATTATGGGGCAGCTACTGGCAAACGTCAGCAGGCTGTATTGGCTATGAAGTGTTTGGGCGACAACAGACACACCGCGGAAGTTCTGTCCGAGTTCTTGCAGAAAGAAACGCAGTCGTGGCTGGGCACTGTAGATCTTGAGGCAGGCAAGGTAGTGAGTGATAACGGAAGGAATTTCACTGCTGCCATCTCCCTTTCCCAACTGAAACACATTCCTTGCCTGGCTCACACCTTAAACCTGGTGGTGCAGTGCTTCCTGAAAAGTTATCCGGGGTTATCCGACCTGCTCCTCAAAGTGCGTGGACTTTGCTCACATATCCGCCGTTCGCCCGTACACTCCAGCCGTATGCAGACCTATCAGCGTTCTTTGAACCTTCCCCAGCATCGCCTAATCATAGACGTTGCAACAAGGTGGAACTCAACACTGCACATTCTTCAGAGACTGTGCGAACAGAGGCGGGCTGTTATGTTTTTGTGGGAGGATACACATACACGGGCAGGCAGTAGGATGGCAGACATGGAGTTGTCAGGTGTGCAGTGGTCGAAGATTCAAGACATGTGTCAAGTCCTTCAGTGTTTTGAGGAATGCACACGGCTGGTTAGTGCAGACAACGCCATAATAAGCATGAGCTTCCCCCTAATGCATCTGCTGATGCAAAGTTTGACGCACATAAAGGATCAGGCGTCTGCACCAGAGGAAGAGGAAAGCCTTGATGACAGTCAGCCATTGTCTGTCCAGGGCAGTGTACAGGACGAGGTAGCGGGCGAAGAGGAGGAGGAGGACGAGGAGGATGATGGGGATGATTATATTTTTAATGAGGAAGCTTTTCCGGGGCCACTGGAAATTGTTGGCGTGGCAAGGCCGGGTTCTGGTTTTTTGAGGGACACAAGTGACGTGGATTTGCCTGAAACTGCCCCTCAACCAAGCACAACCGCAGATTTGAGGACTGGAACTTTGGCCCACATGGCGGATTATGCCTTACGTATCCTCAAAAGGGACACACGCATAACTAAAATGATGAACGATGACGATTACTGGTTGGCCTGCCTCCTTGATCCTCGCTATAAAGGCAAATTGCAAAATATAATGCCACATGAGAACTTGGAACTAATATTAGCAACCAAACAATCAACTCTTGTTGACCGTTTGCTTCTGGCATTCCCTGCACACAGCGCCCGTGATCGTTCTCACACGAGCTGCAGGGGCCAGCAGACCAGAGGTGTTAGAGGGGCAGAAATCAGAAGTGGCGTTGGCCAGAGGGGTTTTCTGACCAGGTTGTGGAGTGATTTTGCTATGACCGCAGACAGGACAGGTACTGCAGCATCAATTCAAAGTGACAGGAGACAAGATTTGTCCAGTATGGTTACAAACTATTTTTCATCCCTTATCGACGTTCTCCCTCAACCGTCATTCCCATTTGATTACTGGGCATCCAAATTAGACACCTGGCCAGAATTGGCAGAATATGCATTGCAGGAGCTTGCTTGCCCGGCAGCTAGTGTCCTATCAGAAAGAGTATTCAGTGCTGCAGGTTCAATACTAACAGAAAAAAGGACTCGTCTGGCTACCCAAAATGTAGATGATCTAACCTTCATTAAAATGAACTACAACTGGATTTCGAAATCTTTTGCCCCACCTTGCCCGGCTGACACCTAGCTTTCCTATGAAAAGGTCTTGCCTGTGGACTATTCTGAATGACTTTTCCAATCTCGTAATTTTCTGCACCTGATTGTCCAGCATACGACATGTTTACACCTCACTAAATGGCCAAACTCCCCACACGGGGCCATGGTATCGCCACTTGGCGCCAGCACCCGTGAGAGTGCTGTTTGTCTGAAGAGGTGGGTGTGCCCGCTTTTGGTCGATGGCACTGCCACTGGGTCCCTCATAGTACAATAAAGTGTCTCTGGCGGTGGTGGTGCGCACCCAACGTCAGACACACCGTTGTAATATGAGGGGCCCTGGGCCTGTACCGCCGGCCACAAGACAGTTCCCCCCCCAGCTCAAACAGTGCTCTACCACTTGCAAAATTATCTCTCACAGCTCCACCAATGTTTAGTCTATGCGCTGACATCCTTCAATGCCTGGCACTGACAATACCATTGTATTGACATTTTTGTTATGTTAGGCCTTCGAAGCCTGTCTGCGGTCCCTCCTTCCACTATGCCTCCACTGACCATTGTACTGCTGCCCGTGTACCCCTGGAACCAATTTTAAATTGCCAACAGCCCTATTTTTTTATGTTAGGCCTTCGAAGCCTGTCTGCGGTCCCTCCTTCCACTAGGCCTCCACTGACCACACCACTGCTGCCCGTGTACCCCTGGAACCAATTTAAAATTGCCTACAGCCAGCCCAATTTTTTTATATTAGGCCTTCGATGCCTGTCTGCGGTCCGTTCTTTCTACTACTACTACACTGACCAGGCCACTGCTGCCCGTGTTCCCCTGGAACCAATTTAAAATTGCCTACAGCCATGTGTTATTATTTTAGGCCTTCGATGCCTGTCTGCGGTCACTCCTTCCACTAGGCCTCCACTGACCACACCACTGCTGCCCGTGTACCCACGGAACCAATTTAAAATTGCCTACAGCCATGTGTTATTATTTTAGGCCTTCGATGCCTGTCTGCGGTCACTCCTTCCACTAGGCCTCCACTGACCACACCACTGCTGCCCGTGTACCCCTGGAACCAATTTAAAATTACCTACAGCCATCTGTTATTATGTTAGGCCTTCGAAGCGTGTCTGCGGTCCTTCCTTCCAATAGTTCTCCACTGACCAGACCAATGCTGGCCGTGTACCCCTGGAACCCAGCTGAAAGTGCATGTAGCCTCCTTTTTTTCTTTGTTTTATATTTAGAAAGCCCAGATGAACTACGCTGTGCAACGGTTCAAGCTACCCAGTCGACATTTCTTTTGCGAGAAAAGCCATCCCAGCCCTCCACCGGCATGAAAAAGTCTGCATTGTCATAGCACTCAGGCAATCAAACAGTAGAAAGGTGCACCTGACAAGAGACGCATGGACCAGTAGGCATGTCCACAAAAAATTACGTGTCCATTACTGCGCACTGGGTTAATGTGTTGGATGCATGGTCCACAGGGGACAGCCTACAAAGTCTGTCTGCAGTCCCTAATTCCAATTTTCCTCCGCTGACCACACCACTGCTGCCTGTGTACCCCTGGAACCAATTTTACGTGTCTACAGCCTAATTTTGTTATGTTAGGCCTACTACGCCTGTCTGCGGTCCCTCCTTCCAATACTCGTCCACTGACCACACCACTGCTGCCCGTGGACCCCTGGAACCTATTTTTAATTGGATAGAGCATCCTTTTTTTAATAGTAGGCGTACAAAGTCTGTCTGCGGTCCACTATTGAAATTGTCCTCCACTGCCCAGAGCACTGCTGCTTGTGTACCCCTGTAACTTTTTTAAGCTGCAGTGAGCCACATTTTTGGTTTGAGTCCTACTACCTGTGTCTGTCTGCGCCACTCAATTCAGCTGTGTTCCTTTGAAAAAAGCAGAGCGTCAATAGTCTTGTTTTCAGCCTCTAGGAATTTTAAAACTGCATTGGGGGTACAACTTTGGTAGGGCCTACTAACGGTGTCTGCCTCCCCAAGGTGTGCACGAGGTTTCCTCGCAATTGCTTCGATCTTAATGCTCTCGTTTAGTAGTTGTTGGAAACTACGCTGCATTAGGCCTACAAATTGGGTATGGGGTGTAGAGAGATGGTGTGTTCCACTCCAAGGTGTTCTCCAGGTTGCCTTTCCTGAGCTTCGATCTTCATGCTCTCGTTTAGTAGTTGTTGGAAACTACGCTGCATTAGGCCTACAAATTGGGTATGGGGTATAGAGAGATGGTGTGTTACACTCCAAGGTGTTCCCCAGGTTTCCTCTCCATTGCTTCGATCTTCATGCTCTCGTTTAGTAGTTGTTGGAAACTACGCTGCATTAGGCCTACAAATTGGGTATGGGGTGTAGAGAGATGGTGTGTTACACTCCAAGGTGTTCCCCAGGTTTCCTCTCCATTGCTTCGATCTTCATGCTCTCGTTTAGTAGTTGTTGGAAACTACGCTGCATTAGGCCTACAAATTGGGTATGGGGTGTAGAGAGATGGTGTGTTACACTCCAAGGTGTTCCCCAGGTTTCCTCTCCATTGCTTCGATCTTCATGCTCTCGTTTAGTAGTTGTTGGAAACTACGCTGCATTAGGCCTACAAATTGGGTATGGGGTGTAGAGAGATGGTGTGTTACACTCCAAGGTGTTCCCCAGGTTTCCTCTCCATTGCTTCGATCTTCATGCTCTCGTTGAGTAGTTGTTGGAAACTACACTGCATTAGGCCTACAAATTGGGTATGGGGTGTAGAGAGATGGTGTGTTCCACTCCAAGGTGTTCTCCAGGTTGCCTTTCCAGAGCTTCGATCTTCATGCTCTCGTTTAGTAGTTGTTGGAAACTACGCTGCATTAGGCCTACAAATTGGGTATGGGGTGTAGAGAGATGGTGTGTTACACTCCAAGGTGTTCCCCAGGTTTCCTCGCCATTGCTTCGATCTTCATGCTCTCGTTTAGTAGTTGTTGGAAACTACACTGCATTAGGCCTACAAATTGGGTATGGGGTGTAGAGAGATGGTGTGTTACACTCCAAGGTGTTCCCCAGGTTTCCTCTCCATTGCTTCGATCTTCATGCTCTCGTTTAGTAGTTGTTGGAAACTACGCTGCATTAGGCCTACAAATTGGGTATGGTGTGTTACACTCCAAGGTGTTCCCCAGGTTTCCTCGCCATTGCTTCGATCTTCATGCTCTCGTTTAGTAGTTGTTGGAAACTACACTGCATTAGGCCTACAAATTGGGTATGGGGTGTAGAGAGATGGTGTGTTACACTCCAAGGTGTTCTCCAGGTTGCCTTTCCTGAGCTTCGATCTTCATGCTCTCGTTTAGTAGTTGTTGGAAACTACGCTGCATTAGGCCTACAAATTGGGTATGGGGTGTAGAGAGATGGTGTGTTACACTCCAAGGTGTTCCCCAGGTTTCCTCGCCATTGCTTCGATCTTCATGCTCTCGTTTAGTAGTTGTTGGAAACTACGCTGCATTAGGCCTACAAATTGGGTATGGGGTGTAGAGAGATGGTTTGTTACACTCCAAGGTGTTCCCCAGGTTTCCTCTCCATTGCTTCGATCTTCATGCTCGCGTTTAGTAGTTGTTGGAAACTACACTGCATTAGGCCTACAAATTGGGTATGGGGTGTAGAGAGATGGTGTGTTCCACTCCAAGGTGTTCTCCAGGTTGCCTTTCCTGAGCTTCGATCTTCATGCTCTCGTTTAGTAGTTGTTGGAAACTACGCTGCATTAGGCCTACAAATTGGGTATGGGGTGTAGAGAGATGGTGTGTTCCACTCTAAGGTGTTCTCCAGGTTGCCTTTCCTGAACTTCTATCTTCAGGCTCTCATTAAATTGTAGTTAAATGGAACAACTGCATTTGGCGTACTAGTTGGTTTGGGGCCTACTATCGGTGTCTGCCACTCCTTGCTGTTCTCCTGGTTTCCTGTCCTGAAATTCCATTTTCAGGCTCTCGTTAAGTAGTTGTTAATGTTAGACTGCATTTGGCCTACTAGTTGGGTTGGGGCCTACTATCGGTGTCTGCCACTCCTTGCTGTTCTCCTCCACTGAACAAAGCTGTGCCGCCTGTTTACTACGGTTGCCAATTTTGAACTGCATTTCGACTACTTACTGATTTGGGCCTACTCTCTGTGTCAGCCTCTCATTCCAGTTGTCCTCCACTGCAATGCCCCCTGGTTAGTCCTGTGTTACCAATTTTGAACTGCATTTAGCCCACTTTATTCTTTGGGCCTATATCTGTGTTTCCTCCTCATCCTGCCCATTGCCCAGCCAGTGATAGATGAGTCTGCTGGTACATTGACCCATAACGCAAAATTCCCCGTGCACGCTACACAGCAAGATTGTGACCCTGCTGAAAGTCAGGTTCCTCTTCCCGCATACCATACCACCTTACACGGGGACAAAGAGGAAGGTGCAGATGAAAGTGCAGGTTCCTTCATCAGGTGGGGAGAGGAATACTAGTTGGCGACGTCACTGGCACAGGGCCTCTCATAGTACGCAAAAGTGTTGCTGCCGGTGGGAGGCGCCCCCGCCGTGCAAACACACCGCTGTACTTTGAGGGGCCCTGTGCCAGTGCCAATGCCAACGAGTGGGCCCCCCCTGCTTGCTCAGGATCACAGCACTTGCAAAGTTGAAATACTTACCTCTCCCTGCTCCACTGCCGTGACGTGGTCCAGATTTACTGGGCCCACTAATTACTTGAACCAGCCCTACCCCCCACAACTTTAGCCAAATGACCCCCAATTTCAAATGCCTTCCAATTATTATAAGGTAAATTACGATTGACAAGCTTCTGTAACAAGAATGGATGTTTTTGCCATTAAAATGGGCAGTGTAGGTGTTTTCCTGGCCTCCACTCACTGCCGACTATGCTCCCCCATTGACTTGCATTGGGTTTCGTGTTTCGGGCGATACCCGACTTTTCGCGATAATCGGCCGATTCCACTCGACTCGACTTCTAAGATAGTCGAGTTTCGCGAAACACGACTCGACTCTAAAAAGGTCAAGGTTGCTCAACCCTAGTGAGCAGAGTGTTGCTTTTAAACTGCAGATGTCTATCTTGTGAAGCCACTCGTTCCCTCCTCCCCTTGGTCATGGAATGCTTTTGTCTGCTAGCTCAGAGAACAGTAAATAACTAGAAAAGCAGTGCATATCATTACTCAGCCCACTTAGTGATGTCACAACAGAGGGCATATTTTTTATGCCTGCTTGGTAGTGGTTCAGTCTTGGTCCAGGAAGTAGGCTAACATCAGCTCAGCAAAGCTATGCTAATGCACCTGGATGTATCTCCTGAGCACATGGCCGCCATGTTGATTTGAAATGAGCTGAAGGACCTGTAAGTGTGTTTTCTTCCATTAATCCTATTTTATTTTGTAATCTGTAATGTATATGTGGCACCCCTAGGGGTATTTGCCACAAAAATAGTTACTGACACTAAATACAAGTACTAAGATAGCAAAACTGCACTACCACCTCCGGCCAGAAGGGGGAGCTCCAGAGACTCCCCTTGATCCATTCTGGTCTGAGAGAAGAACTGGCAGTTGGGCTAAGGAGCTGAAAGTGAGAGGTCATACAGCTGAATTTCTAACAGCCCTATGACGGTTTCCAGGCCCAAATCACCGGCCTGAGGAGAAAAGGGACAGAGAAAAAGGACATTGTGAGAACCGGGTAGCATTAATCATTACCCAGAACAGGCGCAAAGACGGATACCGGATCCGTGGCTGTATTCATTATATATAATACAGCAACCGGAAAAACGTGAGGTGATATCAGCTTCACTAGGGACGGACGCAGCAACAGACACAGAGTTCAGCGGTACTCCTGGAGGGGGTAAGCCGATAAAAGGACTCGGGTTGCCCGTCGAACCAAGACCCGGAGGGGACAGATTGGGCCGGCAGCCAGTTCACATACAGCAGCAGGGCCACACAGAAACTGCGTACAATAAGAGGCGAAGACCCCGGCAGGGTCAAAGTAACTCAGAGTTCCCATACAGACTCCGGTGACAGGACTGGTTGTAAATCCCTTTATGTTGAAGTAAACTGGTTAAACGTTTCAGTGCCTCAGACTTTCATTTGGACAATAGCTACCTATCCAGGATCAGGATCATCACTGCTGAGAGAACCTGCTGCTGATCAAGTAAGTGCCTGTTCCCTCATGATACCCCTTACACTGTGCATTGCCTGAGGCCACAGCACCGGGTCAAGCCACCCGTGACATCTCCCTCAAGAGACAGACCCCATTGGTCCGGTGCTGGGTACCCCGGTCTCCTGGGCGTCACAATTGGCGTCACGAACAGGATCCAGCCAGCCCGTATACTGGGTATTGTGTGCCGTGATTGGAGCCCAAAACTGTGAAAACTTGGATGAAAAATCTTGAAAATTGACTTTATTAAAGAAAATTCCATTTCCCATTAAAACTATTGAAAGTGACTTTTCCCCATTGGTTATAATGGAGTAAAGATGGCCGCCATCACCTCATAACCATTAGGCACGAGACTGTTAATTGAGCTACGCCATTACCTGAGCCCCAGTCTGACTGAAAAACTTCAGAATCCGCCATTACAGAGCACGTGGCGGGCGGGAGTAGCAGAGGGCATGTCATTTTGGGCGGCACCAAGCTGAACGCTCTGACATCAGAGCAAGGGGAAAACCAATCATGTTGCACAGCGGAACGAATCTACACTATCCCGACGGAAGTGGAGGACCGGAAGGGTCCGGATTAACTAAGGGGGCACAGTATGTCGCAGCACGGAGACGCCGCAGCACCCAGCGACGCTAATGCAGCTGAAAGACAGAGTGTCGATAGAGAGTCCGGTAGCACAGCGGTGCAAGGAGTGGCGCCCATCATGCCGGTGCTGATGCCATATACCCCAGGTGGCCCGTGGCTTCCAATGTATGAAGGTGAGCCTAATACCCTTGACGATTTCAGAGAAAAGATGCTGGCCCATTTTGACATGTTCCCCGTGGGTGAAGTTCAGCGTGTTAGTCTCCTGATGTGCAGTTAAGTGGCCATGCTAAGCGAGAAGTCACAGCATGGGCAGCTGATCTGAAAGGCACTGTTGAACGCATATTTGCTGGATTAAAAGCTACATTTGAAACCACTGCCAGCAGCAAAGCTAAAGTACGATTCTTTAATTGCAAACAAAAAGCTAATGAGGGCGTGAGAGACTTTGCCTTAAACCTGCAGGAAGCCCTTAAATCACTTACACTGGCTGAACCCATTTTTAACACCGGAGCGGATAAACTGCTAAGAGATCAATTTATGGAGGGACTCTACACCCCTTCTCACCGGGGGCATGTGAGCATGCTTGTTTTTAAGAACCCTGAATTGACATTTGCCCAATTAAAGGAGAGCGCTATACGTCTCGAGCTGGCAGAGGCACCTCGGGATCAGGATCCTGCGCAACCCATGGCAGAGGCACCTCAACAACAGGGAGTGCAAGTGACATCAGCTATGTCCGGGGCCATTGCTAAGCCCCTGGGGCCCAGTACTAATGAGGCTCTTCAACAAAAGCTTGACTCTTTAACTGATGTTGTTGCTTCAATGGCTAAAACCATGCAGGAGATGAGAGGACCCAAGATGGAGTTGGCAAACCGTAGAGAGGATGTTCCATGAATGAGACCCCGGAAATACCCGACATGGAGAGGACGACCCCGCGACCGCTACCAACCGGATGGACAGCCCATTTGCCGCCATTGCCAGCAGCCAGGCCACTTTGCACAAGATTGTGATTTAAACAGGAATCCCCTGGGAATGCGGGCCGCTTCACAGGAATGAACTTTCAAGGCCCAACACCCTGGCACGACAGGTACATCGGAGGACGACCCATTATCCCTATCGTGCTGGACGGAATTCCCCTCAACGCTTTGCTGGACACAGGTTCCCAGATTTCATCTATACCGTATATCCTTTATAAGAGGTACTGGGCTGATGCAGATATTGATAAAGGGCCCTCTGATGTTGAACTAGATATATGGGCCAGTAATGGTAAGTTGGTACCGAAACTAGGATTCAGGGAGTTGACAATAAAGATTGGTAAAGTAGAATTGAAGAAACAGGGTATAATTGTTGTTGATGTTGACCGGCGGAACTGTGAACCAACTGTATTGATAGGAATGAATGTGTTAGAGAACTGCTTTGCCGAAGTTATTTCTGTCTTACAGCAAATTGCTGAAACTGCCCAATCCTGCCAGCAGAGAGTTCTCCGGAGGGAAATAAAAGTATTGATGTTAAGGCAACAGGTAGAAGTTGCAGGTGGAGAAATCGGCAGTGTGAGGGTAAGTGATCCAACGTCTATTGTAATCCCACCAAAAACAGAAATGCTGGTATGGTGTAGAGCAGCCATTGGTACTAAGGGACGAGATTATCAAGCCTTAATAGAACCAGTGTACACCGACAGCAGGCCCACTATACTCACAGCACGAGGGGTAGTCGAGGTACACCAGGGACGAGTGCCGGTACGACTTTTGAACTGTGGAGAGGAAGAGGTCACTTTGCCAAGGTATGCTACAGTAGCAAAGCTATATACTGTTGACAACAATGCCATCACAACCATTGAGCCCTTAGAACCAACCTGTCAGGTGGAAGTCAACGGCTCAGATGGAGAATTGGAGGATTGGTGCCAACAGCTACACGTGGGCATAAATTCAACACCTACCCATCAAAAACAAGGGGTGTATAGGCTAGTGACGGAATATGAACAAGTCTTCAGTAAACACCCATTGGACTTCGGACGGATAGAAGGGGTAGAACACACAATCCCCACCGGTGACCATCCCCCAATAAAAGAAAGATATAGACCCATACCGCCCACTCACTATCAATGTGCAAAAGATATGCTGAGGGAGATGAAACAGGCCGGGGTAATAAGAGACAGCTGTAGCCCCTGGGCGGCCCCTCTAGTGATTGTCAAAAAAAAGGACAGAACCATGAGAATGTGCGTAGACTACCGGCGGATTAATAACATCACCCATAAAGACGCCTACCCCTTGCCTAGGATAGAAGAGTCCTTGACTGCTTTGAAATCTGCTAATTATTTTTCCACCTTAGACTTAACAAGCGGGTATTGGCAAGTCCCTGTGGCTGAGAGAGATAAGGAAAAGACGGCATTCACCACACCAATGGGTCTATGTGAATTTAATCGCATGCCATTCGGACTCTGCAACGCATCCGTTACCTTCCAGCGGCTGATGGAATGCTGCCTCGGACACAAGAACTTCGAGACCGTCCTCCTGTACCTAGATGATGTGATCATCTACTCAAAGACTTACGAACAACACTTAAAAGACCTGGCAGAAGTGTTCGAAGCCTTATCCAGGTATGGCATGAAAATCAAGCCATCCAAATGTCACCTTCTCAAGCCAAAGGTACAGTACCTGGGACACATCGTGAGTTCGGAGGGAGTAGCACCGGATCCCGAGAAAATAAGCGCCATAAGGGATTGGCCAAGACCTACCAACGCAAAAGAAGTGAGGCAATTCCTGGGATTGGTGGGTTACTATCGCAGATTTATAAAAGGATTTACCAAGTTGGCAGCACCCTTGCAAGACGCCTTGGTAGGGCAGACGAAGAAACCTTCAAACCGAAACCCTCCTTTTCAGTGGAACGACGAAAGGGAAGACTCCTTTGAACAACTAAAGAAGGCACTAACCGGAGAAGAGGTTCTGGCATACCCAGATTACCATCAACCTTTCATCCTCTACACCGATGCCAGTAATGTGGGACTAGGAGCGGTGCTGTCACAAAAGCAAGAAGGTCGGGAGAAAGTCATCGCCTTTGCAAGTAGAAAGCTCCGGCCAACTGAAAGAAATGCAGAAAATTACAGCTCCTTCAAATTGGAACTACTGGCAGTAGTTTGGGCTGTGACTGAACGTTTCAAACACTATCTGGCCGCTGCAGAATTTATTGTCTATACTGACAACAATCCGTTGACCCATCTGGGCACAGCCAAATTAGGTGCGTTAGAACAGCGATGGATAGCCCGGTTATCTAATTACAACTTCATAATCAAGTATTGAGCAGGTCGCAAGAATGGAAATGCCGATGCCCTATCCCGGATGCCACACTTGAGAGATGTAGAAGAAGAAACGGGGGAGCTTGAAGAAATTGAACTACCAGCATTCCATCATCCCAAGGCAAAACATCATCAGTCAAGTACCTATCAGAAACAACAAGAGGTGAATTTTAATCCGTTAGCACACCATAGATGGGCTGACACCCAAGACAGCAATCCGGCTGTGAAGTTGGTGAAGGAACTGCTGACTGAGCAAAGTGCATATCCCGATGAGGATGCCCCAGAAGAGACGCATCAACTCTGGAAAGAGAGAGGCAAAATGTTCCTGTATCAAGGGAAGCTCTGTAGAAGGTACACCAATCCGAAAACACATGAATTGGTTTGGCAGATTATCGTGCCTAAACAAGATGTGAAGATGGTCCTCGAAGCTTACCATAATGGTGCTGGTCACTTCGGTTGGAAAAAGTTAGAAGTACTTCTAAGAGAAAGATTTTATTGGGTCGGGATGAGAAAATCAATCGAACAGTGGTGCAGAAACTGTGGCCCGTGCAACCTCAGAAGAAACGATCAAAAGAACCAAAGAGCACCACTGCAGCCCATTATCACCAAACAACCACTTGAACTTGTAGCCATAGACCACGTGAAGTTGACACCAAGCCGGTCCGGCTATGTCTATGCCTTGACCATCGTGGACCATTATTCACGCTTCTTGGTAGTAGTACCCGTAAAAGATCTGACAGCAAAAACAGCAGTCAAAGCGTTCCAAACGTACTTTTGTAGACCTCATGGATATCCAGAACAGGTTCTCACCGACCAAGGTACAGCCTTTGAATCCGAGATCTTCAGAGAATTCTGTAATATGTATGGTTGCAAAAAGATCCGGACGACGGCCTATCATCCACAAACAAACGGCTTATGCGAGAAGATGAACCATATTGTAATAGACCTACTAAAGACTTTACCTGAGACAGAAAGGAATCAATGGCCAGAGAAATTGCCTGACTTGGTGGATCTGTATAATCATGTCCCGGTGAGCTCCACCAACTGCACCCCAGCTTACCTTATGCGTGCAAGACCCGGCCAATTACCAATCGATCTAGAAATGGGAATTCTGAAACCAGACGCAGAAGTTCAAGACTCCAATTGGGATATCATACGGCAAAAGCAGTATCGCCAAGTGCAAGAGAGTGTGGAAAGAAGCCTTCAGCAAACTAGAGAAAGACAAGAGCGAACTTTCAACCAGAATGCTCTAGCGACCCCATTAAGACCGGGTGACCAAGTGCTCAAGAGAAATCGTCGAACCAATAAACTAGACAATCAGTGGGAAGCCGTACCCTACACCGTTTAACCAACAAGAATGGATAATCCTAAAATGTGTCTCATTAGCAAAAACGGAGGCTTAACGTCTGTACTAGTGTCAAGAGACAATCTTAAATTATGTCCGGAAGCATTGAAAGAGCCAGGAGTTGTCCAGCCAGAACCAGAAGTTATTCAACCCATGCAGGTCCAACCAGTAAAGGAAAAAGAAGAGGAAATGTATCACACCTGTATAGGAGACTTTCCCAAAACCCTACTAACATACCATGGTGCAGTCGTGGTTCCCATGGTGGCCTTTTACCCAACACCGAACCCAATACCAGAAATCCCAAGACAGGAAGAGGCTGACCCCGTACTACGGGAGGTTCCAGGTCAGGAAGAACAGATTCCTGATCAGAGTAATCCCATTCACGGTGGACTTGCCAACTCCATAGTCGTGGAATTATCTTTAGCAGAGCGGGCAGATACTACATCCGCAGTAGACAGTAGTAAACCACATGAAGAGACACCGCTATTACGTAGATCACAGCGTAGTACCCAGGGTCAATTACCGGCCAGGTATGCGGATTACCAACTATAAAACTATAGTCATTGTTACCATTCTGCAACGTTTAAGCCCAGTACCTACAGAGACTTGTCTGTATGAACTTATTGCATATTCTTGAACTTTTTATCAGCCCGGAGGCACTAAATCAAAGCTCCGGAAAGACTGCTTTTTGAACTTTGCTTTTTGCTCTTTTTGAACTTTCTTTAGACTTTATATTGGTAACTCCGTTGGAAAAATGGAACTAAATTCTTGGACACAAAGTGCAGTGCCTTTCCTAGTACCTTCAAGGATAGAACTGTATTAATGGACGCTATTTGAAGTGACTTTTTACAGAACTCTATTTTTGTTTCCTTGAGTGGTTTTTGTAACTTTTCATTTTTAAGACTCTGTACATATTAATTGTTATTTCAAAATATTATCGTCCCACAGTCCCGGAGTACTGTTCTTAACTAAGGGGGAATGTGGCACCCCTAGGGGTATTTGCCAGAAAAATAGTTACTGACACTAAATACAAGTACTAAGATAGCAAAACTGCACTACCACCTCCGGCCAGAAGGGGGAGCTCCAGAGACTTTCCTTGATCCATTCTGGTCTGAGAGAAGAACTGGCAGTTGGGCTAAGGAGCTGAAAGTGAGAGGTCATACAGCTGAATTTCTAACGGCCCTATGACGGTTTCCAGGCCCAAATCACCGGCCTGAGGAGAAAAGGGACAGAGAAAAAGGACATTGTGAGAACCGGGTAGCATTAATCATTACCCAGAACAGGCGCAAAGATGGATACCGGATCCGTGGCTGTATTCATTATATATAATACAGCAACCGGAAAAACGTGAGGTGATATCAGCTTCACTAGGGCCGGACGCAGCAACAGACACAGAGTTCAGCGGTACTCCTGGAGGGGGTAAGCCGATAAAAGGACTCGGGTTGCCCGTCGAACCAGGACCCAGAGGGGACAGATTGGGCCGGCAGCCAGTTCACATACAGCAGCAGGGCCACACAGAAACTGCGTACAATAAGAGGCGAAGACCCCGGCAGGGTCAAAGTAACTCAGAGTTCCCATACAGACTCCGGTGACAGGACTGGTTGTAAATCCCTTTATGTTGAAGTAAACTGGTTAAACGTTTCAGTGCCTCAGACTTTCATTTGGACAATAGCTACCTATCCAGGATCAGGATCATCACTGCTGAGAGAACCTGCTGCTGATCAAGTAAGTGCCTGTTCCCTCATGATACCCCTTACACTGTGCATTGCCTGAGGCCACAGCACCGGGTCAAGCCACCCGTGACATCTCCCTCAAGAGACAGACCCCATTGGTCCGGTGCTGGGTACCCCGGTCTCCTGGGCGTCACAATTACATACATTGTCTCCTTTATAATATATTTTTATACTTTGTAAACACTGCCTAACTGTTTATGGAGTAAAATATTTAATTGCTAGCTTGTCTCTTCTGCTCTATACAAACTGTTCGTCCTCTGAGGTGAATTACGCTACTGATTTGGGTTGCCTCCGGACCCGTTAACCTTTGTTGGAAAATCGGAGCTGGTGGCAGGATACTTTGTTCTGTGCGTTTTGGGAACTGTACAGCAACTGGCAGCGTTGATAATTATTGTTCCCGCCTAAGTGGGAGTAGTTAAATCGCCCTCGCATCAGTGAGCCCAATAGCCAGTACATAGCAGGCAGCCTTTCTGGCGACTAGTTACCCTAGGAGCAGTACCTAATCTGACCTTAGGGTAAGGGGGTGCCAAAGAGCTGCAAGTTCCAAACCGGAACTAGGAAGTGGGATATAGATAAATCCCCTTCAGAAGGAACCAGGGGCTATCAAACAACCCCAGTTCGTGACAAATTGGTGTGAGTAGTGGGGACAATAAAGATATCCTCCCCGGGATCCCTGAGATACTGCTGGGATCCATGACATAGTGTTGACAGCACGGTGTGAACCTTGACAATAGGGATAAAATGAAAATGGACATGGCATAAAGGGGTTAATAATTGAACCCACTCTGCCAACTGAGAAGTCGCTAAATGAAAACTCTACATTGTTCTCTTTTTTACACTAGACACTACCTTTAAGAGGAAATCTAATATAAATGATCTTGACATGAAATGTCATAAATTCTTGTAAGATGATCTTTGAAGTACTGAATTTCTGCTGATTTTTAATATTAAATGATTTAAAGAAAATTCATACTAAATTACCCACCTCTCATTTTGTCTTTCTGCAACCATCACTAGAGGGAGTTCTCCTCGTACTGTCATTAATCAATTGGTATGTAGCCAGCTCCCTCTTGTGGTGACAATAGACAGACCACTCTGTTAATTCTATGTCTATACAGGACATTTGTAACTCCTGAAGAAATTTATATTGTACTGTAGGCACAAGCCTAAGGCGACAAGAAGAAAAGGGCGGCACATCACAGATAAAATCAGTTATTTTGTGAATTTTAGCTACTGGTGCTTATGGCAGCACTCTCTGTAAGGACAGCTTTGCCTATAACTTGTATAAAACAATATTAAGAAATTAATTTTGGGACCAAAATGACATAAGGCATTCACTATAAACCCGTATGCCCATACAGTTTGAACTCACCATATGACCCTTTGCTTTCTGAAAATTAGTCTGGGATCACAGATATCATTAATGTGATTATTTACTACATAGAAGATAATTATGATTTTATTTACCCCAGTAAATAGTCATGAGGGATGTGGCTCTCATTCCTGATATTCCTCACTTAATTTCTGATTTCAGCTTTTGCCTCACTCTGTGGATTTGCCGGTCGGTAAATGTGGCTCTAATTCTTATTTTGATCCCTGTCACTTTCTTTTGCAACATTTTTGTCTCGATCTCTAACTTGTGAAGTCCTGATGACTTTCCTGGTGACAACATCTGGATCTGTTCCTCACTATTCTACACTTCCGGTAGGACACCAGGCAACAATAAGTGGACATTTTAGGGACTGCAACATGGGAATCCAAATGGAGAGCCTAGGTCCTTCCTACGTACTGGTTGGGCATTACGCGCTAAAAAAAGAGTTGTCCCATTGAAGACATTTATGACTTATTAACAGGTTATACCATGAATGTCCAACAGATATCAGTCTCGAAGACCAGGTATCCACTGGTGATCATATCAAATGAAGAAGTCACAATGGATGTGTGGCTCTCTCCATGCATTTCTTTTCGAGCAATGAAAATTGTCGAAGGCGCTCAATTGATTATTTGACAATTTTCTTATCCATGGCAGTGGATGGAAAAGCCACCAAGCTGCAGCTGGCTTTAATTTCTAGTGTTCAAAGGGACAGATGCAAATTTTCGCTTTGGGACCACTGATGGACATCTACAGCACATCTTATCACTATGCCATGTTCATCCCAGATGGGACAAGTCCTTTATTGTTCAGACAGCAAACAATGAGCACAAATATATTGCTTGGAAATGCCATGTCGGTAGGTTAAATTAGGTACCAGTAGTGTTGAGCGATAGCTTTCCGATATCGGGAAATATCGGATCAGATTGGATCGGACCGATACCCCAAAAATACTGGGTATCGCCGATTCTGATACAGGAAACCAATGCAAGTCAATGGGACACAAATATCGGAATGAAAATAAACCCTTTCTTTCCTTGCACATCCAGTTTGGGAGGGGGGAAGAGTGTGGGCGGAGATTGTGCGTGTCTGTGTGTGCGGGCGGGGTCTGTACAGGCCTCTCGGGGGTCTGTGCGGACCTGCCGGGGGTCTGTATGAGCCTCTCGGGGGTCTGTGCAGACCTGCCGGGGGTCTGTATGGGCCTCTCGGGGGTCTGTGTGGGCCTGCCGGGGGTCTGTATGGGCCTCTCGGGGGTCTGTGTGGGTCTGCCGGGGGTCTGTATGGGCCTCTCGGGGGTCTGTGCGGGCCTGCAGGGGGTCTGTATGGGCCTCTCGGGGGTCTGTGCGGGCTTGCCAGAGGTCTGTACGGGCCTCTCAGGGGTCTGTGCTGGCCTGCCGGGGCCTGTACGGGCCTCTCCGGGGTCTGTACGGGCCTCTTAGGGGTCTGTGCGGGCCTGCCGGGGGTCTGTACGGGCCTCTCGGGGGTCTGTGTGGGCCTGCCGGGGTCTGTGTGGGCCTCTCGGGGGTCTTTGTGTCTGTGTGCATGCATCGTCCGATGGGACTAAAGTCCCATCGGGCTATGCCTGCTACAATGTCAGTGATTGACACATTAGCCAATGATGGGACAGTAGTAGTCCCATCATCCGGCTAATGTGTTGAATGTAAAAAAAAAAACACAAACATACATACTACATACATACTACATACATACTACATACATACATACAACATACATACTACATACATACTACAAACATACTACATACATACAACATACTGCATACATACTACATACATGCTACATACATACAACATGCATACATACTACATACATACTACATACATACATACAAACTACATACAACATACAAACAACATACATACATACAACATACTACATACATACATACTACATACATACTACATACAGTACATACAACATACTACATGCATACTACATGCATACAACATACATACAACATACATACAACATACTACACACATGCAGCATACATACAACATACTACACATACAACATACATGCAGCATACATATAACACATACATACAACATACTACATACATACAACGTACATACAACATATCACATACATACAACATACTACATACATACTATTTACATACAACATATATACATACAACAAACATACAACATACATACTACATACATACTACATACAATACATTCAGACATTACATACAATACATACTGTAAGGATTTCACTCACTCAGCTGCGACGGCTGACACTCAGGAGACGTGTTCCTTTAAAGTTCACTGGGTTTATTGCTTCATAAACCATGTGGCAAATAACAGAAAACAAAATGGGCCTTTGGTTCAGGCAAAGAAAAGCAAGTGTCCAGTTCATTCGGCTCAGTCCTGAAGCCGTAACACACTCAGGAGGGTTTCACCTCCACACATCTCTGCTGTGTAAAGGATTAGCCAGTCTTATAAAGAGCTAACCCCACCCAGTAACCCATCACATGATTAGCCATGTGGTCTGACATTACCACAGGTCCTGAAACACATATACAAGATTATGTGCAAGAAAGGAATACTCCGGGCTACATTACAGCAACCATGCACTTATGTGGCACATACCTCCCATCGACTACAAACCCTTTAGCCATGCTACATACCTCCCCCCTCTGCCTAAAACCGTGGGGCTTGGCACTTTCCCCCACTAAACAAGGGATTCTCGATAGGGCATCCGCATTACCGTGCAGCTTTCCGGCCCTATGTTCCACATGGAAACTGAAGTCCTGCAGGGCTAAGAACCAACGGGTGACTCTAGCATTTCTTCCTTTCGTTTCTCTCATCCACCTAAGCGGGGCATGGTCAGATACCAGTCTAAATTTACGTCCCAGCAGATAGTACCGCAATGTGTCCACTGCCCATTTTATGGCCAAGCACTCCTTCTCAACGACTGAGTAGTTCTTTTCAGATGAGGACAGCTTCCTACTCAGATAGAGAACAGGATGCTCCTCCCCATGTAGTTCTTGGGAAAGGACTGCTCCCACCCCAACATCTGAGGCATCTGTCTGAAGAATAAACTCTTTCTTGAAGTTTGGGGCCATCAGAACGGGTTGCTTACACAAAGCGTTTTTCATTTCTTGGAAGGCTGACTCTGTTTCTTTGGACCACTTAACCATTACTGATTTTGTCCCTTTTAGCAGGTCAGTCAGAGGCGCAGCCATCGTGGCGAAGTTTGGGATGAACCTCCTGTAATATCCCACGATTCCCAGGAAGGCTTTAACTTGTTTCTTGGAAACTGGTTTTGGCCATGTTTGGATTGCCTCCACTTTATTGATTTGGGGTTTTATTTCTCCATGACCCACTATGTATCCAAGGTACTTAGCTTCTTCTTTACCCAAGGCGCACTTCTTCGGGTTTATAGTAAATCCGGCCTCTCTTATAGCATCCAACACCGCTTGGACTTTCTCCAGATGACTCTCCCAGTCCGGGCTAAAGATGACGATATCATCTAGGTACGCAGCAGCGTAGGCCTTATGGGGTGCAAGGACTCTATCCATAGCCCTCTGGAAGGTCGCCGGAGCTCCCTGTAGGCCAAACGGCATCCGGGCATATTGGAAGCATCCATCAGGTGTCGAAAAGGCCGTCTTCTCCTTGGCTTCCTGTGCCATGGGGATCTGCCAATACCCCTTTGTCAAATCCAAGGTGGATATATATCTGGCGTGCCCAAGCCTTTCGATGAGCTCATCAATACGGGGCATGGGATAAGCGTCGAACTTGGAGACTTCATTCAACTTCCGATAGTCGTTGCAAAACCTCCACTCTCCATCAGGTTTTGGGACCAGGACAATTGGGCTCGACCAACCGCTCTTGGATTCCTCAATGACCCCAAGCCTCAACATACGCTCCACTTCCTTGGAGATAACTTCTCGACGAGCCTCAGGAATACGATAAGGTTTCACATTCACCCGCACATGTGGCTCTGTTAGGACCTCGTGCTCTATGACCTTCGTGTATCCTGGCAATTCTGAAAACAGGTCCCTGTTTTTCTGGAGTAACTCCCGGCACTGCTGTTTCTGGGTCTTTGATAGCGTCTCTGCTATAGTAACCGCTCCAACCTCACCTTCTGGGTTGCTTAACAATGACGGAGTTGCTGTCGGCTCTCTATCATGCCATGGCTTGATGAGGTTGACATGGTACACTTGGAATGGTTTCCGTCTTCCTGGTTGGTGAATTTTATAATTTACCTCACCAAGTTTCTCGACAACCTCATATGGCCCTTGCCATTTGGCCAAGAACTTGCTTTCCACCGTTGGAACTAACACAAGAACTCGGTCTCCCGGATTGAACTGCCTCACTCTTGCAGACCGGTTGTAGACCCTGGCTTGAGCTTCTTGTGCTTGGAGAAGGTGTTCTTTCACGATAGGCATCACCTTTGCAATCCTCTGCTGCATCAGGGCCACATGCTCAATGACGCTTCTGTGGGGTGTGACTTCGGCCTCCCAGGTTTCCTTGGCTATATCCAGGAGTCCTCGTGGATGTCGGCCATATAGAAGCTCAAACGGTGAGAACCCTGTGGAGGCCTGTGGAACTTCACGAATGGAAAACATCAGATAGGGTAAGAGACAATCCCAGTCTCTACCGTCTTTCTCTATAGCTTTTCTCAGCATGCTCTTTAGTGTCTTGTTAAACCTCTCAACAAGGCCATCTGACTGGGGATGGTACACCGAGGTCCTCAACTGGGAGATCTTCAGGGCTTTGCATAACTCCCTCATCACCTTGCTCATGAAAGGTGTACCCTGGTCAGTCAGGATCTCCTTTGGCAGACCTGTCCGGGAAAAGACATGGACCAACTCGCGGGCTATGCTTTTTGAGGAAGAATTTCTCAAGGGAATTGCCTCAGGATAGCGTGTGGCATAGTCCAGGATGACTAATACAGTGGGGCAAAAAAGTATTTAGTCAGTCAGCAATAGTGCAAGTTCCACCACTTAAAAAGATGAGAGGCGTCTGTAATTTACATCATAGGTAGACCTCAACTATGGGAGACAAACTGAGAAAAAAAAATCCAGAAAATCACATTGTCTGTTTTTTTTAACAATTTATTTGCATATTATGGTGGAAAATAAGTATTTGGTCAGAAACAAACAATCAAGATTTCTGGCTCTCACAGACCTGTAACTTCTTCTTTAAGAGTCTCCTCTTTCCTCCACTCATTACCTGTAGTAATTGCACCTGTTTAAACTTGTTATCAGTATAAAAAGACACCTGTGCACACCCTCAAACAGTCTGACTCCAAACTCCACTATGGTGAAGACCAAAGAGCTGTCAAAGGACATCAGAAACACAATTGTAGCCCTGCACCAGGCTGGGAAGACTGAATCTGCAATAGCCAACCAGCTTGGAGTGAAGAAATCAACAGTGGGAGCAATAATTAGAAAATGGAAGACATACAAGACCACTGATAATCTCCCTCGATCTGGGGCTCCACGCAAAATCCCACCCCGTGGGGTCAGAATGATCACAAGAACGGTGAGCAAAAATCCCAGAACCACGCGGGGGACCTAGTGAATGAACTGCAGAGAGCTGGGACCAATGTAACAAGGCCTACCATAAGTAACACACTACGCCACCATGGACTCAGATCCTGCAGTGCCAGACGTGTCCCACTGCTTAAGCCAGTACATGTCCGGGCCCGTCTGAAGTTTGCTAGAGAGCATTTGGATGATCCAGAGGAGTTTTGGGAGAATGTCCTATGGTCTGATGAAACCAAACTGGAACTGTTTGGTAGAAACACAACTTGTCGTGTTTGGAGGAAAAAGAATACTGAGTTGCATCCATCAAACACCATACCTACTGTAAAGCATGGTGGTGGAAACATCATACTTTGGGGCTGTTTCTCTGCAAAGGGGCCAG
The DNA here is from genome assembly GCF_032444005.1 of Ranitomeya imitator. Classification (NCBI taxonomy): domain Eukaryota; kingdom Metazoa; phylum Chordata; class Amphibia; order Anura; family Dendrobatidae; genus Ranitomeya; species Ranitomeya imitator. The sequence continues at coordinate 815,384,266 of NC_091284.1, read as the reverse complement.
GACGACTGATCCGGGTACATGAAAGAATGAATGGGGCCATGTATCGTGAGATTTTGAGTGAAAACCTCCTTCCATCAGCAAGGGCATTGAAGATGAAACGTGGCTGGGTCTTTCAACATGACAATAATCCAAAGCACACCGCCAGGGCAACGAAGGAGTGGCTTCGTAAGAAGCATTTCAAGGTCCTGGAGTGGCCTAGCCAGTCTCCAGATCTCAACCCTATAGAAAACCTTTGGAGGGAGTTGAAAGTCCGTGTTGCCAAGCGAAAAGCCAAAAACATCACTGCTCTAGAGGAGATCTGCATGGAGGAATGGGCCAACATACCAACAACAGTGTGTGGCAACCTTGTGAAGACTTACAGAAAACGTTTGACCTCTGTCATTGCCAACAAAGGATATATTACAAAGTATTGAGATGAAATTTTGTTTCTGACCAAATACTTATTTTCCACCATAATATGCAAATAAATTGTTAAAAAAACAGACAATGTGATTTTCTGGATTTTTTTTTCTCAGTTTGTCTCCCATAGTTGAGGTGTACCTATGATGTAAATTACAGACGCCTCTCATCTTTTTAAGTGGTGGAACTTGCACTATTGCTGACTGACTAAATACTTTTTTGCCCCACTGTATATACTGATGGCCCCGAGCTGATTTAACTAAGGGACCGACCAAGTCCATGGCAATTCTCTCGAACGGTACCTCAATAATGGGCAGTGGCACAAGGGGGTTCCGGAAATGAGGAGTAGGAGCAGTTAGCTGACATGTAGGGCAGGACCTGCAATAGTTCACTATTTCCCGGTGACACCCAGGCCAATAGAACCTCTGCACAACCCGTTCCTGCGTTTTTTCCACCCCCAGGTGTCCACCCAGGATGTGTGAATGGGCCATGTCCAACACTTTCCGTCTATACGGACCCGGCACTATCAACTGCTCTACCAACTCCTCCCGTATTTTCGTGACACGGTACAACAACTCCCCCCTCAACAGAAAATGGGGAAATCTTGTGTCTGCCCCCGGCTCCTGTACCACCCCGTCAATAACTGTGACATTATTAAAGGCTTCCCTCAGAGTGGGGTCCCTATGTTGGGCAGTCCCAAAATTTTCACCGGTAACTTCTAACTCCAGAATGTCAGATGTAGGGGATACTTCCTCCTCATCCCCAACCAGAACACAAAAAGGAAAACTGTCTGCCTCTGGGTGTGGCGATACCCTTCCAGGGTTCACTGGTTCCCTGCCAGGCAGCTCAGAACCATTTCCCCACAAATCCCAAAACAAACAGAAATCCCGGCCAATAATTATAGGGTGCAACAAGTCCTGAACCACGCCGACTATGTGGGACTCAGTGCCACATGCCGTTTCAATGTCCACCCTGGCCATAGGGTAGTCCTTTGCATCACCATGTATGCACCACACTCCGACCTTCTTTCCTGGGAGCAGGTGGAGAGGAAAAGTGGCCCTCACCAGGGTCACTAGGCTCCCCGAGTCTAACAGTGCCGTTACTGCTCGACCGTTCACCTTTACGGGACACGCTTGAGGTCCCTCGTTGGATGGAGAGTTCACACTACAGGCTGGATACGCATAGTATGAACAGCGGCGTCCCATGCTGCAGTCCATCTGCTAAGTGGTTTGGGAACAACGGGCAGCTATATGTCCTGGCTTGTGGCACCTCCAACAAATAATATCACCCGTGGGGACCTTGGGCACCACCTCCCCCGCCCTTTGTGACCTTGGACGCACCACCACTTTTTGGGACTCAGCTGCCTTCTGGGACCCCCAGTACGGCATGGGCTGCCTCCCGAAGGAGCCTTCCAACCCTTGGTATCTCTCAACCAGTCCGATCAGCTCGTCGGCATTCTGGGGATCACCCTGGGCAACCCAAGACTGTATAGGCCTCGGGAGGGAATGGACAAACCGATCCATCATCACCCGTTCTACCATCTGTGCAGGCGCAGAGGATTCTGGCTGCAGCCATTTCTGGACCAGGTGCAACAGATCAAACATTTGGGAACGAGGTGGTTTGTCCCGGTGATAGCCCCAGGAGTGAACTCGCTGTGCCCTGACAGTCAGTGTCACCCCCAAACGTGCGAGAATCTCGGCTTTCAATTTGTGATACTCTTTGGCATCCTGCAAGGTCAAATCATAGTACGCCTTCTGGGGTTCTCCCGTCAGGTATGGCGCAAGTACCTCTGCCCACTGCTCTGGCGGAAGTTTTTCCCTCTCAGCGACCCTCTCAAACACCGTCAGGAAGGCCTCAACATCATCCCCGGGAGTCATTTTCTGCAATCTTACCGTCTTCCGGACGTGGGTGTCATCAGCCAAACCTGGGGTTGGGGCGCTCGCCTTGCCCTGGATGGCGGTTGCCAGAAGCTGCATCTGCTGCTGATGCTCCTGCTGGCTCTGCTGCATCTGCTGCCGTTGCTCCTGCTGGTTTTGCTGCATCTGCTGCCGTTGCTCCTGCTGGCTCTGTTGTATCTGCTGCATCAACAGCCTGTTGGTCTCTTGACACTCAGGAGACGTGTTCCTTTAAAGTTCACTGGGTTTATTGCTTCATAAACCATGTGGCAAATAACAGAAAACAAAATGGGCCTTTGGTTCAGGCAAAGAAAAGCAAGTGTCCAGTTCATCCGGCTCAGTCCTGAAGCCGTAACACACTCAGGAGGGTTTCACCTCCACACATATCTGCTGTGTAAAGGATTAGTCAGTCTTATAAAGAGCTAACCCCACCCAGTAACCCATCACATGATTAGCCATGTGGTCTGACATTACCACAGGTCCTGAAACACATATACAAGATTATGTGCAAGAAAGGAATACTCCGGGCTACATTACAGCAACCAGGCACTTATGTGGCACATACCTCCCATCGACTACAAACCCTTTAGCCATGCTACAATACATATAGACATACAGTACATATAACATAGAGTACATACTCACCATCACTTGTCACTTTGTTCCCCAAAGCCAGTGTCATCTGTAAAAAATATTAAAATAACAAGCAAACAATATACTCCCTGATTCACAGAAATCCACGAGTGTCCCACGACGATCTCCCGTGGAGAACATCAGCATCAGCTGATGCGACCGTTATCTAGGGGCTTCAGGAATACAACGATGGGAGGAAGGTATCCTTCCGCACTGTATTCCTCCGCCACTGCAAAAAAAAATTGTCCCTAGTCTCACTTTTAGCATTGCTGTGTGAGAAAGTTCCCACGCAGCTTTTGGCATAAAGTGAGACTTTGAACTTTAGTAACCTCAGTGATATACTGCAGGAGCCATTGTCTCCTGTCAGTGTGTCACTGAGGGTCCTATAGAGCAGTGACATCACCCGATGTCACTGTTTTATAGGGGAGATCGTCGTGGGACACTCGTTATTAATTGGACTGCATCGGACAGGGAGTATACGGTTTATTTTTTTACGTTTTTTGCAGGTAAGTATGGTTAGATTAAGAATATTAAAATACTTTTTTCTGGCTGTGTCTTTATTTTATTTTTTTTAACTCTTTCACTACTGTAGGATTAATAATAGATAGGCGTCTTATTGACTCCTCTCCATTATTAACCTGGCTTAATGTCACCTTACAATAGCAAGGTGACATTAACCCCTTATTACCCCATTTCCCACTGCTACACGGGAGTGGGAAGAGAGGGGCTAAGTGCCGGAATTGGCGTATCTTACAGATGCGCCATTTCTGGGGCGGCTACGGACTGGTATTTGTAGCTGGGGGGGCAATATCCATGGCCCCTCTCTAGGCTATGAATATCAGCCCACAGCTGTCTGCGTAGCCTTTCTGGCTATAAAATATAGGGGGACCCCACATCATTTTTTTGGGGGGGTCCCCCTATTTTAATAGCCAGTAAAGGCTACACAGACAGCTGCGGGCTGATATTTATAGCCTGGGAGGGGCTGCTTAACAGAATTATTTATTGTATTTTCATTGCAGCATTATTTTCATAGATATGTAAATCTGCAGCTTCCTATTCATATGCTCACTATGAAATGTGTCTCATTCAGGAACAGCCATTGTCTTCTCTCGTGCATCGGGTGGAGGTTAATTATCTGCTCTTGTATATTTGTGAAAATTAGTTTCAGGATCTTACATTCAGCCGGGAAGGTTATTACCTGATTACGAATGAGGAGACAACCTATTTTTTTTTCAGTAATCACTGTTTACTTCCATAGATCTGGATGCTCACACGGCGCGTTTCGGAGCAGCACTGAAGTATAATGAATGGGTAGAGGTAGATAGTCTTCCACTTGATGTCGTAGATTAGATTCATTCAGCAAACTTCTCCGAGGGACCCAAATGTATTTATTAATCGAAAATTCCTATGTTTAAAGCGTGAAACAATGGAATGGTGACACAATATACTTTGCCCATTTTCTACATCCCTGAATGTGACCGAGCGTGAATGCTGGAAATTTCAATTCTTTTGTGAAGAAAATGGAAATCATACCATAGAAACTGCAGAGAAGAGTCGCCGGATGGTAATACAATTACTAGACGAAGATGATATATTCTTTCATCTTTATTTTTTGGAGAAAAACATGTTGTATTAGTATTACAGGATACGTTAATGAAATGAGCAGGAAAGGGTTGATGGATTTTGGGTAAATAATCCATGTATTCTTTGTCCTCGAGAAATGCGTTTATTCCAACTCTATTTCAGATATACAATCAATATACAAGGCACTGTGTGTATTCATGTACAGGGATTTTTCTCCCCCAGAAAATGCTTGAGAACTTCTAATTGCTCAGCAAATTCACATGGGGGAGAGGAGAGTGAGGACCCTGCTGATGATAGGAACCTTACAGGAGAGAGGACCCCGCTGAACATAAGAGCATAAGAGCTTACACTCTACAGGAGAGAGAGGACCCCACTGACCATAAGAGCTTACACTCTACAGGAGAGAGAGAGAGAGAAGACCTCGCTAACAGCTTACACTCTACAGGAGAGTGGACCCCACTGACCATAAGAGCTTACACTCTACAGGAGAGAGAGGACCCCACTGACCATAAGAGCTTGCACTCTACAGAAGAGAGGACCCCACTGACCATAATAGCTTACACTCTACAGAAGAGAGGACCCCACTGACCATAATAGCTTACACTCTACAGGAGAGAGAGGACCCCACTGACCATAAGAGCTTACACTCTACAGGAGAGAGAGGACCCCACTGACCATAAGAGCATACACTCTACAGAAGAGAGGACCCCACTGACCATAATAGCTTACACTCTACAGAAGAGAGGACCCCACTGACCATAAGAGCTTACACTCTACAGAAGAGAGGACCCCACTGACCATAATAGCTTACACTCTACAGGAGAGAGAGGACCCCACTGACCATAAGAGCTTACACTCTACAGGAGAGAGAGGACCCCACTGACCAAAAGAGCTTACACTCTACAGGAGAGAGAGGACCCCACTGACCATAAGAGCTTATACTCTACAGGAGAGAGAGGACCCCACTGACCATAAGAGCTTACACTCTACAGAAGAGAGGACCCCACTGACCATAAGAGCTTATACTCTACAGGAGAGAGAGGACCCCACTGACCATAAGAGCTTACACTTGGCAGGAGACAGAGAGGACCCCGCTGACCAAAAGAGCTTAAGGTACCTTCACACTAAACGATATCGCTAGCGATCCGTGACGTTGCAGCGTCCTGGCTAGCGATATCGTTCAGTGTGACAAGCAGCAACCATCAGGATCCTGCTGTGATGTCGCTGGTCGGGGCGAGAAGGCCAGAACTTTATTTGGTCGCTGGCTCTCCCGCTGACATCGCTGAATCGGCGTGTGTGATGCCGATTCAGCGATGTCTTCGCTGGTAACCATGGTAAACATCGGGTTACTAAGCGCAGGGCCGCGCTTAGTAACCCGATGTTTACCCAGGTTACCATCGTAAAAGTTAAAAAAACAAACACTACATACTTACCTACCGCTGTCTGTTCCCGGCGCTCTGCTTCTCTGCTCTGGCTGTGAGCACAGCGGCCGGAAAGCAGAGCGGTGACGTCACCGCTCTGCTTTCCGGCTGCCCAGCGCTCACAGTGAGTACAGAGAAGCAGAGCGCCGGGGACAGACAGCGGTAGGTAAGTATGTAGTGTTTGTTTTTTTAACTTTTACGATGGTAACCAGGGTAAACATCGGGTTACTAAGTACGGCCCTGCGCTTAGTAACCCGATGTTTACCCTGGTTACCGGCATTATTGGTCGCTGGAGAGCGGTCTGTGATACAGCTCTCCAGCGACCAAACAGCAACGCTGCAGCGATCGACAAAAGAGCTTACACTCTACAGGAGAGAGGACCCCACTGACCATAAGAACTTACACTCTACAGGAGAGAGGACCCCACTGACCATAAGAGTTTACACTCTACAGGAGAGAGAGGACCCCACTGACCATAAGAGCTTACACTCTACAGGAGAGAGAGAGGACCCCACTGACCATAAGAGCTTACACTCTGCAGGAGAGAGATGACCCCACCGACCATAAGAGCTTATTCTCTACAGGAGAGAGAACCATGCTGACCATAAGAACTTACACTCTACAGGAGAGAGGACCCCACTGACCATAACAGCTTACACTCTACAGGAGAGAGAGAGAGAGGACCCTACTCACCATTAAAGCTTACACTACAGTATACAGTAAAGAGAGAAAGATAGATGACTCGCTGATTATAAGAGCTTACACTCTGCAGGAGAGTGAGACTTACCAAGTAACTTTCAAGATGGAAAACAAGCCTGCCATACAAACTGCTCTCTGCTAAGAACTGCTGATCTGTAATGTCCCAGGTACTGACCTCCACTGTACAAGATCTGATAATCCAGTAGATGTCATAGCTGCAGGGCATTATGGGGAAACTGAAACGACCATGCAAAAAGACATTATTCCGCTCACTGATGCTGCAGTTGTGTGGAAATGGTGTTGGGCAATTTTTTTATTTTATTTTTTTTTTTTGGGGGGGGGCAGAACGGTGGCTCAGTGGATAGCACTGTCTCCTTATAGCGCTGGAGTCCTAGGTTCAAGCCCCACCCTGGACAACATCTGCTCCGTGTTCTCTCCGTGTTTGCGTGGGTTTCTTCCGGGTTCTCCGGTTTCCTCCCACATTCCAAAGACATACTGATAGGGAATTTATATTATGAGCCCCATTGGGGACAGTGATGATAATGTGTGTGCAAACTGTACAGCGCTGTGGAATATGATAGCGCTATATAAAAATAAAGATTATTATTTTTGCCAATCGGTTCTCAAAGTGTTGCATACTTATCACCAACCATAGGTACTGATGAAAATAGGTACTGATGAAACTGCAGGTAGGCGATGAAACGCACGTCGAGGTATTAGTAGTATACATATCTTTCCCATCATGTCAATAGGCAATGTAGCATGATATCCAATATTGTATATAAGATTCCTATGATCTGCTAATATTATTGGTGATATGCATGGCTATAGTTCACCTTACTTCTATTCTGGGCCACAGGTTTCATATACTGTGATAGACAATTATTGTAATCTTTTCATATCATCATTACTATTAGGGCACTGTAATTTTACACCTAACAGTCTTTTGTACCCTCTTTGCATATTGTTCTATGATATAATTACTGCATTACTATATTATTATTATTATTCATTTTTATAGCGTCATTTATCAAACTATTTAGGTTTACGTATAATTTATAGCATTGTAATGGTTCACTGCATAGACATTTTCTTTTGCTATTTCTGTATGTAGTGACATTAAGTCATTCTATACCTATTATATGCTACATATTATCTATATTGGGATGATTGTTATATTTCTGCTATCGTGGGAGGCATGGCTATACAATTTTTTTCTGTATCCATGCCATGTGTAAATTATTCTTCTGTTCCTGTACATTTTTATAGGATGCTATAGCTATTTTATAATTAATAATATAATTAGTAAGAATAATTATTATATAATATTTATTAATTATCATATAAATAGTGTTGAGCATTCCGATACCGCAAGTATTGGGTACCGGCCGATATTTGAGGTATCAGAATTCCAATACCGAGTTCCGATATTTTTGCGATATCGGGAATCGGTATTGGGAAGAAGAATCATGTGTAAAATAAAGAATAAAAATAAAAAATATTGATATACTCACCCTCAGACGCGCCCTGGTTGTAACCGCTGCAACCGCCATGCTTCCCTTCCTAAGAATGAGCACATGAAGGACCTGCGATGACGTCTCGGCTTGTGATTGGTCGCGTGAGCGGTCACATGAGCGGTCACGCGACCAATCACAAGCCGCGATGTCATCGAAGGTCCTTCACGCGCTCATTCTTAGGAAGGGAAGCATGGCGGTTGCAGCGGTTACAACCAGGGCGCGTCCGAGGGTAAGTATATCAATATTTTTTATTTTTATTCTTTATTTTACACATGAATATGGATCCCAGGGCCTGAAGGAGAGTTTCCTCTCCTTCAGACCCTGGGAACCATTACAGGATACATTCCGATATTTGTGTCCCATTGACTTGTATTGGTATCGGATATCGGTATCGGCGATATCCGATATTTTTCGGATATCGGCCGATACAATCCGATACCGATACTTTTAACCCCTTAGCGACCGCCGATACGCCTTTTAACGGCGGACGCTAAGGGTACTTAAACCACAGCGCCGTTAATTAACGGCGCTGTGGAAAAAGTGAATAGCGCCCCCCAGAGTCGGATTTTCTCCGGGGTCTCGGCTGCCGGGGGTAGCCGAGACCCCAGAGAACATGTTTCGGGGGGTTTTTAACCCACCCCGCATTTGCGATCGCCGGTAATTAACCGTTTACCGGCGATCGCAAAAAAAAAAAAACGCGATTTCTTTTTAATTTCTCTGTCCTCCGATGTGATCGCACATCAGAGGACAGAGAAAAGGGGTCCCAGGTAGCCCCCCAATACTTACCTGTCTCCCCCGGTGCTCCTCGTGGCTCCCGGTGGGCGCCGCCATCTTTAAAATGGCGGGCGCATGCGCAGTGCGCCTGCCGGCCGGCACCGGATGAATCTTTGGAGTCTCGGCTACCGGGGGTAGCCGAGACCCCAAAGAGCATGATCGGGGTCGGTTTTACCGACCCCTGTTTTGCGATTGCCGGTAATTAACTGTTTACCGGCGACTAGTGTTGAGCATTCCGATACCGCAAGTATCGGGTATCGGCCGATACTTGCGGTATCGGAATTCCGATACCGAGATCCGATATTTTTGTGATATCGGGTATCGGTATCGGAAGTGTAAAATAAAGAATTAAAATAAAAAATATTGTTATATTCACCTCTCCGGCGGCCCCTGGACATCAGCGGGAGGATCCGGCGTCCGGCACGGCTTCTTTCTTCAAAATGCGCGCCTTTAGGACCTGTGGTATGACGTCCCGGCTTCTGATTGGTCGCGTGCCGCCCATGTGACCGCCACGCGACCAATCAGAAGCCGCGACGTCATTCCTCAGCTAAAGTCCTAGAATGAGCGCCTTCTAGGACCTGAGGAATGACGTCGCGGCTTCTGATTGGTCGCGTGGCGGTCACATGGGCGGCACGCGACCAATCAGAAGCCGGGACGTCATTCCACAGGTCCTGAAGGCGCGCATTTTGAAGAAAGAAGCCGTGCCGGACGCCGGATCCTCCCGCTGATGTCCAGGGGCCGCCGGAGAGGTGAATATAACAATATTTTTTATTTTAATTCTTTATTTTACACTTTAATATGGATCCCAGGGCCTGAAGGAGAGTTTCCTCTCCTTCAGACCCTGGGATCCATGAGGATACATTCCGATACTTGATGTCCCATTGACTTGTATTGGTATCGGATATCGGTATCGGCGATATCCGATATTTTTCGGGTATCGGCCGATACTATCCGATACCGATACTTTCAAGTATCGGACGGTATCGCTCAACACTACCAGCGACCGCAAAAAAAAAAAAAAAAGCAAAGTGTAATTCTCTGTCCTTTGATGTGATCGCACATCAGAGGACAGAGAAATAGGGGGATTCGGGGACCCTATCATACTTACCGGTGTCCCTGGGTCCTCCTGCTGCTCCTCCTAGCCACCGGCATCTTCTGGGGAAAAGAAAATGGCGGGCGCATGCGCAGTGCGCCCTGTTATGACCTGGTGGTTAGGAGCACCCGGAATGACCTGATGGTTAAACTCACAGGACAAGCTCTGGGAAGTGGGAACTTTGCTGACCGCAATCCCTAATCCTATCACACACACTAGAAATAGCCGTGTGTTATGGCTGGCAATCAGGCAACACAGCGTGCAGTAATCAGCGCACATACAGAGATCTGGCAATAACCAAAAACAATAGGACGAGCTCTGAGACGTGGAATCTCTGTAGACTGCAGTACCTGATCTATCCTCACACAACTATAAGCAGCAGTGGATTGCGCCTATAACTACCTATGCAACTCGGCACTGCCTGAGGCGCTGACTAGCCTGAAGATAGAAATACAAGCCTGACTTACCTCAGAGAAATACCCCAAAGGAATAGGCAGCCCCCCACATATAATGACTGTTAGCAAGATGAAAAGACAAACGTAGGAATGAAATAGATTCAGCAAAGTGAGGCCCGATATTCTAGACAGAGCGAGGATAGCAAAGAGAACTATGCAGTCTACAAAAAACCCTAAAACGAAAACCACGCAAAGGGGCAAAAAGACCCACCGTGCCGAACTAACAGCACGGCGGTGCACCCCTTTGCTTCTCAGAGCTTCCAGCAAAAGTTAATAGCAAGCTGGACAGAAAAAACAGAAAACAAACTAGAAGCACTTATCTAGCAGAGCAGCAGGCCCAAGGAAAGATGCAGTAGCTCAGATCCAACACTGGAACATTGACAAGGAGCAAGGAAGACAGACTCAGGTGGAGCTAAATAGCAAGGCAGCCAACGAGCTCACCAAAACACCTGAGGGAGGAAGCCCAGAGACTGCAATACCACTTGTGACCACAGAAGTGAACTCAGCCACAGAATTCACAACAGTACCCCCCCCTTGAGGAGGGGTCACCGAACCCTCACCAGAACCCCCAGGCCGACCAGGATGAGCCACATGAAAGGCACGAACAAGATCTGGGGCATGGACATCAGAGGCAAAAACCCAGGAATTATCTTCCTGAGCATAACCCTTCCATTTGACCAGATACTGGAGTTTCCGTCTAGAGACACGAGAATCCAAAATCTTCTCCACAATATACTCCAATTCCCCCTCCACCAAAACAGGGGCAGGAGGCTCCACAGATGGAACCATAGGTGCCACGTATCTCCTCAACAACGACCTATGGAATACATTATGTATGGAAAAGGAGTCTGGGAGGGTCAGACGAAAAGACACCGGATTGAGAATCTCAGAAATCCTATACGGACCAATAAAACAAGGTTTAAATTTAGGAGAGGAAACCTTCATAGGAATATGACGAGAAGATAACCAAACCAGATCCCCAACACGAAGTCGGGGTCCCACACGGCGTCTGCGATTAGCGAAAAGCTGAGCCTTCTCCTGGGACAAGGTCAAATTGTCCACCACCTGAGTCCAGATCTGCTGCAACCTGTCCACCACAGAATCCACACCAGGACAGTCCGAAGACTCAACCTGTCCTGAAGAGAAACGAGGATGGAACCCAGAATTGCAGAAAAATGGAGAGACCAAGGTAGCCGAGCTGGCCCGATTATTAAGGGCGAACTCAGCCAACGGCAAAAATGACACCCAATCATCCTGGTCAGCGGAAACAAAACATCTCAGATATGTTTCCAAGGTCTGATTGGTTCGTTCGGTCTGGCCATTAGTCTGAGGATGGAAGGCCGAGGAGAAAGATAGGTCAATGCCCATCCTACCACAAAAGGCTCGCCAGAACCTCGAGACAAACTGGGAACCTCTGTCAGAAACAATATTCTCAGGAATGCCATGTAAACGAACCACATGCTGGAAGAACAAAGGCACCAAATCAGAGGAGGAAGGCAATTTAACCAAGGGCACCAGATGGACCATTTTAGAAAAGCGATCACAGACCACCCAAATGACCGACATTTTTTGAGAAACGGGAAGGTCAGAAATGAAATCCATCGAAATATGTGTCCAAGGCCTCTTCGGGACCGGCAAGGGCAAAAGCAACCCACTGGCACGTGAACAGCAGGGCTTAGCCCTAGCACAAATTCCACAGGACTGCACAAAAGCACGCACATCCCGTGACAGAGATGGCCACCAGAAGGATCTAGCAACCAACTCCCTGGTACCAAAGATTCCTGGATGACCGGCCAGCACCGAACAATGAAGTTCAGAGATAACTTTACTAGTCCACCTATCAGGGACGAACAGTTTCTCGGCCGGACAACGATCAGGTTTATTAGCCTGAAATTTCTGCAACACTCTCCGCAAATCAGGGGAGATGGCAGACACAATGACTCCTTCCTTGAGGATACTCGCCGGCTCAGATAGCCCCGGAGAGTCGGGAACAAAACTCCTAGACAGAGCATCCGCCTTCACATTTTTAGAGCCCGGAAGGTATGAAATCACAAAATCAAAACGAGCAAAAAATAACGACCAACGGGCCTGTCTAGGATTCAAGCGCTTGGCAGACTCAAGATAAGTAAGGTTCTTATGATCAGTCAAAACCACCACGCGATGCTTAGCACCCTCAAGCCAATGACGCCACTCCTCGAATGCCCACTTCATGGCCAGCAACTCTCGCTTGCCCACATCATAATTACGCTCAGCAGCAGAAAATTTCCTGGAAAAGAAAGCACATGGTTTGAACACTGAGCAACCAGAACCTCTCTGTGACAAAACCGCCCCTGCACCAATCTCAGAAGCATCAACCTCGACCTGGAACGGAAGAGAAACATCAGGTTGACACAACACAGGGGCACAGCAAAAACGACGCTTCAACTCCTGAAAAGCTTCCACGGCAGCAGAAGACCAATTAACCAAATCAGCACCCTTCTTGGTCAAATCGGTCAATGGTCTGGCAATGCTAGAAAAATTACAGATGAAGCGACGATAAAAATTAGCAAAGCCCAGGAATTTCTGCAGACTTTTTAGAGATGTCGGCTGAGTCCAATCCTGGATGGCCTGAACCTTAACCGGATCCATCTCGATAGTAGAAGGGGAAAAGATGAACCCCAAAAATGAAACTTTCTGCACACCGAAGAGACACTTTGATCCCTTCATGAACAAGGAATTAGCACGCAGTACCTGGAAAACCATTCTGACTTGCTTCACATGAGACTCCCAATCATCTGAGAAGATCAAAATGTCATCCAAGTAAACAATCAAGAATTTATCCAGATACTCACGGAAAATGTCATGCATAAAAGACTGAAAAACAGATGGAGCATTGGCAAGTCCGAACGGCATCACCAGATACTCAAAATGACCCTCGGGCGTATTAAATGCCGTTTTCCATTCATCTCCCTGCCTGATTCTCACCAGATTATACGCACCACGAAGATCTATCTTGGTGAACCAACTAGCCCCCTTAATCCGAGCAAACAAGTCAGAAATCAATGGCAAGGGATACTGAAACTTAACAGTGATCTTATTAAGAAGGCGGTAATCAATACACGGTCTTAGCGAACCATCCTTCTTGGCTACAAAAAAGAACCCTGCTCCCAATGGTGACGACGATGGGCGAATATGTCCCTTCTCCAGGGACTCCTTCACATAACTGCGCATAGCGGTGTGTTCAGGTACGGACAAATTAAATAAACGACCCTTAGGGAATTTACTACCAGGAATCAAATCGATAGCACAATCACAATTCCTATGCGGAGGTAGGGCATCAGACTTGGACTCTTCAAATACATCCTGAAAGTCCGACAAGAACTCTGGGATGTCAGAAGGAATGGATGACGAAATAGACAAAAATGGAACATCACCATGTACTCCCTGACAACCCCAGCTGGTTACCGACATAGAGTTCCAATCCAATACTGGATTATGGGTTTGTAGCCATGGCAACCCCAACACGACCACATCATGCAAATTATGCAGTACCAGAAAGCGAATAACTTCCTGATGTGCAGGAGCCATGCACATGGTCAGCTGGGCCCAGTACTGAGGCTTATTCTTGGCCAAAGGTGTAGCATCAATTCCTCTCAACGGAATAGGACACCGCAAAGGCTCCAAGAAAAATCCACAACGTTTAGCATAATCCAAATCCATCAGATTCAGGGCAGCGCCTGAATCCACAAATGCCATGACAGAATACGATGACAAAGAGCACATTAAGGTAATGGACAAAAGGAATTTGGACTGTACAGTACCAATAACGGCAGAGCTATCGAACCGCCTAGTGCGTTTAGGACAATTAGAAATAGCATGAGTAGAATCACCACAATAGAAACACAGTCTGTTCAGACGTCTGTGTTCTTGCCGTTCTACTTTAGTCATAGTCCTGTCGCACTGCATAGGCTCAGGTTTACTCTCAGACAATACCGCCAGATGGTGCACAGATTTACGCTCGCGCAAGCGACGACCGATCTGAATGGCCAAGGACATAGACTCATTCAAACCAGCAGGCATAGGAAATCCCACCATTACATCCTTAAGAGCTTCAGAGAGACCCTTTCTGAACAAAGCCGCTAGTGCAGATTCATTCCACAGAGTGAGTACTGACCACTTTCTAAATTTCTGACAATATACTTCTACATCATCCTGACCCTGGCATAAAGCCAGCAGATTTTTCTCAGCCTGATCCACTGAATTAGGCTCATCGTAAAGCAATCCCAGCGCCTGGAAAAATGCATCAACATTACTCAATGCAGAATCTCCTGGTGCAAGAGAAAACGCCCAGTCCTGTGGGTCGCCGCGCAAAAAAGAAATAATAATCAAAACCTGTTGAATAGGATTACCAGAAGAATGAGGTTTCAAGGCCAAAAATAGCTTACAATTATTTCTGAAGCTCAGGAACTTAGTTCTGTCACCAAAAAACAAATCAGGAATCGGAATTCTTGGTTCTAGCATCGATTTCTGATCAATAGTATCTTGAATCTTTTGTACATTTACAACGAGATTATCCATTGAGGAGCACAGAGCCTGAATATCCATGTCCACAGCTGTGTCCTGAAGCACTCTAATGTCTAGGGGAAAAAAAAGACTGAAGACAGAGCTAAGAAAAAAAAATGATGTCAGGATTTCTTTTTTCCCTCTATTGGGAATCATTGGTGTGGCTCCTTGTACTGTTATGGCTGGCAATCAGGCAACACAGCGTGCAGTAATCAGCGCACATACAGAGATCTGGCAATAACCAAAAACAATAGGACGAGCTCTGAGACGTGGAATCTCTGTAGACTGCAGTACCTGATCTATCCTCACACAACTATAAGCAGCAGTGGATTGCGCCTATAACTACCTATGCAACTCGGCACTGCCTGAGGAGCTGACTAGCCTGAAGATAGAAATACAAGCCTGACTTACCTCAGAGAAATACCCCAAAGGAATAGGCAGCCCCCCACATATAATGACTGTTAGCAAGATGAAAAGACAAACGTAGGAATGAAATAGATTCAGCAAAGTGAGGCCCGATATTCTAGACAGAGCGAGGATAGCAAAGAGAACTATGCAGTCTACAAAAAACCCTAAAACGAAAACCACGCAAAGGGGCAAAAAGACCCACCGTGCCGAACTAACAGCACGGCGGTGCACCCCTTTGCTTCTCAGAGCTTCCAGCAAAAGTTAATAGCAAGCTGGACAGAAAAAACAGAAAACAAACTAGAAGCACTTATCTAGCAGAGCAGCAGGCCCAAGGAAAGATGCAGTAGCTCAGATCCAACACTGGAACATTGACAAGGAGCAAGGAAGACAGACTCAGGTGGAGCTAAATAGCAAGGCAGCCAACGAGCTCACCAAAACACCTGAGGGAGGAAGCCCAGAGACTGCAATACCACTTGTGACCACAGAAGTGAACTCAGCCACAGAATTCACAACAGCCGTGGGGCGTACCTAACAGGCCTAGATGCCTCGGACACAGCCTAAGAACTAGCTAGCCCTAAAGAAAGAAAATAAAGCCTACCTTGCCTCAGAGAAATTTCCCCAAAGGAAAAGGCAGCCCCCCACAAATATTAATTGTGAGTAAAGATGAAAGTCACAAACACAGAAGTGAAACAGGTTTTAGCAAAGGGGAGGCCAGACTAACTAAATAGACAGAGGATAGGAAAGGTATCTTAGCAGTCAGCACAAAACTACAAAAGACCACGCAGAGTGTGCAAAAAGACCCCGCACCGACTCACGGTGCGGAGGCGCCACCCTGCATCCCAGAGCTTCCAGCTAGCAAGACAAAATCATGAAAGCAAGCTGGACTAGAAAACCATGAACAGAAAATAACAAACGGGGACTTAGCTTCTTGCAGGAAGAGACAGGTCTCCAGAAAAATCCAAGAGCGACTGAACCAGCACAGGAACATTGACAGCTGGCCTGGAGTAACGATCTGAGTGGAGTTAAATAGAGCAGCCAACCAAAGGATAAACCACGTCACCTGTATAAGGAACCTCAGAAGCAGCAGCTTCACTCACAGGCACCAGAGGGAGTCCATGGACAGAACTCGCCGAAGTACCATTCACGACCACAGGAGGGAGTTCGACAACAGAATTCACAACAGCGCCCGCCATCTGTCTCCATCTGCTGGCCAACAGGAGAATAGCAGTTGGGGCTAAAATTAGGGTTAGGGTTAGGGCTAGGGTTAGGGCTAGGGTTAGGGTTAGGGTTAGTGCTAGAATTAGGGTTAGGGCTAGGATTAGGGTTAGGGCTAGGGTTAGGGTTAGGATTAGGGCTAGGGTTAGAGTTAGGGTTAGGGTTAGGGCTAGGGTTAGGGTTAGGGTTAGGGTTAGGGCTAGGGTTAGGGTTAGGGTTAGGGCTAGGGTTAGGGCTAGGGCTAGGGCTAGGGTTAGGGTTAGGATTAGGGTTAGGGTTAGGGCTAGGGTTAGGGTTAGGGCTAGGGCTAGGGTTAGGGCTAGGGTTAGGGCTAGGGTTAGGGTTAGGGTTAGGGCTAGGGTTAGGGTTAGGGCTAAATTTAGGGTTAGGGTTGGGGCTAAATTTAGGGTTAGGGTTGGCGCTAAATTTAGGGTTAGGCTTCTTTCACACTTACGTCGGTACGGGGCCGTCGCAATGCATCGGCCCGACATACCGACGCACGTTGTGAAAATTGTGCACAACGTGGGCAGCGTATGTAGTTTTTCAACGCATCTGCTGCCCAATCTATGTCCTGGGGAGGAGGGGGCGGAGTTACAGCCACGCATGCGCGGTCAGAAATGGCGGATGCGACGTACAAAAAAACGTTACATTGAACTTTTTTTGTGCTGACGGTCCGCCAAAACACTGATCCAGTGCACGACGGACGCGACGTGTGGCCATCCGTCACGATCCGTCGGCAATACAAGTCTATGGGCAAAAAACGCATCCTGCGGGCACATTTGCAGGATCCGTTTCTTGTCCAAAACGACGGATTGCGACGGATGCCAAACGACGCAAGTGTGAAATTAGCCTTAGGGCTAGGGTTAGAGTTGGGATTAGGGTTAGGGTTTGGATTAGGGTTAGTATTAGGGTTAGGGTTGGCATTAGGGTTACGCTTGGGATTAGGGTTAGGTTTGGGATTAGGAATAAGGATAGGGTTGTGATTAGGGGTGTATTGGGATTAGGGTTAGGTTTGAGGTTAGGGTTGAGATTAGGATTAGGGGTGTGTTGGATTTAGGGTTTTGATTAGGGTTATGGTTAGGGTTGACATTAGGCTTGTTTTGGCGTAAGGGTTTTGATTATCGTTAGGGTTAGTGATTAGGATTATGGATAAGGTTCGGATTAGGGTTAGGGGTGTGTTGGGGTTAGGGTTGGATCTAGAATTGGGGGGTTTCCACTGTTTAGGTACATCAGGGGGTCTCCAAACACGACAGCCAATTTTGCGCTCAAAAAGTCAAATGGTGCTCCCTCCCTTCTGAGCTCTGCCGTACGCCCAAACAGTGGGTTACCCCCACATATGGGGCATCAGCGTACTCGGGATAAATTGAACAACAACTTCTGGGGTCCAATTTCTCCTGTTACCCTTGTGAAAATAAAAACTTGGGGGCTACAAAATCTTTTTTGTGGAAAAAAAAATATTTTTTATTTTTAGGACTCTGAATGCCCAAGTGCTTCACAGAAGTTTATAATGCAAAGTTCTCACCACACATCTATATAAGTTCCTTGGGGGGTCTAGTTTCCAAAACGGGGTCACTTGTGGGGGGTTACTACTGTTTAGGTACATCAGGGGCTCTGCAAACGCAACATAACGCCCACAGGCCATTCTATCTAAGTCTGCATTCCAAAAGGCGCTCCTTCCCTTCCGAGCTCTGCCGTGCGCCCAAACAGTGGTTTACCCCCACATATTGGGTATCGACGTACTCAGGAGAAATCGCACAACAACTTTTGTGGTCTAATTTCTCCTGTTACCCTTGTGAAAATAGAAATTTGGGGGCAAAAAGATCATTTTTGTAGAAAAAATGCGATTTTTTTTCACGGCTCTAAGTTATAAACTTCTGTGAAGCACATGGGGGTTCAAAGTGCTCACCACACATCTAGATAAGTTCCTTAAGGGATCTAGTTTCCAAAATGGGGTCACTTGTGGGGAGTTTCCACTGTTTAGGTACATCAGGGTCTCTCTAAACGTGACATGGCGTCCGATCTCAATTCCAGCCAATTCTGCATTGAAAAAGTCAAACGGCGCTCATTCACTTCCAAGTTCTGCGGTGCGCCCAAAAAGTGGTATACCCCCACATATGGGGTATTGGCGTATTCAGGAGAAATTGCATAACAAAATTTATGGTTACATTTCTGTTTTTACACATGTGAAAATAAAAAATATGGTTCTGAATTAAGATGTTTGCAAAAAAAAGTTAAATGTTCATTTTTTCCTTCCACATTGTTTCAGTTCCTGTGAAGCACGTAAAGGGTTAATAAACTTCTTGAATGTGGTTTTGAGAACCTTGAGGGGTGTAGTTTTTAGAATGGTGTCACACTTCGTTATTTTCTATCATATAGACTCCTCAAAATGACTTCAAATGTGATGTGGTCCCTAAAAAAAAATGGTGTTGTAAAAATGAGAAATTGCTGGTCAAATTTTAACCCTTATAACTCCCTAACAAAAAAAAATTTTGTTTCCAAAATTGTGCTGATGTAAAGTAGACATGTGGGAAATGTTATTTATTAACTATTTTTTGTGACATATCTCTCTGATTTAAGGGCATAAAATACAAAGTTTGAAAATTGCAAAATTTTAAAAATTTTCGCCATATTTCCGTTTTTTTCATAAATAATCGCAAGTAATATCGAAGAAATGTTACCACTAACATGAAGTACAATATGTCACGAAAAAACAATCTCAGAATCAGCGGAATCCGTTGAAGCGTTCCAGAGTTATAACCTCATAAAGTGACAGTGGTCAGAATTGTAAAAATTGGCTCGGTCATTAAGTACCAAATTGGCTCTGTCACTAAGGGGTTAAATATCGGAAGGTATCGCTCAACACTACATATAAATAAATAATATCAGGGTTTCATTGTTCATATGATAACACTACCAAAATGTTCATGAAAAATGAAACAGTAGACAATGAATTTAATAATTGTCTATCTTAAAACTATCCTAATAAATTAAAGGCACCATGGGGTGGAGCAGATTTTGCTGGTCCCTCCCCTGCTTATGACATTTATTAACACTACTAGATGGTGGCCCGATTCAAACGCATCAGGTATTCTAGAATATGCATGTCCACGTAGTATATTGCACAGCCCACGTAGTATATTGCCCAGCCACGTAGTATATTGCCCAGCCACATAGTATATTGCACAGCCCATGCAGTATATTGCCTAGCCACGTAGTATATTGCCCAGTCACGTAGTATATCCAATAGGATAGTATCCTATCCATGACGTCATATGACCGTGATGTCATGGATAGGGTTGAGCGAAATGGATCGGTCATTTTGATAAGTCACCGACTTTTGGCAAAGTCGGGTTTTATGAAACCCGATCCCATCGTGGGATCGGCCACGCGGTCAGCGATCTTCGCGCCAAAGTCGCGTTTCATATGACGTGTTCAGCGCCATTTCTCAGCCAATGAAGGTGGATGCAGAGTGTGGGCAGCGTGATGACATAGGTCCTAGTCCCCACCATCTTAGAGAAGGGCATGGCAGTGATTGGCTTGCTTTCTGCGGCGTCACAGGGGCTATAAAGGGGCGTGCATGCCGACTGCCATCTTACTGCTGCCGATCTGAGCATAGGGAAAGGTTGCTGCCACTTCCTCAGAAGCAGGGATAGCGTTAGGCAGGGTACATTAACCCTCAAACCGCTTGTGCTGTAGCGATTTCCACTGTCCAACACCACCTTTTCTTTGCAGGGACAGTGGAGGCTAGATTTTTCTTCATCAGCGCTGTAGCTTATTGGGCTGCCCTAGAAGGCTCCCTGATAGCTGCATTGCTGTTTGCACGCCGCTGTGCAAACCAACTGCTTTTTTCAAAGCACAAATCCTGTTGCTCCTTCCTTTCTGCACAGCTATCTTGTTTGTTTGTCCACACTTTTGTGTGCAGCAGTCCTTTTTATTGCTGCCTGCCATACTTTTCTGAGATTATTGTAGGGAGATAGTAATTGTAGTACAGTCCTTTTTTATATATATATATCTTCAAGCCACTTTCTGCCCTTGAAACTGTGTAGTGTAAAACAGTGGGCCTGTATTTTTCTGCACTGTCCCACACCTAAAAAGGGAGATTTATATTGCCAATCAGTGCATCTGCGCCAGTCCTGTCTGCGGTATCTCTGTCAGTCATTTCCTGCCACAGAAACTATACTGTAATACAGTGGGCCTGATTTATTCACTAGTCTCTCATAGAAAAAAAAAAGGGGAGATTAATATTGGCAAATCTGTGCATCTGTGCCAGTCCTGTCTATGGTATCTGTCAGTCATTTTCTGCCACAGAAACTATACTGTAATACGGTGGGCCGAATTTATTCAATAGTCTCCCATATAAAAAAGGGGAGATTAATATTGGCAAATCTGTGCATCTGTGCCAGTCCTGTCTGTGGTATCTGTCAGTCATGTTCTGCCACAGAAACTATACTGTAATACAGTGGGCCTGATTTATTCACTAGTCTCCCATATAAAAAGGGAGATTAATATTGGCAAATCTGTGCATCTGTACCAGTCCTGTCTGTGGTATCTGTCAGTCATTTTCTGACACAGAAACTGTACTGTAATACAGTGGGCCTGATTTATTCACTAGTCTCCCATATAAACAAAAAAGCTGGAGATTAATATTGCCTAATCTGTGCATCCGTGCCAGTCCTGTCTGTGGTATCTGTCAGTCATTTTCTGCCACAAAAACTGTACTGTAATACAGTGGGCGTGATTTATTCACTAGTCTCCCATATAAAATAAAGGGAGATTTTTATTGACAGTGTGTGCATCTGCGTCAGTCCTGTTAGTGGCATATCTGTCAGCCACTGTCTGCTTCTGAAGCTGTGCACTGTAATAAAGTGGGTGTGATTTTCCCTGCAGTCTCACACACCTATAAAGGGAGATTTAAATTCACAACAAGTTTGCGTACACCTTCTAACTGGTTTTACAGTACCATATAACGTTTGTTAGTTTGGTTACATTTTTCCAAGAATGAGGAAGTCTGGTGGAAGAGGTCGTGGCCGTTGGCGGTCATTGCCAGCTGGTAATGATGGTAGTGCTGGTGTAACATCAGGTGGTCGTGGGAAAAGCAATATAGCACCTAAGTCTCGAGTTGTTGAGCCAGCGTCATCGTCTGGCTACACAAGGCCTCGAACGCTCCCTTTTCTGGGAGTAGGAAAACTGCTTTTAAAGCCGGAGCAGCAGGAACAAGTTTTGGCTTTCCTTGCTAACTCTGCCTCTAGCTCTTTCACCTCCTCTTCGGAAAGTGCAAAATTTAAAAGCAGCGCGTCGTCAGTGGATGTTCCCGGCCAGGAACAAGTCGCTTCCTTGTGTTCTTCACCCAGAACAACAGAGAAGGATGCGTCAGGCGACACAACGGGTTACTCCATGGAGCTCTTTACACATACCGTGCCTGGGTTAGAAAGGGAAATTGTTAACAGGCCACGCCCATCACAAGATGAATCGGACATGGAGTGCACAGATGCACAGCCACAGCCAGATTATAATGCTGTTCCTTTGACTCAGATCACAACATTGCCCTCGCAGTGTACTGATCCAGAATCTGACCCTGATGAGACTATGGAGCCCCGTCACGAACGCTATAGCACCGGCTTACACGGTGACACAGAGGAAGGTGCACAGGAAATAGAAGAGGAGGTCATAGATGACCCAGTTGTTAACCGCAATTGGCAGCTATTGGGGGAACAGGGTGCAGTCGGCAGTAGCTCTGAAGTGGAGGAGGAGGAGCCGCAGCAGGCATCAACATCGCAACAGCTTCCATCTGGCAGGCCTGTATCTGGCCAAAAACGTGTGTCAAAACCTAAAACAGTTGCAAGACAGCGTGGCCATCCGGTTAAAGTAGCTCAGTGTGCAATGCCTGAAAAGGTATCCGATAGTAGGAAGAGTGCAGTCTGGCACTTATTTAAACAAGATCCAAATGATCAGTGCAAAGTCATCTGTAAGAAATGCTCAAGGACCTTCAGCAGAGGTCAGAATGTTAAAAATCTAAATACAAGTTGCATGCATAGACATTTAACCACCATGCACTTGCAAGCCTGGACTAACTACAAACGTCCCTTAACGTTGTTGCACCCTCTCACAATGAAGCTAGTCAGCAATGCTACATTCCTTCCCTCACTATAAGCCCACCATTTACCACACCACCTGCAGCAAATGTGGAGGTTTCGTCGCAAGGCCAAAGCTGTCAGGGAATCACCAGGTTCGTGTTAGGAAACACTGTATGTAGGCCAACTGCGAGAATACCATCATCACCAACCCTCTCTCAGTCTGCCATGTCCATCGGCACCCCCGCTAGTTCACCCTACAAGAGACTCTCATTAGGAAAAGGAAGTACTCATCCTCTCATCTGCGTACACAGGGTTTGAACGCCCACATTGCTAGACTAATCTCATTAAAGATGATGCCCTACCGGTTAGTGCCCTGATGGACTACACTGTACCACGCTATGAGCTACCCAGTCGACACTTCTTTTCAAGAAAAGCCATCCCAGCCCTCCATCAGCATGTAAAACACCACATTGTCCATGCACTCAGGCAATCTGTGAGTAGAAAGGTGCACCTGACAACAGATGCATGGACCAGTAGGCATGGCCAGGGGCGTTACGTGTCCATCACGGCAAACTGGGTTAATGTGGTGGATGTAGGGTCCACAGGGGACAGCCCTATTGGGACAGTTCTGCCTAGCCCACGGTCTAGGAAACAGTTGGCTGTAGGCGTTTGCCCCCCTCCTCCTCCTCCTCGTCCTCCAGCAGAAGCTAGAGCTCATCCACAGACCGCAGTCGCACGACCACTCCATCCACAGCTGCCACTGTTGCACACGAGGTGTCCCATTATGGAACAGCTAGTGGCAAGCGTCAGCAGGCTGTGTTGGCAATGAAGTGTTTGGGCGACAACAGACACACTGCGGAAGTTCTGTCCAAATTCTTGCAGCAAGAAACTCTGTCATGGCTGGGCAGTGTACATCTTGAGGCAGGCAAGGTAGTGAGTGATAACGGAAGGAATTTTATGGCTGCCATAGCCCTTTCACAACTGAAACACATTCCTTGCCTGGCTCACACCTTAAACGTGGTGGTGCAGTGCTTCTTGAAAAGTTATCCAGGGTTACCCGATCTGATCCTGAAGGTGCAAAGACTTTGCTCGCACATCCGCCGTTCGCCCGTACACTCCAGCCGTATGCAGAACCATCAGCGGTCTTTGAAACTTTCTCAGCATCGCCTAATCATCGACGTTGCAACAGGGTGGAACTCCACACTGCACATGCTTCAGAGGCTGTGCGAACAGAGGCGTGCTGTTATGTATTTGTGGGAGGATACACATACACGGGCAGGCAGTTGGATGGCAGACATGGAGTTGTCAGGTGTGCAGTGGTTGAAACTACAAGACCTGTGTCAAGTCCTTCAGTGTTTTGAGGAATGCACATGGCTGGTTAGTGCAGACAACGCCATAATAAGCATAAGCATCCCCCTAATGCGTCTGCTGATGCAAAGTTTGGCGCACATAAAGGAGCAGGTGTCTGCAGCCGAGGACGAGGGAAGCCTTGATGACAGTCAGACATTGTCTGGTCAGGGAAGTCTACTGGATGAGGTGGCGGGCGAAGAGGAGGAGGACGAGGAGGATGATGGGGATGAATATTTTTTGGATGAGGAAGCTTCTCAGGGGGCAATACAAACTGGTGGCGTTGCAAGGCCAGGTTCAGGGTTTTTGAGGGAGACAAGTGACGTTGATTTGCCCGAAAGTGCTCCTCAACCCAGCACAAGCAGTGAATTGACAACTGGAACACTGGCCCACATGGTGGATTATGCCTTGCATATCCTAAAAAGGGACCCCCGCATTATAAAAATGATGACCGATGACGATTACTGGTTGGCCTGCCTCCTGGATCCACGCTATAAAGGGAAATTGCAAAATATCATGCCACATGAGAACCTTGAACAAATATTGGCAACCAAACAAGCAACTCTTGTAGACCATTTGATTCAGGCATTCCCAGCACACAGCGCCGGTGATGGTTCTCACACGAGCTGCAGGGGGCAACAGGGCAGAGGTGTTAGAGGTGCACAAATCAGAAGTGGCGTTGGACAGAGGGGTTTTCTGACCAGGTTGTGGAGTGATTTCGCAATGACCGCAGACAGGACAGGTACTGCAGCATCAATTCAAAGTGACAGGAGACAACATTTGTCCAGTATGGTTACTAACTATTTTTCCTCCCTTATTGATGTTCTCCCTCACCCGTCATTCCCATCTGATTACTGGGCATCCAAAATAGACACCTGGCCTGAATTGGCCGAATATGCATTGCAGGAGCTTGCTTGCCCAGCAGCTAGTGTGCTATCAGAAAGAGTATTCAGTGCTGCTGGTTCAATACTGACCGAAAAAAGGACTCATCTGGCTACCCAAAATGTTGATGATCTAACCTTCATTAAAATGAACCACTCATGGATTTCTAATTATTTTGCCCCACCTTTCCCGGCTGACACCTAGCTTTCCTGTAAAAAGGTCTTGCTTTTGGACTGGTCTTACTGACTGTTCCAATTTCTCAATTTGCAGCTGCTGTATGTCCAGCATATGACATGTTTACACCTCCCTAAATGGGCTGACTCCCCCCATGGGGCTGTGGTCACCACTTGGCGCAAGCACCCGTGAGAGTGCCGTTTGTCTGAAGAGGTGGGTGTGCCCACTTTTTGGCGACGGCACTGGCACTGGGTCCCTCATAGAACAATGAAGTGTCTCTGGCGGTGGTGGTGCGCACCCAATGTCAGACACACCGTTGTAACATGAGGGGCCCTGGGCCAGTACCACCGGCCACGAAAGAGTGTCCCCCCCTAGCCCAAACAGTGCTTTACCACTTGCAAAATTATCTCTCACTGCTCCACCACTGTTAAGTCTATGCGGTGAAATCCTTCAATGCCTGGCACTGACAATACCAATTTGTTGACATGTATGATGCTAGTTAAAATATTCAGGGGCCCTGTCCTACATTTACACCAGTAAATACTTGGCGCCAAATAACAATGTCTGAAAGTCAGCAGAGGAGCCCACCCCTGTACCTAAGTATGCCACCTGTTTTTTTTTTTGTTTGTTTTTTTTGCGAGGCATTAACATCTATTTATTATTTTGGAGTACTAACTGTGTCAGACTCTCCTTCCAATTGTCCTCCGCTGACCACACCAATGCTGCCTGTGTACCCCTGGAACCAATTTAATCCTGCATAGAGCCAACTTTTTTTTTATTTTAGGCCTAGCTAGTCTGTCTGCGGTCCCTCCTAATACTCCTCCGCTGACCACACCAATGCTGCCCGTGCACCCGTGCAACATAATGAAACCTGCATGGAGCCAACTTTTTTAATTTTAGGCCTACTAAGTCTGTCTGTGGTCCCTCCTTCCAATTGTCCTCCGCTGACCACACCAATGCTGCCCGTGCACCCCTGCAACGTAATGAAACCTGCATGGAGCCAACTTTTTTAATTTTAGGCCTACTAAGTCTGTCTGTGGTCCCTCCTTCCAATTGTCCTCCACTGACCACACCTAAGCTGCCTGTGTACCCCTGTAACCTAATAAAACCTGCATCGAGCCAACTTTTTAAATTTAAGGCCTAGTAAGTCTGTCTGCGGTCCCTCCTTCCAATTGTCCTCTGCTGACCACAACAATGCTGCCTGTGCACCCCTGCAACATAATTAAACCAGCATTGAGCCTAATTTTTTTTTTTAGGCCTACTAAGTCTGTCTGCGGTCCCTCCTTCCAATTGTCCTCCGCTGACCACACCAATGCTACCTGTGCACCCCTGCAACATAATTAAACCTGCATTGAGCCTAATTATTTTATTTTAGGCCTACTAAGTCTGTCTGCGGTCCCTCCCTCCAATTGTCCTCCGCTGACCACACCAATGCTGCCTGTGCACCCCTGCAACATAATGAAACCTGCATTGAGCCTAATTTTTTTTTAGGCCTACTAAGTCTGTCTGCGGTCCCTCCTTCCAATTGTCCTCCGCTGACCACACCAATGCTGCCTGTGCACCCCTGCAACATATTAAAACTTGCATCGAGCCAACTTTTTAAATTTAAGGCCTAGTAAGTCTGTCTGCGGTCCCTCCTGCCAATTGTCCTCCGTTGACCACACCAATGCTGCCCGTGTACCCCTGTAACCTTTTTTAAACCTGCATTGAGCCAACTTTGTGGTGTAAGGCCTACTACCAGTGTCTGTCTGCGCCACTCAATACAGCTGTCCTCCTCTTAAAAAAGCTGAGCTGCAATTGTCAGGTTTTCAGCCTATCGGAATTTGAAAACTGCATTGGGGCCACAAGTTTGGTTGGGTGCTACAAACGGTGTCTGCCGCTCCAAGGTGTTCTCCAGGTTGCCTTTCCTGAGCTTCAATCTTCAGGCTCTCGTTAATTCGTTTTTAATCTAACAAATGCATTGGGGCTACTAGTTTGGTTGGGTTCTACAAACGGTGTCTGCCGCTCCAAGGTGTTCTCCAGGTTGCCTTTCCTGAGCTTCTATCTTCAGGCTCTCGTTAAATAGTTTTTAATCTAACAACTGCATTGGGGCTACTAGTTTGGTTGGGGCCTACTAACTGTGGTTGCGCTCCAAGGTGTTCTCCAGGTTGCCTTTCCTGAGCTTCTATCTTCAGGCTCTCGTTAAATAGTTTTTAATCTAACAACTGCATTGGGGCTACAAGTTTGGTTGGGTTCTACAAACGGTGTCTGCCGCTCCAAGGTGTTTTCCAGGTTACCTTTCCTGAGCTTCTATCTTCAGGCTCTCGTTAATTAGTTTTTAATCTAACAACTGCATTGGGGCTACAAGTTTGGTTGGGTTCTACAAACGGTGTCTGCCGCTCCAAGGTGTTCTCCAGGTTGCCTTTCCTGAGCTTCTATCTTCAGGCTCTCGTTAATTAGTTTTTAATCTAACAACTGCATTGGGGCTACAAGTTTGGTTGGGTTCTACAAACGGTGTCTGCCGCTCCATGGTGTTCTCCAGGTTGCCTTTCCTGAGCTTCTATCTTCAGGCTCTCGTTAAATAGTTTTTAATCTAACAAATGCATTGGGGCTACTAGTTTGGTTGGGGCCCACTAACAGTGTCTGCCGCTCCAGGTTGCATTTCCTGAGCTTCTATCTTCAGGCTCTCGTTAAATAGTTTTTAATCTAACAACTGCATTGGGGCTACTAGTTTGATTGGGGCCTACTAACAGTGTCTGCCGCTCCAAGGTGTTCTCCAGGTTGCCTTTCCTGAGCTTCTATCTTCAGCCTCTCTTTAAATTGTTTTTAATATAACACTGCATTTGGCCTACTAGTTTTGTTGGCCCTACTAACGGTGTCTGCCGCTCCTTGCTGTTCTCCATTAACAAAGCAGTGCCGCCTGTTTATTTCTGTTACCAATTTTGAACTGCATTTAGCCTACTTACTGATTTGGGCCTACTCACTGTGTCAGCCTCTCATTACATTTGTCCTTCACTGAACAAAGCAATGCCGCCTGGTTAGTCCTGTTACCAATTTTGAACTGCATTTAGCCCACTTTATTATTTATGCCTATATCTGTGTTTCCTCCAGATCCTACCCATTGCCCAGCCACTGCTAGATGAGTCTGCTGGTACATTGACCCAGAGCGCTACATTCCCCGTGCACGCTACACAGCCAGAATGTGACCCTGCTGAAAGTCAGGTTCCCTTTCCCGCATACTATACCACCTTACACGGGGACAAAGAGGAAGGTGCAGATGAAACTGCAGGTTCCTTCATTAGGTGGGGGGGAATACTCGTTGGCGACATCACTGGCACAGGGCCCATCATAGTAAGCAAAAGTGTTGCTGCCGGTGGGAGGCGCCCCCACCGTGCAAACACACCGCCGTACTTTGAGGGGCCCTGTGCCAGTGCCAATGTGAACGAGTGGGCCCCCCAGCTTGCTCAGGATCACAGCACTTGCAAAGTTGAAATACCTCTCCCTGCTCCACTGCCGTGACGTGGTCCACGTTTCCTGGACCCACTAAATACTTGAACCAGCCCTACCCTCCACAACTTTAGCCAAATGACCCCCAATTTCCAATGCCTAACTATTATTATAAGGTAAATTAAGATTGATTGGGCACTGTAGGTGTTTTCCTGGCCCCCACTCACTGCCGACTATGCTTCCCCATTGACTTGCATTGGGTTTCGTGTTTCGGTCGATCCCCGATTTCACTCGACTCGACTTTTGAGATAGTCGGGTTTCGCGAAACCCGACTCGACCCTAAAAAAGTAAAAGTCGCTCAACCCTAGTCATGGAAGGTCCTTGTCACATAGCATCCTTAGCACTGGAACCTGCCGCTTGCACTGCCGAGGACAGGACACCACGTCGGAGGGTGAGAATAACGTTTTTTTTTATTATTATTATTTGTAACAGTAGATCTTTTTACTATTGATGCTGCATACGCATCATCAATAGTAAAAAGTTGGACACACAGGGTTAATAGCTGCGTAACCGAAGTGCGTTACACCGCGGTCCGGTAACGCTGCCATTAACCCTGTGTTAGGGCTGACTGGAGGGGAGTACAGTGCGGGCACTGACTGCGGGGAGGAAGGAGTGGCCATGTTGCCGCCGGACTGCGCCCGTCGCTGATTGGTCGTGGCTAGTGTTGAGCATTCCGATACCGCAAGTATCGGGTATCGGCCGATACTTGCGGTATCGGAATTCCGATACCGAGATCCGATACTTTTGTGGTATCGGGTATCGGTATCGGATACATAGAGATGTGTAAAATAAAGAATTAAAATAAAAAATATTGATATATTTACCTCTCCGGCGGCCCCTGGTGAGTCCGCGGGTAACCGGCAGGCTTCGTTGTTCAAAATCAGCGCTTTTAGGACCTGAGAAACACGTCCCGGCTTCTGATTGGTCGCGGGCCGCCCATGTGACCGCCACGCGACCAATCACAAGCCGCGACGTCACCGCAAGCTATTAGCGCGCTCATTTTTGAAAAATGAGTGCGTTAATGACTTTCAAAGACGTAGCGGCTTGTGATTGGTCGCGGCCACGCGACCAATCACAAGCCGCGACGTCACCGCAAGCTATTAACGCGCTCATTTTTAAAAATGAGCGCGTTAATGGCTTTCAAAGACGTAGCGGGTTGTGATTGGTCGCGGCCGCGACCAATCACAAGCCGCGACGTCACCGCAAGCTATTAACGCGCTCATTTTTAAAAATGAGCGCGTTAATGGCTTTGAAAGACATAGCGGCTTGTGATTGGTCGCGTGGCCGCGACCAATCACAAGCCGCTACGTCTTTGAAAGTCATTAACGCACTCATTTTTAAAAATGAGCGCGTCAATAGCTTGCGGTGACGTCGCGGCTTGTGATTGGTCGCGGCCACGCGACCAATCACAAGCCGCTATGTCTTTCAAAGCCATTAACGCGCTCATTTTTAAAAATGAGCGCGTCAATAGCTTGCGGTGACGTCGCGGCTTGTGATTGGTTGCGGCCACAAGCAAAACTCTATGGATGAGTAATTGAATACAAAAACATTTTTCAATAATATAACATTGAACATTGTTATATAACATTGAATTGTAACAGAGAGCACGTAATAGTATATGGATGAGTAATTGAATGCAGAAAAATGTTTTAAGGCTTTTTTGAAGTGTTATATAACACAGAAATGTTTCACGAAACACCTAATACTCTATGGATGACCATATAGTCAATGCTTTCGCCCAAAAAAATAAAGATGTGGTCAACTGCAGCAGCTATATATTTAGCAACAGACTGAAAAGCCCTAATGCCTGCCTCGACACTTCATTCAGCCACTTTTCCTGCTCCTGCAGCTCTCTCTCCCTAGACTAAGTGCAGATTGTATCTGATACAAACAGCAAACCATAACATTTGCCCTTACAAAGGCTGTTACGGTAGTATGATGGTTCTGTTTCAGCACCAGTATCAACACTACAGGCCTCTGATTTCTTATTCTGTGTACACACAGCCCTGGACTCTCTCCCTCAGTGTGTCGAGCCTGGCGGCACCTGTCCTTTTATAACCCGTGATGATGTCATACAGCCAGCCAATCGCCGTAATGCCACTACCAAGATGGTTACGGCATTACAGTGGCGCACAGGCAATCCCTGCATGCTTATTAGCTGTGTAATAGGCGCCAAACATGTGGGGCGGGGATCTGAGTTTGAAATCAAGCAGTGGATAATGCTTGCCGAGCACGCAGATACTCGAGTGATATCCCAGTATCACTGATTTCTGGAATATGGCAACTATATCCTTCTATGGGTTCATACCGAACTGCAC
Source organism: Ranitomeya imitator (assembly GCF_032444005.1). Lineage (NCBI taxonomy): Eukaryota > Metazoa > Chordata > Amphibia > Anura > Dendrobatidae > Ranitomeya > Ranitomeya imitator. The sequence continues at coordinate 815,353,350 of NC_091284.1, read as the reverse complement.
AGGTCTGTAGAAGTAAATAAAAATCAATACCATAATAAGATAATTGACCTTGCAAAACTGAATTCTGTCATATCAGAGGGTCCCGTACTTATCACTAAACATCTGTGTGGGGTATTTGCCGCTATTAACATTCAGATTCTGATGCTTCTCGGAGGATTTCATTCTCTCATTATTTCTGAAACTTTGCTGACATCTAATGGTTGGGTTCTGGATGAAACAAAATAGGGATAGCAAAAATACCAACTCCCTTTTTTATGCTCTTTCCTGAAGTCTAAAAATGTTCACAACAGTTTATTTTAATTTAGGATAGTTTTGTATTTTTTATGTTTTATTTTTTATATTTTTAGTGCTGTATTTTGGACCAAGTTTTCACCTTTAACCACTAATAGTACATTGAGCCATTACATAAATTTCAAGCTTTTCACCCCGAATTTTTGGGCAATGATAAACATTTATTACACCGTATTTGCAACTGATATAAAAAAATGATTTGTAAATAGGAGCAAGAGGTGGTGAATGTGCAGGTGTAGCAGCATTTAGGAATGGTGGCAGTATGCACCTTTTTAGATACTGGACAGCAATTCCAAAATTTATAGAAAATTATAAAGAATTATAAAATGATTATAAATATTGCAGTGGAATCAGAAGGTCAGTATAAAGGAATAGTGATGAAAAAAATAAAACTAGTAGTCAAAACTGCGTTGCAAAGAGGCAATTCCATTTCCAAGATCAATGTACCTTGTCTAGATTAGAACCCATATGTATGGAGGTACTGGTGGATGGGGCCAGAAACTTGCCAGGTATCCTTCAAACATGTTCCGCAAGACATTATGGGACTTTGTCTATAAAAAAAATGAAGAATATCACAACATCTTCTCTCACCTATAAACAGTGATAGGAAGTGAATAGTACTTATGAAAAAAAACTCTCAAGAGAAAAATTAAAAGTAAGTGAAGAGATGTTATGAGTCTTTTGACGATGTGTTAAAGGCCATAAGTGGTGGATGAAGAAAGAAAGATGCTTAAAGATTTCAGTGATGCTGAGATAATGTCTCAATGCTAAAATGTTGCTCCTTTGAACAACAAGAATACTTAAAAGTAGGGTCGGCTTGAGGCTGCCGTCACACTAGCAGTATTTGGTCAGTATTTTACATCAGTATTTGTAGCCAAAACCAGGAGTGGAACAAATAGAGGAAAAGTATAATAGAAACATATGCACCACTTCTGTATTTATCACCCACTCCTGGTTCTGGCTTACAAATACTGACGTTAAAAAATTACCAAATACTGATAGTGTGACGGCAGCCTTAGGGGGCTAAGAAACCTGGACAATTACAACTGAGCCCCCACTCCACCAGGGGCACACAGGCTTTGGTGTGCTGCTAATAGCGGCAAACCACATGGCCACTATGGGGCTTGTGAGTCATGGACCCCACCCCAAGCTCTGCGACCCACCCTGCTGGGCATTGCATAGTCATCGGTATCGGAATCCAGGATGCCGATACAGTTATGTAATGACAGAGGAGTGAAGCCATTCATGCCCTCACCCATCATTCTCCCACAGCGTCTGACATGTCAGCCAGCAGGCACCATGACATTATTTCATTGAGCTTGCCGTACTGAGCAGTGGAGCTTCTGAGGAGATGCATTGAAGAGTTGGGAACAGCAAGGGAGCTGGAAGAGGTGAGTATTTATTTATTTTTTTAGATTAGTGACTACATTGTGATGGTCATAATACTGTATGGAGGACTATAGAGTGCATTATACTATATGGAGGACTATGGGGGGTGCATTATACTATATGGAGGACTATAGAGTACATTATACTATATGGAGGACTAAGGGATGCATCACACTATATGAAAGACTATGGGGGGTCCATTATACTATATGAAGGACTATGGGGACTGCATTATACTACATGAAGAGCTATGGCGTGTATTATACTATATGAGGGACTATGGAGGTCGAATTATATTATATGGAGGACTGAGTGAGGGTGCATTATACTACATAGAGTAATTTGGGGATGTATTATTTTACATGGAGGACTATGAGGATACATTATACTACATGCAAGGCAATGTGGGGAACAATAAAATATTTGGAGGGCTATGTGAAGGCCATTATAATGTTTGTAGAGCTATGTGGGTGATATTATAATATTTGGAGGGCTATTTACGAGCCTTCATACATTATGGAGGGCTATATGGGGGCTAGAGTTGAGCGACCTTGACCTTTTTAGAGTCGAGCCGGGTTTTGCGAAACCCGACTATGTCCAAAGTCGGGTCGAGTGAAATCGGCCGATTATGACGTAAAGTCGGGATCGACCGAAACACGAAACCCAATGCAAGTCAATGGGGCAGCATAGTCGGCAGTGAGTGGGGGCCAGGAAAACACCTAGAGTGCCCATTTTAATGTCAAAACCATCCATTCTTCTTAATGAAGCTTGTCAAGCGTAATTTACCTTAAAATAATTGGAAGGCATTTGAAATTGGGGGTCATTTGGCTAAAGTTGTGGGGGGTAGGGCTGGTTCAAGTAATTAGTGGGCCCAGTAAATCTGGACCACGTCACGGCAGTGGAGCAGGGAGAGGTAAGTATTTCAACTTTGCAAGTGCTGTGATCCTGAGCAAGCAGGGGGGGCCCACTCGTTGGCATTGGCACTGGCACAGGGCCCCTCAAAGTACAGCGGTGTGTTTGCACGGCGGGGGCGCCTCCCACCGGCAGCAACACTTTTGCGTACTATGAGAGGCCCTGTGCCAGTGACGTCGCCAACTAGTATTCCTCCCCCCACCTGATGAAGGAACCTGCACTTTCATCTGCACCTTCCTCTTTGTCCCCGTGTAAGGTGGTATGGTATGCGGGAAGAGCAACCTGACTTTCAGCAGGGTCACAATGTTGTTGTGTAGCGTGCACGGGGAATGTTGCGTTATGGGTCAATGTACCAGCAGACTCATCTATCACTGGCTGGGCAATGGGCACGATGAAGTGGAAACACAGATATAGGCCCAAAGAAGAAAGTGGGCTAAATGCAGTTCAAAATTGGTAACACAGGAATAACCAGGGGGCATTGCAGTGGAGGACAACTGGAATGAGAGGCTGACACAGAGAGTAGGGCCAAATCAGTAAGTAGTCGAAATGCAGTTCAAAATTGGCAACCGTAGTAAACAGGCGGCACAGCTTTGTTCAGTGGAGGAGAACAGCAAGGAGTGGCAGACACCGATAGTAGGCCCCAACCCAACTAGTAGGCCAAATGCAGTCTAACATTAACAACTACTTAACGAGAGGCTGAAAATGGAATTTCAGGACAGGAAACCAGGAGAACAGCAAGGAGTGGCAGACACCGATAGTAGGCCCCAAACCAACTAGTACGCCAAATGCAGTTGTTCCATTTAACCACAATTTAATGAGAGCCTGAAGATAGAAGCTCAGGAAAGGCAACCTGGGGAACACCTTGGAGTGTAACACACCATCTCTCTCCACCCCATACCCATTTTGTAGGCCTAATGCTGTGTACTTTTCTACAACTACTAAACGAGAGTCGGAAGACCGAAGCAATGGCAAGGAAACCTGGGGAACACCTTGGAGTGTAACACACCATCTCTCTCCACCCGATACCCATTTTGTAGGCCTAATGCAGTGTAGTTTTCTACAACTACTAAACGAGAGTCGGAAGATCGAAGCAATGGCGAGGAAACCTGGAGAACACCTTGGAGTGTAACACACCATCTCTCTCCACCCCATTCCCCATTTTTTAGGCCTAATGCAGCCTACTTTCCGACACCTACTAAACGAGAGCATGAAGATCGAAGCTCAGGAAAGGCAACCTGGGGAACACCTTGGAGTGTAACAACAACCTCTCTCTACACCACGGAAGGGCTGATTCTTAGGAAGGAAGGCTGTTGTAAATAAGCATTGCGCGCCCGAGGGTGATTATATTCTTATTCGGTATCTACTCACCCTCGGACGCGCCATGCTTCTTGATTTGTAATTAATGTTTATTTGCAATGTGCTTTTGACTTACTCAATTATTTTTTTAATTATTGATTTTATTAAATTAATAGTTTAACATCTTATTGGAAATAATTTAAAGGAGACGCGACAGGACAACACTCGGTGGATGCCATATCTGTGTTAACAACTCCAAAAAAACCTTTCAGTTAACTTCTTGCAGGAGAAAGTAATTGTAGCTGGTGGACCTTTTAGTACAGTTCCAGATTTTTGTTGTGTGTTTGTTTTTAATGTTAAAATGTCTGCATTTGAGATCTCAACACGATCTTATTTTTTATAATCAAAATAATTATTTTTTTATTTTAAGATGTTGGTTCAAGGGGTACACGGGCAGCAGTAGACAGGTCAGTGGAGGCCTAGTGGAAGGAGGGACCGCAGATGCGCCACTGTTTCACCCATACACAATTTGTAGGCCTAATGCAGCGTAGTTTCCAACAGCTAGTAAACGAGAGCCGGAAGATCGAAGCTCAGGAAAGGCAACCTGGGGAACACCTTGGAGTGTAACAACAACCTCTCTCTACACCACGGAAGGGCTGATTCTTAGGAAGGAAGGCTGTTGTAAATAAGCATTGCGCGCCCGAGGGTGATTATATTCTTATTCGGTATCTACTCACCCTCGGACGCGCCATGCTTCTTGATTTGTAATTAATGTTTATTTGCAATGTGCTTTTGACTTACTCAATTATTTTTTTAATTATTGATTTTATTAAATTAATAGTTTAACATCTTATTGGAAATAATTTAAAGGAGACGCGACAGGACAACACTCGGTGGATGCCATATCTGTGTTAACAACTCCAAAAAAACCTTTCAGTTAACTTCTTGCAGGAGAAAGTAATTGTAGCTGGTGGACCTTTTAGTACAGTTCCAGATTTTTGTTGTGTGTTTGTTTTTAATGTTAAAATGTCTGCATTTGAGATCTCAACACGATCTTATTTTTTATAATCAAAATAATTATTTTTTTATTTTAAGATGTTGGTTCAAGGGGTACACGGGCAGCAGTAGACAGGTCAGTGGAGGCCTAGTGGAAGGAGGGACCGCAGATGCGCCACTGTTTCACCCATACACAATTTGTAGGCCTAATGCAGCGTAGTTTCCAACAGCTAGTAAACGAGAGCCGGAAGATCGAAGCTCAGGAAAGGCAACCTGGGGAACACCTTGGAGTGTAACAACAACCTCTCTCTACACCACGGAAGGGCTGATTCTTAGGAAGGAAGGCTGTTGTAAATAAGCATTGCGCGCCCGAGGGTGATTATATTCTTATTCGGTATCTACTCACCCTCGGACGCGCCATGCTTCTTGATTTGTAATTAATGTTTATTTGCAATGTGCTTTTGACTTACTCAATTATTTTTTTAATTATTGATTTTATTAAATTAATAGTTTAACATCTTATTGGAAATAATTTAAAGGAGACGCGACAGGACAACACTCGGTGGATGCCATATCTGTGTTAACAACTCCAAAAAAACCTTTCAGTTAACTTCTTGCAGGAGAAAGTAATTGTAGCTGGTGGACCTTTTTAGTACAGTTCCAGATTTTTGTTGTGTGTTTGTTTTTAATGTTAAAATGTCTGCATTTGAGATCTCAACACGATCTTATTTTTTATAATCAAATTAATTTTTTAAATATTTTATTAGGTTGGTTCAAGGGGTACACGGGCCGCAGTAGACAGGTCAGTGGAGGCCTAGTGGAAGGAGTGACCGCAGACAGGCATCGAAGGCCTAAAATAATAACACATGGCTGTAGGCAATTTTAAATTGGTTCCAGGGTTACACGGGCAGCAGTGGTGTGGTCAGTGGAGGCCTAGTGGAAGGAGTGACCGCAGACAGGCATCGAAGGCCTAAAATATTAACACATGGCTGTAGGCAATTTTAAATTGGTTCCAGGGGTACTTGGGCAGCAGTGCCCTGGTCAGTGTAGTAGTAGTTGAAAGAATGTACCGCAGACAGGCATCGAAGGCCTAAAATAAAAAAATTGGGCTGGCTGTAGGCAATTTTAAATTGTTTCCAGGGTTACACGGGCAGCAGTGGTGTGGTCAGTGGAGGCCTAGTGGAAGGAGTGACCGCAGACAGGCATCGAAGGCCTAAAATAATAACACATGGCTGTAGGCAATTTTAAATTGGTTCCAGGGTTACACGGGCAGCAGTGGTGTGGTCAGTGGAGGCCTAGTGGAAGGAGTGACCGCAGACAGGCATCGAAGGCCTAAAATAATAACACATGGCTGTAGGCAATTTTAAATTGGTTCCAGGGTTACACGGGCAGCAGTGGTGTGGTCAGTGGAGGCCTAGTGGAAGGAGTGACCGCAGACAGGCATCGAAGGCCTAAAATATTAACACATGGCTGTAGGCAATTTTAAATTGGTTCCAGGGGTACTTGGGCAGCAGTGCCCTGGTCAGTGTAGTAGTAGTTGAAAGAATGTACCGCAGACAGGCATCGAAGGCCTAAAATAAAAAAATTGGGCTGGCTGTAGGCAATTTTAAATTGGTTCCAGGGTTACACGGGCAGCAGTGGTGTGGTCAGTGGAGGCCTAGTGGAAGGAGTGACCGCAGACAGGCATCGAAGGCCTAAAATAATAACACATGGCTGTAGGCAATTTTAAATTGGTTCCAGGGTTACACGGGCAGCAGTGGTGTGGTCAGTGGAGGCCTAGTGGAAGGAGTGACCGCAGACAGGCATCGAAGGCCTAAAATATTAACACATGGCTGTAGGCAATTTTAAATTGGTTCCAGGGGTACTTGGGCAGCAGTGCCCTGGTCAGTGTAGTAGTAGTTGAAAGAATGTACCGCAGACAGGCATCGAAGGCCTAAAATAAAAAAATTGGGCTGGCTGTAGGCAATTTTAAATTGGTTCCAGGGTTACACGGGCAGCAGTGGTGTGGTCAGTGGAGGCCTAGTGGAAGGAGTGACCGCAGACAGGCATCGAAGGCCTAAAATAATAACACATGGCTGTAGGCAATTTTAAATTGGTTCCAGGGTTACACGGGCAGCAGTGGTGTGGTCAGTGGAGGCCTAGTGGAAGGAGTGACCGCAGACAGGCATCGAAGGCCTAAAATATTAACACATGGCTGTAGGCAATTTTAAATTGGTTCCAGGGGTACTTGGGCAGCAGTGCCCTGGTCAGTGTAGTAGTAGTTGAAAGAATGTACCGCAGACAGGCATCGAAGGCCTAAAATAAAAAAATTGGGCTGGCTGTAGGCAATTTTAAATTGGTTCCAGGGTTACACGGGCAGCAGTGGTGTGGTCAGTGGAGGCCTAGTGGAAGGAGTGACCGCAGACAGGCATCGAAGGCCTAAAATAATAACACATGGCTGTAGGCAATTTTAAATTGGTTCCAGGGTTACACGGGCAGCAGTGGTGTGGTCAGTGGAGGCCTAGTGGAAGGAGTGACCGCAGACAGGCATCGACGGCCTAAAATAATCACACATGGCTGTAGGCAATTTTAAATTGGTTCCAGGGGTACACGGGCAGCAGTGGTGTGGTCAGTGGAGGCCTAGTGGAAGGAGTGACCGCAGACAGGCATCGAAGGCCTAAAATATTAACACATGGCTGTAGGCAATTTTAAATTGGTTCCAGGGGTACTTGGGCAGCAGTGCCCTGGTCAGTGTAGTAGTAGTTGAAAGAATGTACCGCAGACAGGCATCGAAGGCCTAAAATAAAAAAATTGGGCTGGCTGTAGGCAATTTTAAATTGGTTCCAGGGTTACACGGGCAGCAGTGGTGTGGTCAGTGGAGGCCTAGTGGAAGGAGTGACCGCAGACAGGCATCGAAGGCCTAAAATAATAACACATGGCTGTAGGCAATTTTAAATTGGTTCCAGGGTTACACGGGCAGCAGTGGTGTGGTCAGTGGAGGCCTAGTGGAAGGAGTGACCGCAGACAGGCATCGAAGGCCTAAAATATTAACACATGGCTGTAGGCAATTTTAAATTGGTTCCAGGGGTACTTGGGCAGCAGTGCCCTGGTCAGTGTAGTAGTAGTTGAAAGAATGTACCGCAGACAGGCATCGAAGGCCTAAAATAAAAAAATTGGGCTGGCTGTAGGCAATTTTAAATTGGTTCCAGGGTTACACGGGCAGCAGTGGTGTGGTCAGTGGAGGCCTAGTGGAAGGAGTGACCGCAGACAGGCATCGAAGGCCTAAAATAATAACACATGGCTGTAGGCAATTTTAAATTGGTTCCAGGGTTACACGGGCAGCAGTGGTGTGGTCAGTGGAGGCCTAGTGGAAGGAGTGACCGCAGACAGGCATCGAAGGCCTAAAATATTAACACATGGCTGTAGGCAATTTTAAATTGGTTCCAGGGGTACTTGGGCAGCAGTGCCCTGGTCAGTGTAGTAGTAGTTGAAAGAATGTACCGCAGACAGGCATCGAAGGCCTAAAATAAAAAAATTGGGCTGGCTGTAGGCAATTTTAAATTGGTTCCAGGGTTACACGGGCAGCAGTGGTGTGGTCAGTGGAGGCCTAGTGGAAGGAGTGACCGCAGACAGGCATCGAAGGCCTAAAATAATAACACATGGCTGTAGGCAATTTTAAATTGGTTCCAGGGTTACACGGGCAGCAGTGGTGTGGTCAGTGGAGGCCTAGTGGAAGGAGTGACCGCAGACAGGCATCGACGGCCTAAAATAATCACACATGGCTGTAGGCAATTTTAAATTGGTTCCAGGGGTACACGGGCAGCAGTGGTGTGGTCAGTGGAGGCCTAGTGGAAGGAGTGACCGCAGACAGGCATCGAAGGCCTAAAATATTAACACATGGCTGTAGGCAATTTTAAATTGGTTCCAGGGGTACTTGGGCAGCAGTGCCCTGGTCAGTGTAGTAGTAGTTGAAAGAATGTACCGCAGACAGGCATCGAAGGCCTAAAATAAAAAAATTGGGCTGGCTGTAGGCAATTTTAAATTGGTTCCAGGGTTACACGGGCAGCAGTGGTGTGGTCAGTGGAGGCCTAGTGGAAGGAGTGACCGCAGACAGGCATCGAAGGCCTAAAATAATAACACATGGCTGTAGGCAATTTTAAATTGGTTCCAGGGTTACACGGGCAGCAGTGGTGTGGTCAGTGGAGGCCTAGTGGAAGGAGTGACCGCAGACAGGCATCGAAGGCCTAAAATATTAACACATGGCTGTAGGCAATTTTAAATTGGTTCCAGGGGTACTTGGGCAGCAGTGCCCTGGTCAGTGTAGTAGTAGTTGAAAGAATGTACCGCAGACAGGCATCGAAGGCCTAAAATAAAAAAATTGGGCTGGCTGTAGGCAATTTTAAATTGGTTCCAGGGGTACACGGGCAGCAGTGGTCTGGTCAGTGGAAGTCTAGTGGAAGGAGTGACCGCAGACAGGCTTCGAAGGCCTAACATAACAAAAATGTCAAAACAATGGTATTGTCAGTGCCAGTCATTGAAGGATGTCAGCGCCTAGACTACACATTGGTGAAGCTGTGAGAGATAATTTTGCTAGTGGTAGAGCACTGTTTGAGCTGGGGGGGGGGGGAACTGGCTTGTGGCCGGCGGTACAGGCACAGGGCCCCTCATATTACAACGGTGAGTCTGACGTTGGGTGCGCACCACCACCGCCAGAGACACTTTATTGTACTATGAGGGACCCAGTGGCAGTGCCGTCGACCAAAAGCGGGCTCACCCACCTCTTCAGACAAACAGCACTCTCAAGGGTCCAAGCGCAAAGTGGCGATAGCACGACCCCGTGTGGGGAGTTTGGCCATTTCGTGAGGTGGAAACATGTCGTATGCTGGACAATCAGGTGAAGAAAATTACGAGATTGGAAAAGTCATTCAGAATAGTCCACAGGCAAGACCTTTTCATAGGAAAGCTAGGTGTCAGCCGGGCAGGGTGGGGCAAAAGATTTTGAAATCCAGTTGTGGTTCATTTTAATGAAGGTTAGATCATCTACATTTTGGGTAGACAGACGAGTCCTTTTTTCTGTTAGTATTGAACCTGCAGCACTGAATACTCTTTCTGATAGGACACTAGCTGCCGGGCAAGCAAGCTCCTGCAATGCATATTCTGCCAATTCTGGCCAGGTGTCTAATTTGGATGCCCAGTAATCAAATGGGAATGACGGTTGAGGGAGAACGTCGATAAGGGATGAAAAATAGTTTGTAACCATACTGGACAAATGTTGTCTCCTGTCACTTTGAATTGATGCTGCAGTACCTGTCCTGTCTGCGGTCCTAGAAAAATCACTCCACAACCTGGTCAGAAAACCCCTCTGGCCAACGCCACTTCTGATTTCTGCCCCTCTAACACCTCTGGTCTGCTGGCCCCTGGAGCTCGTGTGAGAACGATCACGGGCGCTGTGTGCAGGGAATGCCAGAAGCAAACGGTCAACAAGAGTTGATTGTTTTGTTGCTAATATTAGTTCCAAGTTCTCATGTGGCATAATATTTTGCAATTTGCCTTTATAGCGAGGATCAAGGAGGCAGGCCAACCAGTAATCGTCATCGTTCATCATTTTTGTAATGCGTGTGTCCCTTTTGAGGATACGCAAGGCATAATCCGCCATGTGGGCCAAAGTTCCCGTTGTCAAATCTGCGGTTGTGCTTGGTTGAGGGGCAGTTGCAGGCAAATCTACGTCACTTGTGTCCCTCAAAAAACCAGAACCCGGCCTTGCCACGCCACCAATTTCCCGTGCCCCCGGGAAAGCTTCCTCATTAAAAATATACTCATCCCCATCATCCTCCTCATCCTCCACCTCCTCTTCGCCCGGTACCTCGTCATGTACACTGCCCTGACCAGACAATCGCTGACTGTCATCAAGGCTTTCCTCTTCCTCTGGTGCAGACGCCTGATCCTTTATGTGCGTCAAACTTTGCATCAGCAGACGCATTAGGGGGATGCTCATGCTTATTATGGCGTTGTCTGCACTAACCAGCCGTGTGCATTCCTCAAAACACTGAAGGACTTGACACATGTCTTGAATCTTCGACCACTGCACACCTGACAACTCCATGTCTGCCATCCTACTGCCTGCCCGTGTATGTGTATCCTCCCACAAAAACATAACAGCCCGCCTCTGTTCGCACAGTCTCTGAAGCATGTGCAGTGTTGAGTTCCACCTTGTTGCAACGTCTATGATTAGGCGATGCTGGGGAAGGTTCAAAGAACGCTGATAGGTCTGCATACGGCTGGAGTGTACAGGCGAACGGCGGATATGTGCGCAAAGTCCACGCACTTTGAGGAGCAGGTCGGATAACCCCGGATAACTTTTCAGGAAGCACTGCACCACCAGGTTTAAGGTGTGAGCCAGGCAAGGAATGTGTTTCAGTTGGGAAAGGGAGATGGCAGCCATGAAATTCCTTCCGTTATCACTCACTACCTTGCCTGCCTCAAGATCTACAGTGCCCAGCCACGACTGCGTTTCTTGCTGCAAGAACTCGGACAGAACTTCCGCGGTGTGTCTATTGTCGCCCAAACACTTCATAGCCAATACAGCCTGCTGACGTATGCCAGTAGCTGCCCCATAATGGGAGACCTGGTGTGCAACAGTGGCAGGTGCGGATGGAGTGTTTGTGCGACTGCGGTCTGTGGACGAGCTCTTGCTTCTGCAGGAGGACGAGGAGGAGGAGGAGGAGGAGGGGGTGCGAACGGCTACAGACAACTGTTTACTAGACCGTGGGCTAGGCAGAACTGTCCCAAACTTGCTGTCCCCTGTGGACCCTGAATCCACCACATTTACCCAGTGTGCCGTGATGGACACGTAACGTCCCTGGCCATGCCTACTGGTCCATGCATCTGTTGTCAGGTGCACCTTTGTGCTCACAGATTGCCTGAGTGCATGGACGATGCGCTCTTTAACATGCTGGTGGAGGGCTGGGATGGCTTTTCTGGAAAAAAAGTGTCGACTGGGTAGCTCGTAGCGTGGTACAGCGTAGTCCATCAGGTCTTTGAAAGCTTCGCTTTCAACTAACCGGTAGGGCATCATCTCTAACGAGATTAGTCTAGCTATGTGGGCGTTCAAACCCTGTGTACGCGGATGCGAGGCTAAGTACTTCCTTTTTCTAACCATAGTCTCATGTAGGGTGAGCTGGACTGGAGAGATGGAGATCGTGGAACTAGCGGGGGTGCCGGTGGACATGGCAGACTGAGAGACGGTGGGAGATGGTATTGTTGCCGCCGGTGCCCTAGATGCAGTGTTTCCTACTACGAAACTGGTGATTCCCTGACCCTGACTGCTTTGGCCTGGCAAAGATACCTGCACAGATACAGCAGGTGGTGCGCTAAATGGTGGTCCTACACTGCCGGAAGGGATGTTGCGTTGATGACTAGCTTCATTGGCCGAGGGTGCAACAACCTTAAGGGACGTTTGGTAGTTAGTCCAAGCTTTCAAATGCATGGTGGTTAAATGTCTATGCATGCAACTAGTATTGAGACTTTTCAGATTCTGACCTCTGCTTAAGGAAGTAGAACATTTTTGACAGATGACTTTGCGCTGATCAATTGGATGTTGTTTAAAAAAATGCCAGACTGCACTCTTTCTAGCATCGGATACCTTTTCAGGCATTGCAGACTGAGCTTTAACCGGATGGCCACGCTGTCCTCCACCAGGTTTTGGCTTTGCCACGCGTTTTGGGCAAGATACGGGCCCGGCAGATGGAACCTGTGGCGATGTTGATGCCTGCTGCGGCCCCTCCTCCTCCTCTGCTTCAGAACTGCTGCCGCCTGCACCCTGTTCCCCCAATGGCTGCCAATCGGGGTCAAGAACTGGGTCATCTAATAACTCTTCTTGTACCTCCTGCGCAACTTCGTCTGTGTCACCGTGTCGTTCGGTGGTATAGCGTTCGTGATGGGGCAACATAGTCTCATCAGGGTCTGATTCTTGATCAGCACCCTGCGAGGGCAATGTTGTGGTCTGAGTCAAAGGACCAGCATAGTAGTCTGGCTGTGGCTGTGCGTCACTGCACTCCATGTCAGATTCAATTTGTAATGGGCATGGACTGTTAACTGCTTCACTTTCTAAGCCAGGGACGGTATGTGTAAAGAGCTCCATGGAGTAACCCGTTGTGTCGCCTGCTGCATTCTTCTCTGTTGTTGTTTTTGCTGAAGAGGACAAGGAAGTGACTTGTCCCTGACCGTGAACATCCACTAACGACGCGCTGCTTTTACTTTTACCAGTTTCACGAGAGGAGGCAAAAGAGCTAGAGGCTGAGTCAGCAAGATAAGCCAAAACTTGCTCTTGCTGCTCCGGCTTTAAAAGCGGTTTTCCTAATCCCAGAAAAGGGAGCGTTCGAGGCCTTGTGTAGCCGGACGACGAACCTGGCTCCACAGCTCCAGACTTAGGTGCAATATTTTTTTCCCCACGACCACCTGATGCTCCACCACTACCACTACCCTCATTACCAGCTGACAATGAACGCCCCCGGCCACGACCTCTTCCACTAGACTTCCTCATTGTTTTAAAAACGTAACCAAACTAACGTTATTTGTTGCAGTCACACAACTTACACGGTGAGCTATAACTTCAGTATGATTTAGCTACCCCTTTACAGGTTGGTGAGACCACCGCGAAAATCAGGCACAATGTTACACACTCTTTTTTTGGTGGCTGCAAATTAGAGAGATGCCCCACACGCAGGACTGTCACTGAAGCACAAATGTTAATATTAATGTCACACTATTATTTGTTTTTTATTTTTATTTTTTTCAGGAACACTTTAGAAACCCCCCCAAAAAAAAAAGAAATTTGATTTTTGCAGGGAGAATTTAGAAAACAAATGTAACAAACTATATGCTTTCTATGGGCCACTGAGTGAGAGATGACGCACACAGGAATCAGGAGTGGCACACAAGCCCAGAGGCCAATATTTTTCTACCAATGATTGATGGAGTTATTTTCTCTGGTAGATTTTGGAACCCAAATCAAGGAAAAAAAATATAGGCTTTCTATGGACCACAATTGGAGAGAGAGAGAGAGAGAGAGAGAGAGAGAGAGATGGCACACCCAGGAGTCAAGACTGGCACACAAGCAGAAAGGCCAATATTAATCTCCCACTGTTTTTTTTTTTTTTTTTTTTTTTGTCAGGGAGACTTTAGAAAAAAAAATAATAAAAAAAATATGATTTTATCAGGAAGAATTTAGAAACCAAATAAAATAAAATGATTTTTTCAGGGAGAATTTATAAAACAAATAAAAACAAAAATAGGCGTTCTATGGCCCACTGACTGAGAGATGACGCACACAGGAATCAGGAGTGGCACACAAGCCCAGAGGCCAATATTTTTCTACCAATGATTGATGTAGTTATTTTCTCTGGTAGATTTTGGAACCCAAATCAAGGAAAAAAAATATAGGCTTTCTATGGACCACAATTGGAGAGAGAGAGAGAGAGAGAGAGAGAGAGAGAGAGAGAGATGGCACACCCAGGAGTCAAGACTGGCACACAAGCAGAAAGGCCAATATTAATCTCCCACTGTTTTTTTTGGTTGTTTTTTTTTTTTTTTTTCAGGGAGACTTTAGAAAAAAAAATAATAAAAAAAATATGATTTTATCAGGAAGAATTTAGAAACCAAATAAAATAAAATGATTTTTTCAGGGAGAATTTAGAAAACAAATAAAACCAAAAATAGGCGTTCTATGGCCCACTGACTGAGAGATGACGCACCCAGGAGTCAAGACTGGCACACAAGCAGAAAGGCCAATATTAATCTCCCACTGTTTTTTTTTTTTTTTTTTTTTTTTTCAGGGAGACTTTAGAAAAAAAAATAATAAAAAAAATATGATTTTATCAGGAAGAATTTAGAAACCAAATAAAATAAAATGATTTTTTCAGGGAGAATTTACAAAACAAATAAAAACAAAAATAGGCGTTCTATGGCCCACTGACTGAGAGATGACGCACCCAGGAGTCAAGACTGGCACACAAGCAGAAAGGCCAATATTAATCTCCCACTGTTTTTTTTTTTTTTTTTTCAGGGAGACTTTAGAAAAAAAAATAATAAAAAAAATATGATTTTATCAGGAAGAATTTAGAAACCAAATAAAATAAAATGATTTTTTCAGGGAGAATTTATAAAACAAATAAAAACAAAAATAGGCGTTCTATGGCCCACTGACTGAGAGATGACGCACACAGGAATCAGAAGTGGCACACAAGCCCAGAGGCCAATATTTTTCTACCAATGATTGATGTAGTTATTTTCTCTGGTAGATTTTGGAACCCAAATCAAGGAAAAAAAATATAGGCTTTCTATGGACCACAATTGGAGAGAGAGAGAGAGAGAGAGAGAGAGAGAGAGAGAGAGAGAGATGGCACACCCAGGAGTCAAGACTGGCACACAAGCAGAAAGGCCAATATTAATCTCCCACTGTTTTTTTTGGTTGTTTTTTTTTTTTTTTTTCAGGGAGACTTTAGAAAAAAAAATAATAAAAAAAATATGATTTTATCAGGAAGAATTTAGAAACCAAATAAAATAAAATGATTTTTTCAGGGAGAATTTAGAAAACAAATAAAACCAAAAATAGGCGTTCTATGGCCCACTGACTGAGAGATGACGCACCCAGGAGTCAAGACTGGCACACAAGCAGAAAGGCCAATATTAATCTCCCACTGTTTTTTTTTTTTTTTTTTTTTTTTTCAGGGAGACTTTAGAAAAAAAAATAATAAAAAAAATATGATTTTATCAGGAAGAATTTAGAAACCAAATAAAATAAAATGATTTTTTCAGGGAGAATTTAGAAAACAAATAAAACCAAAAATAGGCGTTCTATGGCCCACTGACTAAGAGAGAGAGAGAGAGATGGAACGCTTAGTACTGGCACACAAGCCCAAAGGGCAATATTAATCTCCCTTTTTTTTTCCAGGGAGAATTTCTAAAACCCCCCCCAAAAAAAAAATAGGCTTTCTATGGCCCACTATTTGTGAGAGAGATGGGACGCTCAGGACTGGCACAGATGGCACGCTCAGGACTGGCACAGAAGCCCAGAGGCCAATATTAATCTCCCTTTTTTTCTGGGAGAATTTATAAAACCAAAAAAAAAATTAAATAGGCTTTCTATGGCCCACTATTTGTGAGAGAGATGGCACGCTCAGGACTGGCACAGATGGCACGCTCACAACTGGCACACAAGCCCAGAGGCCAATATTAATCTCCCTTTTTTCAGGGAAAATTTATAAAACCAAAAAAAAAATTAAATAGGCTTTCTATGGCCCACTATTTGTGAGAGAGATGGGACGCTCAGGACTGGCACAGATGGCACGCTCAGGACTGGCACAGAAGCCCAGAGGCCAATATTAATCTCCCTTTTTTTCTGGGAGAATTTATAAAACCAAAAAAAAAATTAAATAGGCTTTCTATGGCCCACTATTTGTGAGAGAGATGGGACGCTCAGGACTGGCACAGATGGCACGCTCAGGACTGGCACAGAAGCCCAGAGGCCAATATTAATCTCCCTTTTTTTCTGGGAGAATTTATAAAACCAAAAAAATATTTAAATAGGCTTTCTATGGCCCACTATTTGTGAGAGAGATGGCACGCTCAGGACTGGCACAGATGGCACGCTCACAACTGGCACACAAGCCCAGAGGCCAATATTAATCTCCCTTTTTTCAGGGAGAATTTATAAAACCCCAAAAAAAATAAAATAGGCTTTCTATGGCCCACTATTTGTGAGAGAGATGGCACACTCAGGACTGGCACACAAGCCCAAAGGCCAATATTAATCTCCCACTGTATTTTTATCAGGGAGAATTTATACACCCCACAAAAAAAAATACAGAAAAATGAAAAGGCTTTCTATGGCCCACTATGTGAGAGAGATGGCACACACAGGGATGGCACTCTAGCAGAAATGCCAAATTGCCAATCTTAATCTCCCACCAAAAAAAAAAAAAAAAAAAAACAGGGAATGTCCTACAATTACTATCTCCCTGCCTGCAGTAATCTCAGCCAGGTATGGCAGGCAGCTACTATCTCCCTGCCTGCAGTAATCTCAGCCAGGTATGGCAGGCAGCAATAAGGAGTGGACTGATGCACAAATGAAATAAAAAGTGTGGACAAACAAAAAAGATAGCTGTGCAGAAAGGAAGGAACAAGAGGATTTGTGCTTTGAAAAAAGCAGTTGGTTTGCACAGCGGCGTACACACAGCAATGCAGCTATCAGGGAGCCTTCTAGGGCAGCCCAATGAGCTACAGCGCTGAGGGGAAAAAAAAAAACTTCCACTGTCCCTGCACACCGAGGGTGGTGTTGGACAGTGCAAATCGCTGCAGCACAAGCGGTTTTGTGGTTAATGGACCCTGCCTAACGCTATCCCTGCTTCTGACAAAGCGGCAGCAACCTCTCCCTAAGCTCAGATCAGCAGCAGTAAGATGGCGGTCGGCGGGAACGCCTCTTTATAGCCCCTGTGACGTCGCAGACAGCAAGCCAATCACTGCAATGCCCTTCTCTAAGATGGTGGGGACCAGGACCTATGTCATCACGCTGCCCACACTCTGCGTTTACCTTCATTGGCTGAGAAATGGCGCTTTTCGCGTCATTGAAACGCGACTTTGGCGCGAAAGTCGCGTACCGCATGGCCGACCACGCACAGGGGTCGGATCGGGTTTCATGAAACCCCGACTTAGCCAAAAGTCGGCGACTTTTGAAAATGTTCGACCCGTTTCGCTCAACCCTAATGGGGGCCATTATACTGTATGCAACGACTGTACGTATGTGCTCTGTATATACATTTATCTGCATGTATGTGCTCTAAGTGCATGTGCTAGCCTATGAATAAATGCACGTGTATGTAACATGCACTTTGTGTATAGGTGTGTAACATACAATGCTTGTGTCTCATACTGTGTGAGTGTTTAGCATTCACATTTATATACAGTAGGTGTATACGTCAGCAATCGCCCAACGAACGAGAAAAATGCTGCCTTATTATTGGGTGATTGAATTGTATATGCCGGAACAAAAATCACTGATCTCAGCAGCACATCGCCCGGTGACCACTCCAGATATACTGCTGATCACATGATATGTATGGGGACAGACTGACTGATATAACTACTATAATACTGCTCTTATGTACAAGAATATAACTACTATAATAATGGCCCCTATGTACAGGAATATAACTACTATAATACTGCCCCTATGTACAAGAATATACTATAATACTGCCCCCTATGTTCAAGAATATAACTACTATAACACTGCTCCTATGTACAAGAATATAACTACTATAATACTGCTCCTATGTACAAGAATATAACTACTATAACACTTCCCCTCTATGTACAAGAATATAACTACTATAATACTGCCCCTATGTACAAGATTATAACTACTATAATACTGCTCCTATGTACAAGAATATATCTACTATAATACTATAATACTGCTCCTATGTACAAGAATATAGCTACTATAATACTGCTCCCTATATAAAAGAATATAACTACTATAATACTGCCCCCTATGCACAGGAATATTACTACTATAATACTGCCCCCTATGTACAAGAATATACTATAATACTGCCCCTATGTACCAGAATATAACTACTATAATATTGCCCCTATGTACAAGACTATAACTACTATAATACTGCTCCTATGTACAAGAATATAACTACTATAATACTGCTCCTATGTACAAGAATATAACTACTATAATACTGCTCCTATGTACAGGAATATAACTACTATAATACTGCCCCCTATGTACAAGAATATACTATAATACTGCCCCTATGTACAAGAATATAACTACTGTAATACTGCCCCTATGTACCAGAATATAACTACTATAATATTGCCCCTATGTACAAGACTATAACTACTATAATACTGCCCCCTATGTTCAAGAATATAACTACTATAATACTGCTCCTATGTACAAGAATATAACTACTATAACACTGCTCCTATGTACAAGAATATAACTACTATAATACTGCTCCTATGTACAAGAATATAACTACTATAACACTTCCCCTCTATGTACAAGAATATTACTACTATAATACTGCCCCTATGTACAAGATTATAACTACTATAATACTGCTCCTATGTACAAGAATATATCTACTATAATACTGCTCCTATGTACAAGAATATAACTACTATAACATTGCTCCTATGTACAAGAATATAACTATTATAATACTGCCCCCTATGTACAAGAATATGACTACCATAATACTGCCTCTATGTACAAGAATATAGCTACCATAATACTGCTCCCTATATAAAAGAATATAACTACTATAATACTGCCCCCTATATACAGGAATATAACTACTATAATACTGCCCCCTATGTACAAGAATATACTATAATACTGCCCCTATGTACAAGAATATAACTACTGTAATACTGCCCCTATGTACCAGAATATAACTACTATAATATTGCCCCTATGTACAAGAATATAACTACTATAATACTGCTCCCTATATAAAAGAATATAACTACTATAATACTGCCCTCTATGTACCAGAATATATCTACTATAATACTGCCCTTATGTACAAGAATATAACAACTATAATACTGCCTCTATGCACAATAATATAGCTACTATAATACTGCTCCTTATATACAAGAATATAACTACTATAATACTGCCCCCTATGTACCAGAATATAACTACTATAATACTGCCCTTATGTACAAGAATATAACTACTATAATACTGCCCCTATGTACAAGAATATAACTACTATAATACTGCCGCTATGTACAAGAATATAACTACTATAATATTGTTCATATGTATAAGAATATAACTACTATAATACTTCTCCTATGTACAAGAATATAACTACTATAATACTGCCCCTATGTACAACAATATAACTACTATAATACTGCTCCTATGTTCAAGAATATAACTACTATAATACTGCCCCTATGTACAACAATATAACTACTATAATACTTCTCCTATGTGCAAGAATATAACTATTATAATACTTCCTCTCTATGTACAAGAGTATATCTACTATAATACTGCTCCTATGTACAAGAATATAACTACTACTAGATTGTGGCCCGATTCTAACGCATCGGGTATTCTAGAATATGCATGTCCCTGTGGTATATGGACAATGATGATTCCAGAATTTGCGGCAGACTGTGCCCGTCGCTGATTGGTCGAGGCAACCTTTATGACATCATCGTCGCCATGGCAACCATTATGACATGTATGTCGATACTGTGCCCGTCGCTGATTGGTCAAGGCAACCTTTATGACATCATCGTCGCCATGCTGTGCCCGTCGCTGATTGGTTGAGGCCTGGCGGCCTCGACCAATCAGAGACGCGGGATTTCCAGGAAAGACAGACAGACAGAAAAACCCTTAGACAATTATATATATAGATAATACTGCCCCTATGTACAAGAATATAACTACAATAAGACTGCTCCTATGTACAAGAATATAACTACTATAACACTGCTCCTATGTACAAGAATATAACTACTATAATACTGCCGCTATGTACAAGAATATAACTACTATAATACTGCACTATGTACAAGAATATAACTACTATAATACTGCCCCTATGTACAAGAATATAACTACTATAATACTGCCGCTATGTACAAGAAAATAACTACTATAATACTGCCCTATGTACAAGAATATAACTACTATAATACTGCCCCTATGTACAAGAATATAACTACTATAATACTGCCCCTATGTACAAGAATATAACTACTATAATATTGCCCCTATGTACAAGAATATAACTACTATAATACTGCCCCTATGTACAAGAATATAACTACTATAATATTGCCCCTATGTACAAGAATATAATAACTATAATACTGCCCCTATGTACAAGAATATAACTACTATAATACTGCTCTTATGTACAAGAATATAATTACTATAATACTGCCCCTATGTACAAGAATATAACTACTATAATATTGCCCCTATGCACAAGAATATAATTACTATAATACTGCCCCTATGTACAAGAATATAACTACTATAATACTGCTCCCTATGTACAAGAATATAACTACTATAATACTGCCCCTATGTACAAGAATATAACTACTATAATACTGCTCCTATGTACAAGAATATAACTACTATAATACTGCCCCTATGTACAAGAATATAATTACTATAATACTGCCCCTATGTACAAGAATATAATTACTATAATATTGCCCCTATGTACAAGAATATAACTACTATAATACTGCCCCTATGTACAAGAATATAACTACTATAATACTGCCCCTATGTACAGGAATATAACTACTATAATACTGCTCCTATGTACAAGAATATAATTACTATAATACTGCCCCTATGTACAAGAATATAATTACTATAATACTGCTCCTATGTACAAGAATATAACTACTATACTACTGCCCCTATGTACAAGAATATAACTACTATACTACTGCCCCTATGTACAGGAATATAACTTCTATAATACTGCTCCTATATACAAGAATATAACTACTATAATACTGCCCCTATGTACAAGAATATAACTACTATAATACTGCTCCTATGTACTAGGATATAACTACTATAATACTGCCCCTATGTACAAGAATATAAGTACTATAATACTGCTCCTATGTACAAGAATAGAACTACTATACTACTGCCCCTATGTACAAGAATATAACTACTATACTACTGCCCCTATGTACAGGAATATAACTTCTATAATACTGCTCTTATGTACAAGAATATAACTACTATAATACTGCCCCTATGTACAAGAATATAACTACTATAATACTGCTCCTATGTACTAGAATATAACTACTATAATACTGCCCCTATGTACAAGAATATAAGTACTATAATACTGCCCCTATGTACAAGAATATAAGTACTATAATACTGCTCCTATATACAAGAATATAACTACTATAATACTGCCCCTATGTACAGGAATATAACAACTATAATACTGCTCCTATGTACAAGAATATAATTACTATAATACTGCCCCTATGTACAAGAATATAACTACTATAATACTGCTCCTATGTACAAGAATATAACTACTATAACACTTCCCCTCTATGTACAAGAATATAACTACTATAATACTGCCCCTATGTACAGGAATATAACTTCTATAATACTGCTCCTATATACAAGAATATAACTACTATAATACTGCCCCTATGTACAAGAATATAACTACTATAATACTGCTCCTATGTACAGGAATATAACTTCTATAATACTGCTCCTATGTACAAGAATATAACTACTATAATACTGCCCCTATGTACAAGAATATAACTACTATAATACTGCTACTATGTACAAGAATATAACTACTATAATACTGCTCCCTATGTACAAGAATATAACTACTATAATACTGCTCCTATGTACAAGAATATAACTACTATAATACTGCCCCTATGTACAAGAATATAAGTACTATAATACTGCCCCTATGTACAAGAATATAACTACTATAATACTGTCCCTTATGTACTAGAATATAACTACTATAATACTGCTCCCTATGTACAAGAATATAACTACTATAATACTGCTCCTATATACAAGAATATAACTACTATAATACTGCCCCTATGTACAAGAATATAACTACTATAATACTGCCCCTATGTACAAGAATATAAGTACTATAATACTGCTTCTATGTACAAGAATATAACTACTATACTACTGCTTCTATGTACAAGAATATAACTACTATACTACTGCCCCTATGTACAAGAATATTACCTTTGTTATATAGACTCTTACTGAAATCGATGTGGATGTGAATTACACAGATTGAATTTTTCTATTTAGAATTTCAATGACACCTATGGATTTGTAATAAAAATGTTTCTGTCCTCAGAGTTAATATTTCATAATGATGCATTTGACATTTTTACATTATTTTGCAGTTATTTTAGAGAAATAACACTACACCACAATTTTGGCCCTAGGAGGTGTCCATTTATTTTGTACGTGATGCTGGTGGTCATGTTAGCGAGTAATTTCTATCTACATTCCTTTATACAGGCAATTACCCGGCTTTGTAAAAGTGTATAATTTCCTAATTTGCTTTGAGATTCATAAATCTTAGCTTGAAAATATATAAGAATGTCTCAAGGTCAAACGCCCCATAAAAATGCATTTATTATGTGTGTTTTTTTTCCCCTCTATATCCATAATGGAGAGCAAATCAGTGGTTGACCTTTTAAGTTACACTGATTCAATAAAACATACATTATCCTGACTTTCAGGAACATTAGTTTAATGTGATTTAAAAGATCACCTTCCATGAGAAGTGCAGTAAGTTTGCATGAAACCCATAAAGCGTATACCATGTAATGAAACCTGCCCTTTAATGAACTGCCCGGGCTTCTGTACATAGAGAAATCCTACAATTTATAAAGTGACCTTTAGCTATGGCCATGGGTTAGAAATACAAATACACACATTGGGGAGGTCTGAATTGTTATTTGTGTCGTTTGATATGCGCAAATTACCTTCTTGCAAAAGATTTTTCTTGCGTATGGCAGAACTGTGTGCACAGAGCCAGGCTGGCAGCAGGGAAAGGCCCTTATCATCACACAGCCTTTAGCCCAACAAGATCTCATACTTTGCACTGATGATGGGCAGCACCCTGAAACAGTGTCGGCAAATTGAGATTCTGGTTTGACTTTTAACCTAAGTCATGTGACAAGGCTCGTTAAAGGGTCCATATTGACTTTTAGGATTGCTACTTCCTATAGGTGGCGCTATAGTCCTAGTCCTCCTCTCTGAAAAGAAAATTTGCATATGAGATCTTACTAATTAAGGGTCTGATGTGCTTTCTTTCTTTATTATACTGGCACTATACTACACAAGTAGTGCAATGCATTATGTAAGTTATCAAAGAATTGCATGTACAACTCCCCTTTTAAGACTTATAAATATTGTCAAAAAAATGGCAAGAAAGTTTTTAGGTATTTAAAAAAATATAAAATAATCACCCAAATTCCAGTTTTGACTATAAAAAAGGATAATTTAAAAAAAAAAAAAAAAAAAAAAAATATGCCACAAAATAAATTGTCAGAATTGCTCTTTTTGTTCATATTGAATCACAAAAAATGAAATAAAACGTGATCAAAAAGTCTAATTGTGTCTCAGATTGGTAGCAATAACTACCAGATCATTATGCACAAATCAAGCTCCCACTGGGCTCTGTGTACAGAAAGATTGGAACATTTTAGCTCTAAGAATAAAATGGCCAAGAAAAAAAGCATTTTGTTTTTTCAAAAGTTGATTTTTTTGTGAAAAAGTAATAACCCATAAATAGAAAATATAAATTGATTGTAATGATTGACCCACAGAATAAAGGTAATCTGTAAATTATACTGCACCGTGAAAGCTGTAAAAGTAATAAAAATAGAAAACCATTCTAGATTTATTCTATTTTGTTCAGCACTATTTTTGTTTTTCCAAAAAATTGAAGTAAAAAAGTGATTAGAAAGTTGAATGTACGCCAAATAGCACCAGTGACAAGTACAACTTGCCTTGACAAAAAAAAAAAATTCTTCGGAATCTCGGAATATGGCAGTCAAGAAAAAAAACTTACTTTTTTAAGTACTAATTGTTTTTAAGTTGGAGATCATAAAAATAAAATGTTATAGTTATCATCAACATGACAATTATACTGAATGATGTGAGAAGTTTAAAACAATAAATCCAGAATTGCTATTTTTTTATTCATTCCTCTTCTAAAAAATGATCAAAAAGTTGAATGTAGGCCAAAACTTTACAAATAAAAACTACAGTTTGCCAAGCTCTAATAAGCACTCATACAGCTCCTTTGACAGAATAATGGCTTTCAGAATATGGTGACACAAAAACGAATGATTTTATTTTGAACAGTCTATTTACTATAGAAGATAAAACAAATCAAACTATATAAATTTGTAATTACCTTAATCATACCTATCCACAGTATAAAGTTAACATTTTACTTTTGCATTAGGTAAAAGATTAACACTTTAAAATGTAAAAAAAAAAGTAATGTCAGAATTGCTGTTTTTTTTTTTGTATTTCTCTCCACAGTGTTTCTATGTAAAAACGACTTGCTGTGTATGTGTTCAGGCTTTTGAGCGTCTTTTAACTCCTTCAGGTTTCTAAAAACGTCAAAGCAATTAACAGTGACCTGTCCATGTTTCCAGCGTTTTCTGATCAGAAGACTTTACAGTACAAGTCAAGGGGAAAAATCAAAAGTTGCCCGGAAAAAGACCACCTGTTTTTTGGAGTGTTTTACCATCATTTTTGCTTAAAAAACGCAAGTGTTTTTTTCACTATCAATTGAGTAAAGAAAAAAATGACTGGAATATTCCAGTAAAACGTAGAAGTCACAAGAAACAAAACCTTTGGAGAAACAATCAGGAAACAACCGACCAAAAAGAAAGGACATGTCAGGAAAAAAAGCTAGAATTATAAAGCGTCTTTTGCTTGAAAAATTTGTTGGCCTTTGGTTTTAGTTCAGATTTTTTTTTGAAGAAAAAGTCCCTAACACAAACATAGGAGAAAATTTTTCAACACTGACATTTTGCCAGTAGATGCGCAAAATTCATTATAAGGCATGTGCTAGCATATAGGGGATGTATTCCAATCTAGGAATGAGGAAACCCATTACAGAACGCCCGACTTTTTACTGTACCCCGTTTTATTGCTCGGGCTCATCAGTTTAATAAAACATGTATTTAGACTGTGGGCACTTCCAAAGCCATTACAGCCATGCCAGGTATTTCATGGCTATAATTGGGTGGCACAGCACGTGACCCGGCTTGTAAAAGGACAGATCTCGAGTGCCGCCATCATTATGCTCTCATAAGTGTAAGGATAGGATGCAGCATTAGTGAGGGCAGGGCCAGCTGAATGTTTTCGTGGGCCCCAGAAGAAAGAGTCTCAGTGAGCCCATTTAACACATACCACGATTCAAGATGCACAGTTACGGCAGAGAAATATAGGTGTAGTGCAATGCCAAAGATTTATCTTCTTACATTACAAGAGTGATATCTATTGTAAACTCTACAATAGCTCAGAAACTTGTGCATCCTCGTAGCGCACAGTGTGAGCCCTAGAGGGATTCAAAAGTCTGCAGTCACGTGGAGTCCATACAGTATAATGGGCCACATATAATGCCCCATACAGTATATTGGCCCCATACAATCCTCCTTACAATGTACAGTACAGACCAAAAGTTTAGACACACCTTCTCATTTAACCCCTATCTGACCTCGGACGGGATAGTACATCCGAGGTCAGATCCCCTGCTTTGATGCAGGGCTCCGCGGTGAGCCCGCACCAAAGCCGGGACATGTCAGCTGTTTTGAACAGCTGACATGTGCCTGTAATAGGCGCGGGCAGAATCGCGATCTGCCCGCACCTATTAACTAGTTAAATACCGCTGTCAAACGCAGACAGCAGCATTTAACTACCGCATCCGGCCGGGCGGCTGGAAATGACATAATCGCCGACCCCCATCACATGATCGGGGGTCGGCGATGCGTCTCCATTGTAACCATAGAGGTCCTTGAGACCTCTATGGTTACTGATCGCCGGTGGCTGTGAGCGCCACCCTGTGGTCGGCGCTCACAGCACACCTGCATCTCTGCTACATAGCAGCGATCAGCAGATCGCTGCTATGTAGCAGAGGCGATCTGGTTGTGCCTGCTTCTAGCCTCCCATGGAGGCTATTGAAGCATGGCAAAAGTGAAAAAAAAAAGTTGAAAAAAATGTTAAAAAAATAAAAAAAATATAAAAGTTTAAATCACCCCCCTTTCGCCCCAATCAAAATAAATCAATAAAAAAAATATCAAATCTACACATATTTGGTATCGGCGCGTTCAGAATCGCCCGATCTATCAATTAAAAAAAAGCATTAACCTGATCGCTAAATAGCGTAGCGGAAAAAAAATTTGAAATGCCAGAATTACTTTTTTTGGTCGCCGCGACATTTCATTAAAATGCAATAACAGGCTATCAAAAGAACGTATCTGCACCGAAATGCTATCATTAAAAACGTCATCTCGGCACGCAAAAAATAAGCCCTCAACCGACCCCAGATCACGAAAAATGGAGAAGCTACGCGTATCAGAAAATGGCGCAATTGTTTTTTTGTTTTTTTTTAGCAAAGTTTGGAATTTTTTTTCACCACTTAGATTAAAAATAACCTAGTGATGTTAGGTGTCTATGAACTCGTACTGACCTGGAGAATCATAATGGCAGGTCATTTTTAGCATTTAGTGAACCTAGCAAAAAAGCCAAACAAAAAACAAGTGTGGGACTGCACTTTTTTTGCAATTTCACCGCACTTGGAATTTTTTTCCCGTTTTCTAGTACACGACATGGTAAAACCAATGATGTCGTTCAAAACTACAACTCGTCCCGCAAAAAATAAGCCCTCACATGGCCAAATTGACGGAAAAATAAAAAAGTTATGGCTCTGGGAAGGAGGGGAGCGAAAAATGAACACGGAAAAACAAAAAATCCCAAGGTCATGAAGGGGTTAAAGATTTTTCTGTATTTTCATGACTATAAAAATTGTAAATTCACACTGAAGGCATCAAAACTATGCATTAACACATCTGGAATTATATACTTAACAAAAAAGTGTGAAACAACTAAAAATATGTCTCATATTCTAGGTTCTTCAAAGTAGCCACCTTTTTTTTTGACACCATCACGTGTTTCTCAACGCAGTGATCCAGAACACTGCCCCCGGATGGATAGGACAAACCCATATGACTGGTGGCTTGAGGCTTTTTACAGGGACTCTAGCACGACCCAGCCCCCGCAAGTTGCCACCATGCCTCCTGGGTATAGGTCGGGCAGGTAACGTGGAATTAGCTGTCCTGCCGGTCTCTGGAGCAAGGCATAGAGACTGTTGCTCCCTCGGTGTTCTGTCTACTGGATCCTGCGCCTCAGAAGGAAGCAGCCTGTGCAGGGCAGAACTCCTTCTGGTTTCCTCTCCTTTTGCTATGACTTCTTTTCTCACTCTCTACAATACAATTCTCTGTTTGTGTCTCTTTCTTAGGATGCTGCCGCACGTGGGGCAGGCACAGCTCCGTGTGCTACTGTCTAGGCCTCTGACAGGATCCCACCCCTGTCAGGGACCAACCCTGTCGGCAACTACTTGATGTTCCTCCTTCCTCTTTGTCTGCCTGACAGGAACTGACTGAGTGAAGCTCAGCCAGCATCTGCCTAACTTCCTATCCAGACCACTATTTATTCCTAATTGTGAAAAGTGCCCTAATAAATAGGAGCGTAGCTCACCCTGGTGGACTGGAGTGTGAACTGTGTTGCATGTTTGTGATACCAGGTAAAGAGATCTCCTTTATTGCCTTCAAACGTAACATCACTTCCCCTAGAGGAGAATGATATTACTGCAACGACCAGGACCCTGGGGTGCTGCACTTCACCCTTGTTAAATCCAGTACTCCGGGACTGGGAAAAGAAAACAACAATTCATTAGCAAAAAGACATGCAATTTTTGAAATGCTATAAAACAAGTTAATTTACTAAGCTTCCCTTTATGGGATGTGAGGACACTTGAACGTTGCAAACAATAACATATTTTCATAGTGGAATGGAACAATTTAGCAAACAGCATATTAACTAACTATGAAATACGATTACCCATCCGGGTATACTATCTATTAAATCTATTAAGTGCAAAGGCAAACATTTTATCTTTATTTAAGTGCAAAACAACTATTCCTTTCTAAGTGCAAAATTTTCAACTAACCCCAACGGGCTTACTTTATTCAATTGCAGATCAGTCTATCAACCCCTATGGGCTCACTGCATTTTCTTTCAGTTTATTCAAAGTACATCATCTCAGACTATCTAACTCTTAACTCTATACTGTTGACTACATTCTATTGACTATGGAAACACAATTCTATCTAACTACTCAACACTAGTGTTGACCGATACCTTCCGATATTTGAAAGTATCGGTATCGGATGGTATCGGCCGATATCCAAAAAATATCGGATATCGCCGATACCGATACCCGATACCAATGCAAGTCAATGGGACACAAATATCGGAATGTATCCTGGATGGTTCCCAGGGTCTGAAGGAGAGGAAACTCTCCTTCAGGCCCTGGGATCCATATTCATGTAAAAAATAAAGAATAAAAATAATAAATATGGATATACTCACCCCTCCGAAGGACCCTAGCTGTCACCGCTGCGAGCGTCTGCCTCCGTTCCTGAGAATTGCAGAGAGTGAAGCACCTTCGATGACGTCGCGGTCAGGTGACCGGTCACCTGACCGCTCACCTGACCAGGACGTCATAGAAGGTCCTTCACTCTCTGCAATTCTCAGGAACGGAGGCAGACGCTCGCAGCGGTGGCAGCCAGGGTCCTTCGGAGGGGTGAGTATATCCATATTTATTATTTTTATTCTTTATTTTTTACATAAATAAATAACTAAAAAGGCAACATACGGCAACATAATTTAGGACAATTGTAGAGATATAGAAATATCGTAAAATAGTAGATTATTGTCCGAAAAATTCCCTAGCCATGGATATCAAAAAATAGTGATAGACTAGCTATCAGAAAATGCATAACAAGAAGGGGGAAGGGGAGAACAAACTCCAAAAGATAGCCAACGTCTATAAAAATGCTTTATTGTGCAGGGCATGAGGGTGGTGACAGCTACAGGAAGTCACCAGACGGAATAAAACGCAAGGGTACTGGGAGAACCACAAAATGCCATTAAAGAATATACGATGTATAAAATATACTCATGAAAGATATACCCGGGCGAAAGTACATGACAACAATTGTAAGGTACAGCATGGGGATGTATCATAGACCATAAGCATATACATATACGACATCCCAGCTTAACCAAACAGGAGCTGGATGTATAGTCAAGTGCAATCAATATAACATGCAGTACATAAGCGATAATAAATACATCACCCAGGTAGTGTCGGCAAGAGCAGGCAGATAGTGGGTCCCAGCGCCCCCTGACGAAGGTTCCCGAAACGCGCGTTGGGGCGGGCGCTGGGACCCACTACCCAGCTCCTGTTTGGTTAAGCTGGGATGTCGTATATGTATATGCTTATGGTCTATGATACCTCCCCATGCTGTACCTTACAATTGTTGTCATGTACTTTCGCCCGGGTATATTTTTCATGAGTATATTTTATACATCGTATATTCTTTAATGGCATTTTGTGGTTCTCCCAGTACCCTTGCGTCTTATTCCATCTGGTGACTTTATTTTTTACATGAATATGGATCCCAGGGCCTGAAGGAAAGTTTCCTCTCCTCCAGACCCTGGGAACAACACGCACCGCACACGTCGAAGATGACTAGGAACTTCCGATTCCGATTTCCGATATCACAAAAATATCGGAACTCGGTATTGGAATTCCGATACAGCAAATATCGGCCAATACCCAATACTTGCAGTATCGGAATGCTCAACACTTCTCAACACTTTTAAACATTATCACTTTTAGGCAACATGCAACAAATGAACATTCCTTTTAAGGGCAAACTCCAGCCTTTTCTGAGGTAGTGCAACATATCAATCACATCAATCAAGTCAATTTAGCAATAAAGGTGATGTGAAGTGAGGGACCCTGTTATGAAAGGCAATTCAGAATCACAATGGACATGGAGGTCAGAGCACATACAGTGATCTGACAATAACCCAAAATAATAGAACGAGCTCTGAGACGTGGGAACTCTGCAGACCGCAATCCCTAATCCTATCAAACCACACTAAAGGTAGCCGTGGAGCGCTCCTGACCAGAACTTAGGCGCCTCGTCACAGCCTGAGAAACTAGCTAGTCCTAAAGATAGAAAAACAAGCCTACCTTGCCTCAGAGAAATTCCCCAAAGGAAAAGGCAGCCCCCCACATATAATGACTGTGAGTAAGATGAAAACACAAACATAGAGATGAAACAGATTTAGCAAAGTGAGGCCCGACTAGCTGAACAGAACGAGGATAGGGAAGATAACTTTGCGGTCAGCACAAAAACCTATAAATAACCACGCAGAGGGGACAAAAAGACCCTCCGCACCGACTAACGGTACGGAGGTGGTCCCTCTGCGTCTCAGAGCTTCCAGCAGGCGAGAAAAACCAATAAAGCAAGCTGGACTGAAAAATAGCAACAAAATAACATAAGCAAAACTTAGCTTTGCAGAGCAGCAGGCCACAGGAATGATCCAGGGGAAAAACAAGTCCTACACTGGAACATTGACAGGAAGCATGGATCAAAGCATCAGGTGGAGTTAAGTAGAGAAGAAGCTAATGAGCTCACCAGATCACCTGAGGGAGGAAACTCAGAAGCTGCAGTGCCACTTTCCTCCACAAACGGAAGATCCCAGAGAGAATCAGCCGAAGTACCACTTGTGACCACAGGAGTGAACTCTGCCACAGAATTCACAACAGGACCCGTGACAAACCCCCAACGTTGGTCTTGAGTGGGCTACAAGACATGTATCCTGACCTGGAATTCTGCCACACCAACGGGTTTTTCTTCAGGTCTGAAAAGCAAAGCAAGTTTTACAACAAGATTAACAGCAGTTTCTGTTAGAGCCAGTCTCTGTAAAAGCCTCCTTTGTAAAACCAGTAGGAAGCACCTTTAAGAAGGTGCCAACTATTTACAAGGACAGTTTGTGAATCATACACCATCCATGATTCTGCAGTTCTGTTTAAATAACTTTGTGCAAAACTGAGGATCCCTTTAACGCAGGACCCCTTTAAGGAATAACCCTAGATGGGTTTAGAGTAGAAAAAGGAAATGTTAGTAACTATTTACAATCTTGTTGGATTCTTTCTAGGCAGACGGCTTCCAGGGCTTCACTTGGCACAGAACCCTTCTTGGCGTGGGAAGGGTAGGATCCAAGGTTACACCCGTTGCCAGATAAACCCCATTGGTCTGTCTCTCATGTATAGTCATGTCATGAGCAGTGATGGAAGTCTGCGTAGCTTGATGATGGGTATTTACTACAGCAGAGGTAGCGGCTGCTGTCTCAGTGGCAAGTTCATTTTTCTGGTCCCTAGGTGACGCTATAAGGACATCCCAAGCCCACCAACTGTTTTCTATCCGGTGTCGGGTGTAGGTCACAGCATCCCCGGGGTAAAGGTCTGGGTCTGAGTATTCCCCTCTTAGGCAGGGTTCCACTTCATTCCGGGTGACACGGACCCTCACAGGCAATCCAATCTCTTGGATGAGACCCTTTCCTTTCTGGGGATGGAAGAACACCACGACACCCCATTTTGGCAGAAGGTGGTCCTGCAAGTCACCCCCGGGCTTCTTGTTCCGCTTCCTCCCTATACTGTGATATTAATCGTCATTGGTACTCTCCCCAGGGGAGGACTCTAAGGTCGTGCCCCTATAGTCCGGAGCCAGGAAGTGGGGCTGTCAGGGTCCCAGCGGCCGTAGCAAGGGAAGACGCGGTCGCGGGGGGCAGGCAGATCCCTGGGATGTGGCTGTGTCTGGTACCTGTACGTGAGGCGACTCCACCGACACCGTTCCACTCCTCCGAGGAAGGCGCTAGCATTAGCGGCGGCATGGACTGTGGCTCCTCCATAGACAGCTCTGAGATGTCCACACCCTCCAGCGATGGCATGCTTGAGTACTCCTCCGGTGACGGAGGTCTGTGCTGGGTCAGTTCATTTCTCCTCAGGTGCCCGGGGGTCGCCATGTCTGCTTTTTCTTTGTTCTCTTCCCGCTCTCTTCTCCTGGGGCGGTTTCTTTTTCTTTGTCTCCGCCCGCCATCGAGTGTCGGGAGGCGGATCTCGGCGGGGTGCGTTTCCACGAGGACTTGGCTGACCCTGGTTATTGAATTAAAGGTATAGTGTGCTCCCCCCATTAACCATATATTGCACTGTATGGTGTGATTTCTTTGTTGCACTCTCTCTGCAGCCATATTTGGTGTCTCAGCAGAACTTTTTGCTGACACCAATACATAGTCTTTGGCTGAATTATCCTTTTCAGGCTATATATACCGCCATCCTGTGCACCCTTCTTGCAATTTTTGCACCACTCTATTTAGCACTTTATTTCATACAATTAATTGTATTGTTTTCCTCAGGCCATATACTGTATATCGCCATCTTATGTATTTTCTATTTCTTTGCAATTTTGCACACCCCATCTAGCACCTTATTTCATACAATCTTGTATGACTGATTTGCAAGTGTTTTTCACTGTACACCATTTTTATACAATTATTGAGAGACTGTCACGTTTTTTTTATACACACTGCTTTAGGCATCCCAATTATATTTTTTTCAGTTTTATATATTTTTTTAGTTCTTTGTAGTCACTATCATTTTTTCAATTGGGGTATATTGTTAATTTTTTGGATATATTTTAAATATTGTCTTATGGTTATATATATTTTTAGGGGTAGCACCTACTTTTATACAAATATATTTTTGGGTCAGTCCTTACCATCTTCCTTTTTTATATATTTTTTATATTTATATAATTATTGTTTTATTTTTATTAGTTTATATTTTGTTGTCCTTGTGCGCACAAATTGTGATTTATTAAAGAATACATATATTTGCAAATTGTATATAATAAAGGCATTTTATACCTACTTCCTGCTTGGTGTCCTATCTGGTTTTCATCTATAGTTTGGTTGCGGTTGTCCCCTTCCCGGATCTCGGCTGCTCACGGACACGTCCTCCAGGTACAGAGATATTTGGATTTGGCGGCCATTATTTTTCGCGCTTCTCAGCTCGTTCACGCCGATGATGACACGCCCTTCTTCTTCTTCTGCGCTCCTCGTGGCGCTGTAATGGCGGTGGTTTTGGAGGGAATTTTGGCGGTCTTTTGCAATATACAGTCCTTTAGCAAATCACAGTTAAAGCATAATTCTGGCACAGCTCTTAGGCACACATGACCTGATTTTCAGTTTTAAGTAGATCCTGTTCGTGACGCCAAAAGATTGGAGCGCCCCCGCAGGCAGTGGGGTACTTGGTACTGGGTCCTTCGGTTCTCAAGGGTGATGTCACGGTGGCTGACCTGGTCCGTGACCCTCGGGAGGTCTGTTAATAAAAGGGAAAGGTCTTTAAAGGGGAGATATTCGTGACGCCACCTGTGGTATTCGGTCAGGGTGACCGACGCTGCTTAGGGGTCCGCTGGGGTGATGTTATGGCAGCTAGATGGTATACCTTCCCACAGGTGAAGTATGCCCCCAGGGCTTCCCGGTGTGTAGATATTGGATGGTGCGAGGAGCAGTGAAGAACGAGGACACAGGGTTGCAGTCTCTTTACCTTTTTACTGAAGGCTTCAGCGTCCACAGTCCAGAGCACCAGATCACAGGGCAGGCAGAGTCCGGCCGGTCTGAAGTCAAATCCAGATTCTTCTTATCCAGGTGGAAATCAGTAGCCTTCCTCTAGCGCCTGGGTGTTGTAGTACCTTACTGCTAAGCTTCTCAAAAGGTCCTCACAATTGTTGTAGATGTTCTAGATGTTATGTCTCTCTCTGTCCCTCGGATAGATAGGACAATTCCGTATGACTGGTGGCCTGAGGCTTTTTACAGGGACTCTAGCACGCCCCAGCCCCCACAAGTTGCCACCGTGCCTCCTGGGTATAGGTCGGGTAGGTAACATGGAATTAGCTGTTCTGCCGGTCTCTGGAGCAAGGCATAGAGACTGTTGCTCCCTCGGTCTTCCGGACCAACCCTGTCGGCAACTACTTAATGTTCCTCCTTCCTCTCTGTCTGCCTGACAGGAACTGACTGAGTGAAGCTTAGCCAGCATCTGCCTAACTTCCTATCCAGACCACCAGTTTTTCCTAATTGTGAGGAGTAGACAGGGCCGGCGTCAGCACCCGGCACAGCGGGCAAATGCCGGGGCCCTGGGGAGAGAGGGGGGCCCACTCATGCTGTCATAGATACAGCTGGGAGAGCAGAGCAGGAGATAACATGCTCTCTCCGCCTACAAAGTCACTGCTGGCTGCGTTCTCTTAACCCCTATGTGCCAGCTCTGACACAAGCATCTTATCACTCAGTGAGTGCAGCCAGGCAGGCACACATAGGGGTTAAGAGAAGGCAGCCAGCGTGACATTGTTTGTGGGGGGAGAGAGCACATTCTCTGCTCTGATCTCCGCCCCTGGCTGGCTGCCTTGCTGCTGAAGTTATGAGGCAGATTCAGGAGGAGCTCCTAGTCCTACCAGTGCATGAGTGAGTGGCACTGCTACATACTATGTGGGCTGCGCTGCTATATACTTTGTGGGCTGCTATATGCTACGTGGGCTGCTATATACTACATGGGCTGCTATATACTACGTGGGCAGTGTTATATACTACATGGCTGTGTTTATATGCGATCATGAATCGGGGTATGTGTTAAAGGGGGGACCCACTGAGACTCTTTCGCCCGGGGCCCTCAAAAACCTGGAGCCGGCCCTGGGAGTAGGGTTGAGCGAAACGGGTCGTTCATTTTCAAAAGTCGCCGACTTTTGGCAAAGTCGGGTTTCATGAAACCCGATCCGACCCCTGTGTGGGGTCGGCCATGCGATACGCGACTTTCGCGCCAAAGTCGCGTTTCGTATGATGCGCTTGGCGCCATTTTTTCAGCCAATGAAGGAGCGTGGGCAGAGTGATGACATAGGTCTTAGGGGCGTGGACACTTATCGTCATCTTGTCGCTTGTGCGCTGTAGCGATTTGAAATGTGCAACACCAGTTTTTCTGTTCAGGGATGGAGGAGAGAGAGAGAGGAAAAAAAAAAAATTCCCATTGACTTTGCATTGGGTTTCGTGTTTCGGTCGATCCCCGACTTAACGCCATAATCGGCCGATTTCACTCGACTCGACTTTAGAGATAGTTGGGTTTCGCGAAACCTGGCTCGACCCTAAAAAAGTAAAAGTCGCTCAACCCTAGTGAGAAGTGCCCTAATAAACAGGAGCGTAGCTCCCCCTGGTGGACTGGAGTGTGAAGTGTGTTGCATGTTTGTGATACCTGGTAAAGAGATCTTCTTTATTGCCTTCAAATGTAACATCACTCCCCCCTAGAGGAGAATAATATTACTGCAACGACCAGGACCCTGGGGGGCTGCACAAGCTTCATAGTGGACAGCTGTGAACAGTCTCTACTACAAGCTTTTTATCTGCGGCTGCTCTACTGTGCGCTACTGAAGAGAAAATTTTGTCTTTGTGGGTGAAATTTGTAAGCTGCTTCTGTAGAGGTACTGTACTGTGCCCTATGCTCTGTGTGTGAAATTTTTAACTGGACTGCCGGTAGCAAGCCTCGCTGCGGACTGCCATCTCGATGCAAGATCATACTAACAACTTTTCATTGGTGGCATTTGTAACGTATGCTACTGGAGCAGACATTTTGGAGCTGTGGAGGTACTGTGCCCCATTGTCTGGATGTGAAATTTTTAATCAGCTTTCTCAGGAAAGTGTGAAAATATGCTCTGTGGGTGAAATTTATCAGCTTCTGTGGAATAAATATGGAAAGATGCACTGTAGGTGAAATTTGTTATCAGCTTCTGTGGGGAAATGTGGAAAGATACTTTGTGTGTGAAATTTGTAAGCTGCTAATGTAGGCATGGACGGACATACCACCGGTTCAACAGGCTCCGTGGGGCCCCTGCAGGGCGGCTAATAATGAGGGCAATCTGGCCAGTTTATCTGGCCCCGAGGCTCCTCATGTGTGGCGGGCAGGGAGCAATTCCTGCAGCTCTGCTGCCTTCAAGAGAAAATGGCAGCGGAGCTGCAGGGATCCATCCTGCTTCCTGCCCGTGCTTCCTATCTCACACAGCAGCGACTGAATGACATCATCATTCAGTGCCGCTGCTGAGCGAGACAAGAATGCCGGCGATGGTATGGCTTCAGAATACCATGCGCAAAGGTGAGGTGAGGTGTGTGTGTCTCTGTGTGTGTGTATGCAGAGCAGTGAATGGTGCTGGGTGTGTCTGTGTGTGTGTATGCAGAGAGGTGAATGGTGTTGTGTGTGTCTGTGTTTGTATACAGAGAGGTGAATAGTGCTGTGTGTGTCTGTGTGTGTATGCAGAGAGGTGAATGATGCTTGGTGTGTCTATGTGTGTGTAGGTGGAAAAGAGGGCAATGATGGGTGTGATGGGACAGAAGGCAATGGTTGGGTTGACAGAGAGGGCAATGATGGGGGTGATGGGGCAGAAGGCAATGATTGTGTTGACAAAAAGGGCAATTATGGGGGTGATGGAGCAGAAGGCAATGATTGGGTTGATGGAGAGGGCCATGATGGGTGTGATGGGACAGAAGGCAATGATTAGGTTGACGGAGAGGGCAGTGATGGGGGTGATGGGGCAGAAGGCAATGATTGTGTTGATGGAGAGGGCAATGATAGGGGTGGTGGGGGAGAAAGCTTTGATGGGGTGGTGGAAAGGGCAATAATGGGGGCGGTGGGGGAGGAGGAAATGATGTTGGTAGTGAATGGGCATTAATGGGGTGGTGGGGAGGAGGAAATAATGGAGGCGGTGTAATGGGCAATGATGGGGGTGGTGGGGGAAAAAGACAATGATGGTTGTGGTGGAAAGGGCAATGATGGGGATGGGGATGAAGGAAATGATGGAGGTTGTGGAATGGGTAATGATGGGGAGAAGACAATGATGATGGCAGTGGGAAGGACAATGATGGGGTGGTGGGGAGGAGGCAATGGTGGAGGTGGTGGAATGGGTAATGGTGGGGGTGGTGGGGAGGAGGAAATGATGGAGGTTGTGGAATGGGTAATGATGGGGTGGTGGGGGAGAAGGCAATGATGGTGGCAGTTAAAATGACAATGATTGGGGTGGTGGGGAGGAGGCAATGATGGAGGTTGTGGATGGGCAATAATGGGGTGGTGGGGGAAAGCAATGATGGAGGTGGTGAAGAGGGCAATCATGTTGGTGGGGGAGAGGGCAATAATGGGATGCAGGGGGAGGAGGACAATGATGGATGTGGGGGATTGGGATGGGAGGAATGGGGATTTATAATGGATTTAGGAATAAAGGGAGGTGGAGGAAGAGGTTATTATCGATTGTTATGTCTAACACAGTCCCTTTGTACATAGTGTACTCACTTATGCATAGCACAGTCATCTTTGTAGTCGTATTAATGGAGTTGGATGACCGCCATGCCACGTCAAAGGTTATAAAAGGAGTGGCACTGCTGGTGTATTTGGACTGGGGAGCCGGGAAGAGAGTGCGGTAGGTGAGGGTAACCTCGAAAATTCCCATGAGTGTTTTGCTTGGGACAAACTTAGGGCAGCTAGTGTCCCAGTATGTGGCCACTGAACCGCCAATCCTTGATCTTTCAGACAACAACATAATGTCCACCCCTGTTGATGTAAATTTTACTAATATACCTACTGATGGGGATGTGGGGGTGGGTGATGTACTGTGTCTCTCACCCCTCGGAGGGATATCAAACAAGCTGTGAAAATGCCTTAGAGAGTGGCCAGCAGGTATGCTGGAAACAGGTGTCCTGAGAGGTTGTCACAGAGGGGACAGACAGGGGAAAGACAGTTGCAGAGAGGGAACATGCAATTGAGGGCAGCGCTGTTTCAAGGATACATAGGGCTCCTAGGTAAAGCAACATTACAGGGTTACTCCACAACTGAGATGTCAGAGGGCCAACTTAGTCAGTCTTGACGGACAACTTGGTTGGAAGCAGAGAAGCGAGAACTACCTACAATTGCAGCGGCCATGGCCACTGTCACACACAGTGGTAGTCCCAGAGCCACTTGTGGGTCAGATGGCTTCCCCCATTACAACCAAGTGGCTGCTGGATCAAATGGAGGCCAGGAGACAGGTCCTGGGGAACTGACAGAAGAAATGGTGGTCTTGTCTTTTCTGGCCACATGCAATCAGGTGTTAGGCGGCTTTGGAAACTGATAACAGCCTGAAAGCTCTCAAGGATCAGCACCACCACCCTTGGACTCAGACCTCGAGCGGGTTGTCTGGGACTATGGATGGCTCTACCAGGTAATGGCCCAGCAGAGTTCAAAAGAGGCGTGGCCTAGGAATTGACAGTAAGTGGTACCCAACTGTTCAGTGCGGAGTTGTTGCAGATTGAAAACAACATTCTGATGGTCAGAAATCTAGCGGTCACTATGCCAAAGGCCAGGCTAGCCCAGCATTTCTACTGGCCAAGGATTGGGGCTGATGGGGCTTCCTGCTGCCATTTGTGCGACACCTGTCAGAGGATGGGGAAGGCAGGGCGGCACCCCAATGCCCCACTGGTATCTCTTCCCATTAATGAAGAGCCTTTCAGAAGGGTTGATGGTGGATCTCATTGGACCAAAAGCCACTCAGTAGCTCAGGGAAACACTTCATACTGACTGTAGTATACTATGCCACCTGGTACCCGGTAGTGTTAGCTTTGTCATCCATTTGGGCCGACAAGGTGGACACCACCTTACTGGAGATTTTCTTGTGAGTGGGTTTTCCCAGGAAATGTTTACTGACTTGGGGACCCAGTTCATGTCTCAACTGATGGCATCCTGCTATAGGCAGATACAGGTGCAACATCTGGTGACCAGCCCATACCACCCATAGACTAACGGCATGTGCACACGGTTCAATAACACCCTGAAGCAGATGCTTATGATGTTGGTCAACTTCCACAGGCTGACCAGGCGCTTTTTTACTGGTGCTAGCAAAAGGAGCCTCTCAGCCTGACAGGGTTGTGATTGAGTGTGGTGCCACGTCAGCGACTGCGTGGGCCACGTCCTCTCAGTCCCTGTGCCTCCCTGGGCCCATGTGCACAGGGAATGTCTATGTAAAAACGTGCCAAGCTAACCTTACGTGTCCCCAGGGGGTGCGGAATGTCACTTTGGTGCAGGTGAGGATTGCAGGTGAGGTGCAGGTGATCCTTCTGATGGAAAAGTGACATCAGGAAGGGTGGCGATGTGCGGGTTCATCGCTTGTGGTGGCAGAGGTAGGATTCTGTGTGATCTCTCTAGTGCCAGCTTGTTCACATAATGCTGCATGAACCGGGCACCAACCAGTATGTGTACGGACAATCTAAATAAACATGGTACCGAATGAAAACGTCATCTTGTCCCACAAAAAATGAGCTGCCATACAGCATCATCAGCAAAAAATAAAAAAGTTATAGACCTCAGAATAAAGCGACGCAAAAATAATTATTTTTTCTATAAAATTGTTTTTATTGTATAAAAGCGCCAAAACATGCAAAAAGATATAAATGAGGTATCGCTGTAATCATACTGACCAGAAGAATAAAACTGCTTTACCAATTTTACCAAACGCAGAACGGTATAAAGGCTCCCCAAAAGACAGTCACGAATTGCTGGTTTTTGTTAATTCTGCCTAACAAAAATCGGAATAAAAAGCGATCAAAAAATGTCATGTACCCGAAAATGGTACCAATAAAAACTTCAACTCGTTACGCAAAAAACAAGATTTCACATGACTCTGTGGACCAAAATATGGAAAAAATTATAGCTCTATAAATGTGGTAACGCAAAAAATATTTTTTGCAAAAAACAGCATTTTTTAGTGTGACAGCTGCAAAACATAAAAACCCTCTATAAATAGTAAATCAAACCCCCCTTTAACACCGCCTTAGTTAGGGAAAAATAATAAAAGAAAAAAATGTATTTATTTCCATTTTCCCATTAGGGTTAGGGTTGGGGCTAAAGTTAGGGTTAGGGTTGGGACTAAAGTTAGGTTTGGGGCTAAAGTCAGGGTTGGGGCTAAAGTTAGTGTTGGGGCTAAAGTTAGGGTTGGGGCTAGAGTTGGGGTTAGGATTTGGATTACGTATATGGTTGGGTTAGAGGTGTGTCAGGGTTAGGGGTATGGTTAGGGTTGGGATTAGGGTTAAGGGTGTGTTGGGGTTGGGATTAGGGTTTGGGGTGTGTTCGGTTTAGGGGTGTGGTTAGTGTTGGGATTAGGGTTAGGGGTGTGTTGGGGTTAGGGGTGTGGTTAGGGTTGGGATTAGGGTAAGGTTGTGTTGGGGTTAGGGTTGAA
This sequence comes from Ranitomeya imitator, assembly GCF_032444005.1. Taxonomy (NCBI): domain Eukaryota; kingdom Metazoa; phylum Chordata; class Amphibia; order Anura; family Dendrobatidae; genus Ranitomeya; species Ranitomeya imitator. The sequence goes on along the minus strand of NC_091284.1, from coordinate 815,312,427 downwards.
GTTAGAATTGAGGGGTTTGCACTGTTTAGGCACATCAGGGGCTCTCCAAATGCAATTGACGTGCGATCTCAATTCCATCCAATTCTGTGTTGAAAAAGTAAAACGGTGCTTCTTCCCTTCTGAGCTCTGCCATGCACCCAATCTGTGGTTGACTCCCACATATTGGGTATGTACTCAGGACAATTTGGACAACAACTTTTGGGGTCCAATTTCTCCTGTTACCCTTGGGAAAATACAAAACATTTTGTGGAAAAAAAAAGATTTTTTATTTTCATGGCTCTGCGTTCTAAACTTTAGTGAAATACTTGGGGGTTCAAAGTTCTCACAACACATCTAGATAAGTTCCTTGGGGAGTCTAGTTTCCAATATGGTGTCACTTGTGGGGGGTTTCTCCTGTTTAGGTACATCAGAGGCTCTGCAAATGCAACGTGATGCCCGCAGACCATTCCATCAAAGTTTGCATTCCAAAACGCCACTTCTTCCCTTCCAAGCTCTGTCATTCACCCAAACAGTAGTTTTCTTCCATATATGGGGTGTCAGCGTACTCAGGACAAACTGGACAACAACTTTTGTGGTCCAATTTCTCCTGTTACCCTTGGGAAAATACAAAACTTGGGGCTAAAAAATCATTTTTGTGGAAAAAATGTTTTTATTTTCACGGCTCTGCGTTATAAACTTTAGTGAAACACTTGGGGGTTCAAAGTTCTCTCAACACATCTAGATAAGTTCCTTGGGGGGTCTAGTTTCCAATGTGGGGTCACTTGTGGGGGGTTTCTACTGTTTAGGTACATCAGGGGTTCTACAAAAACAACATGACGCCCGCAGACAATCCATCAAAGTCTGTATTCCACTTCTTCCCTTCTGAGCTCTGCCATGCGCCCAAACAGTAGTTTTCTCCCACATATGGGGTATCAGCATACTCAGGACAAATTTCACAACAACTTTTGGGGTCCAATTTCTCTAGATACTCTTGGGAAAATACTAAATTGGGGGCTAAAATATCATTTTTGTGGGAAAAAAAGATTTTTTAATTTTCATGGCTCTACACTATAAACTTCTGTGAAGCACTTGGGGGTTCAAAGCGCTCACCACACATCTAGATAAATTCCTTATGGGGTCTACTTTCCAAAATGATGTCACTTTTGGGGGGATTCCAGTGTTTAGGCACATTAGGGGCTCTCCAAACGAGACATGGCGTCGTATCTCAATTCCAGCCAATTTTGCATTGAAAAGTCAAATGGCACTCCTTCTCTTCTGAGCTCTGCCATGCGCCCAAACAGTGGTTTATCCCCACATATGGGGTATCAGCATTCTCAGAACAAATTGCACAACAACTTTTCGGGTCCAATTTCTCCTGTTACCCTTGGGAAAATAAAAAAATTGGGGACAAAAAATCATGTTTGTGAAAAAAATAAGATTTTTATTTTTACGGCTCTACATTGTAAACTTCTGTGAAGATCTTGGGGGTTCAAAGAGTTCACCACATATCTAGATAAGTTCCTTAAGGGGTCTACTTTCCAAAATGGTGTCACGTTTGGGGGGTTTCCACTGTTTAGGCACATCAGGGGCTCTCCAAATGCGACATGGCATCCTATCTCAATTCCAGCCAAATTTAAATTGAAAAGTCAAATGGCGCTCCTTCCCTCCCGAGCTCTACCATGCGCCCAAACAGTGGTTTACCCCCACATATGGGGTATCGGCATACTCAGGACAAATTGTACAACTTATGGTATCCAATTTCTCCTGTTACAGTTGGTAAAATAAAACAAATTTGATCTGAAGTAATTTTATCGTTAAAAAAAAAAGTTAAATGTCCAAAAACTCCTGTGAAACACCTGAAGGGTTAATAAACTTATTGAATGTGGTTTTGAGCACCTTCAGGGGGTGCAGTTTTTAGAATGATGTCACTTTTGGGTATTTTCTATCATATAGACCCCTCAAAGTGACTTCAAATGTGATGTGGTCCCTAAAAAAATCGTGTTGTAAAAATGAGAAGTTGCCGGTCAACTTTTAACCCTTATAACTCCCTAACAAAAAAAATTTGTGCTGATGTAAAGTAAACATGTGGGAAATGTTACGTATTTTGTATTTTGTGTGACATATCTCTGTGATTTAAGGGCATGAGCATTCAAATTTGGAAAATTGCTAAATTTTCAAAATTTTCACCAAATTTCTGTTTTTTTCCCAAATAAACGCAAGTAATGTCAAGGAAATGTTACCACTATCATGAAATACAATATGTCACGAGACAGTGTCAGAATCATTGGGATCCATGCAAGCATTCCAGAGTTATAACCTCATAAGGGACAGTTGTCAGAATTGTAAACATTGGTCCAGTCATTAACATGCAAACCACCCTTGGGTGTTAAGGGATTAAATAACTAAAAACAATATATCTGCAGTCACCACCAGGGGGAGCACACTGCGTACACCTAAAAGGAGTTTGTCACCCACGGCACACTTACTTTGGTACTGTATGTAGGTGACTTAGCCCCTTTAACCATCATACCTGTAGTATTGCTTTTAGTAGTTTTATTTATTTATTTAACTGCCTACAGCTTAGTCTTGAGCCATGGCGACTTGATAGATGAACGATCTGTCGGAAGATCGATCTTTTGCAAGCCTAGATAGGTCCACCAGGGTCTTCATTGCTGGTGATGATGTTCGTCCTTCGTTTTCGAAGATGACCATGACTTCAGGGTTAGAAGAGAATTAGTAGTTATGGGTCCGGAGGTGGCTGATGAGTCCAATCCGGGCCCTGAAGGTTCGCCCACATATTTGACATAAGGAAGCAGATGTGGTCAGTGCACCAGATTCTACTTGTGCCTTGCGTACAGAGTGCTTTCTTTTTGCGTGAAAGATTTTCCTATCTTCAGCTACACGTGCTCCTGAGGTGATCCTGCCCCGCCAACCTGGACGATCCAGGGCAAGCTCTTCCCATTCATTGGTGTTGACTTCCAGGTTTTCGAGAGACACCTTAAGGCAGTCTTTATAGCGCTTCTTCTGCCCCCCAACTGCTCGCTTTCCTTGGCACAGTTCTCCGTACAGCAGTTGTTTCAGCAGTCGGCTGTCAGGCATTCTGACCACATGTTCAGCCCACCAAGTACTAGAAATGAACATTTTATTTAAAATTATTTAATCTGTCCAATTACTTTTGGTCCCTTTAAAAACAGGGTTGCACATGTTAGGCTATGTTCAGACTAGCGTTGCGCGCCGCTGCGTCGGCGACGCAACGCACGACACACACAAAAACGCGGCAAAACGTACGCAAAAACGCTGCGTTTTGCGACGCGTGCGTCGTTTTTTGCCAAAAATCGGACGCAAGAAAAATGCAACTTGTTGCGTTTTCTTGGTCCGACGCTAGCGGCAAAAAAGACACAAGTGTTGCAAAACGCAACACACAAAAACGCATGCGTCCCCCATGTTAAACATAGGGGCGCATGACGCGTGCGTCGCCGCTGCGTCGCCCGACGCTAAGGCGACGCACACTAGCAGAACGCTAGTGTGAACGTAGCCTTAAGGAGCTGAATCTCCTAAACCCTTCATCCAATTTTAACGTGGATACCCTCAAATGAAAGCTGAAAGTCTGAACTTCAACTGCATCTGAATTGTTTTGTTTAAAATTCATTGTGGTAATGTCTATAACCAAAATTAGAAAAATGTTGTCTCTGTCCAAATGTATATGGACCTAACTGTATATTGGAATAGTTTGGTCACCGTTTGCATCAGAACAGGGCCGCCAGCTTTATATACCTCAGCAGGTATAGCATCATTTCCGGGTGCTTTTCCACAAGAAAGTTGTTTTACTGCTTTCCTCACTTCATCTCCACTTGGAAGAACATCAAGCTCCTTGTTGATTTCTACCTGGGGCAGGCGAGCAATAGCCTCATCATTGATATTGGCAGGGCAATTAAGAATATTATTAAAGTGCTCAGCCCACTGTTCCAGAATTTGTTTCTTTTCTGTCAGCAGCTTAGTTCCATCTGCGTTAAGCAGAGATGAAGAGCTTGATGACTGTTGTCCATATACAGCTTTGAGCGCATCGTAGAAGCATTTCTGGTCATCATGGGTATCTGCATAGCCCTGAATTTCGTCAGCCTTCTTGCTAAACCAGATATCCTGCATCTCGCGTAGCTTGATTTGTACCTTTCTTTTTATGTTGGTAAAGGCACCTTTCTTAGCTATCGACGTGGGGTCATTTTGGTACACCTTATACCGCTGATGTATCTCTTCTAGGAGTGTCTTTATTTCCTCATCGTTTTCATCGAACCAGTCTTGATTATTTCTGGCTGCTGATCCGAGATGCTCCAGAGCAGTATTATAAACAGCATATCTCAGAATTGTCCACTGTTCCTCAACGCCAATCTCCTCTGCCTGTAGTATATTTAACAGTCTGCCATCAAGGTCATTGGCAAATTCCCTTGCAATTCTTTTATTTTGCAGCTTATAGATATTCAGCCTCTTTGTCATTTTCTGCCCTCGGGGTCTCCTCGCAGGCAAAGATGCGGAGCCTGCACTTAGACACAATGAGGTGATGGTCAGTCCAGCAGTCTGCACCGCACATGGCCCTCGTCACTCTAAAGTCCATCTCATCCCTTTTCCTGGCAATGATGTAATCAATGAGATGCCAATGCCTCGAGCGTGGGTGCATCCATGATGTCTTCTTGCGGGTGGGTAAGCGGAATAAAGTGTTGGTGATGACAAGGTCATGTGTGGCACACATCTTGAGGAGCAGCAGGCCATTACTGTTACACTTGCCAGTGCCATGTCTCCCAATGACCCCTTCCCAGTTTTGATGGTCTGTTCCCACTCTGGCATTAAAATCTCCAAGTATAATGAGCTTGTCTGCCTGTGGGATTGCTGAAATAAGTGTGTTAAGTTCATCGTAGAACTTATCTTTAATGTCATCCAGATTAGTCGTCGTGGGAGCATAGGCACTGATCAAAGTTGCGTGTTTCTTGTTTGTAAGTGGGAGCTGAAATGTCATCAGACGTCATTGATGCCCTCCGGAAGTCAGCTAAGTTTACTAGCAAGATGAGTTTTGATAGCAAATCCCACGCCTGCTTCTCGTTTTTCAGTGCTGCCTCGACCACTCCAGAAGAAGGTATATCCACCACTATGCTCTGTCAATTGACCCTTGTCTGCCAGGCGTGTTTCGCTGAGAGCTGCTATATCAACCTTGTAATGAGCTAACTCCCGAGCAACCAATGCCGTTCTTCTCTCTGGTCTGTCTACCTTGGTATTATCCAGCAGAGTTCTCAAATTCCATGTGCCAAGGTTGAGTACCATCATTTTCTTTTTCTTTATTGTGTGTTGACCGCTGTATGGGAAACCCGCCAGCTGCGGTAGGCTGGCCAGGTGAAATGAAGCAGACTATGTTTGAGGCACCTTTTCTAGCCCCGTCCTCGATGGAGGTGAGCAGAGTGATCCTGAACAGGACTGCTCAGACACCCAGGAGGCTGCCGAACTCCACTGCTGCTTTGGTCCAGTGGAGAGCGACCATATGGCCTGTGCCGCCTGCGTGCAGATTCGTGACTACAAATTCCAGTTACTCCACACCTGCTGCTTTGCCACTCTCCCATCGCCACAGGACTTTTGATACACAGTGGTTGAAGTCATGACTTGCGCTTGACTTGGATTAAAGTGAGGAAGAGTTGCGCAGTCGTCAACCTCACTCTCTCGCCCGTACCTATCGAGCCCCAGTGGCAAGAACTAGGCGAGACAACTGGAGATAGATCAGGGTGCAGTGGATGGCCAGCAGTGTTCTATATGTGCCTCGCTGCGCCCTCTCAGCGCTCCACAACGCTGTGCTGGAAATCGCTTGTCTGTCCGTTGAATCTTGGTTTCTTCCACACTGTCTGCCATATCCAGTCTTCACATGCAAGAGTAGGCAAACCCTTGAAAATCACTGTAGGCCTCAAAGAAACCCAACAGCTACCCTCACCTAGTTTGGCCCGCTTGCCGAGGCGGTGTTCTGGGGTGTACCCGCTGACGCATGCTAGCAGCTACTTGGAGGTACAGGTGAGAGTTGAGCATCAGATGAGGACCAAAGATGGAAGCGCTGTCCAAAAAGGACACAGCAAGCACTCCACCAGAGGTGCTACCTCTATCTAGATACCCCATATACCCTTCTTTGCTGGTATGTTGAGTGTATCAAGCCATTGGGTTGCAGGCGATTTAGTTGGTGTTCACAATTTATTTTATATGCAAATGAGGGGGCAGGAGTTGCACCCTCTCAATTTGCAAGCCAAGGGTGCACTTAAGCCCCTCACTTACATAAGAAATAAAAACAAAATTCTGTTAGTTAAACTGCTAAAAGTTATATGACAGGTATGATTGCTATAATGGTTAAGTCCCCTATATACAGTTATATGAAAAAGTTTGGGCACCTCTATTAATCTTAAGCTTAATGTTTTCTTAAAAAAAAATTTTTTTTGCAACAGCTATTTCAGTTTCATATATCTAATAACTGTTGGACACAGTAATGTTTCTGCCTTGAAATGAGGTTTATTGTACTAACAGAAAATGTGCAATCTGCATTCAAACAAAATTTGACAGGTGCATAAGTATGGGCACCCCACCAGAAAAGTGACATTAATATTTAGTAGATCCTCCTTTTGCAAAAATAACAGCCTCTAGTCGCTTCCTGTAGCTTTTAATGTGTTCCTGGATCCTGTTGTGAATTCTGCTTTTGGGCTCCCTCCGGTGGTTGTAGAGGGTAATGCACTTGTGCCTGGACTGCAGGATTGGACAGGTGTATCTGCTAATTGCAAGGCTGACTGGGGTATATAGCTTTGCAGGACTCTTTAGTCCCTGCCAGTTGTCCATTGTTCCTTTGGAAGTGTTGGTCCTGCCTGGCCTCTCCTGCTTGCTGCCAATTCAGCAAAGTTAAGTGTTTGCTTCATTTTGTTTTTGACACACTGCTGTGTGTTTGTTTTCTGTGCTATCTTGTTTCTATTTTGTTCCTGCAAGACTGTGCCTGATGTTTTTCTCAGTCAAGTTGGATTCGCTGGAGTCGCAGATATACCCTCCACATCTTTAGTTAGGTGGTGGAGTTTTTGTATTTTTCTGCTGTGGATACTTTGTAGTGTTTTATGCTGACTGAATAGTATCCTGTACTTTCCTTTCCTTTCTAGGTAGAAGTGGCCTCCTTTGCTTATCCCTGTTTTCAGTTTGCGTGTGTTTTTTCCTCTCCTACTCACAGTCATTATTTGTGGGGGGCTGTCTATCCTTTGGGGGTCTACTCTGAGGCAAGAGAGTTTTCCTATTTCCATCTTTAGGGATATTTAGTTCTCCGGCTGTGTCGAGGTGTCTAGGTCTGGTTAGGCACACCCCACGGCTACTTCTAGTTGCGGTGATAGGATCAGGGTTTGCGGTCAGTATAGTTACCACTGCTCCAGCGAAGGTCATTTCATGCTGCTCCAAGGCCACCTGATCATAACAGGATCCTGGATGGAGGTATTTTTGACCATTCCTCTTTACAAAACAGTTCCAGTTTAGTTAAGTTTGATGGTCGCCGAGCATGGACAGCCCTCTTCAAATGATCCCACAGATGTTTAAAGATATTCAGGTCTGGGGACTGGGATGGCCATTCCAGAACAGTGTAATTGTTCCTCTGCATGAATGCCTGAGTAGATTTGGAGCCGTGTTTTGGATCATTGTCTTGCTGAAAGATCCATCCCCTGCAAAATTTCAACTTTGTCACTGATTCATGAACATTATTGTCAAGAATCTGCTGATACTGAGGGGAATCCATGCTTCCCTCAACTTTAACAAGATTCCCGGTGCCGGCATTGGCCACACAGCCCCAAAGCATGATGGAACCTCCACCAAATATTACTGTGGGTAGCAAGTGTTTTTCTTGGAATGCTGTGTTTTTTGGCCACCATGCATAATGCCTTTTGTATGGCCAAACAACTCGATCTTGGTTTCATCAGTCCAAAAAGAAATTGGCTTCTCCAAATGTGCTTTTGCATACCTCAGCCGACACTGTTTGTGGCGTGCTGGCAGAAACGGCTTCTTTTGCATCACTCTCCCATACAGCTTCTCCTTGTACAAAGTGCGTTGTATAGTTGACCGATGCACAGTGACACCATCTGCAGCAAGTTGATGCTGCAGCTCTCTGGAGGTGGTCTGAGGATTGTCCTTGACTGATCTCACCATTCTTCTTCTCTGCCTTTTGTAATGTTTTTCTTGGCCTGCCACTTCTGGCCTTAACCCCTTAGCGACCGCCGATATCCCTTTTAACGGCGGCCGCTAAGGGTACTTAAACCACAGCTGTGGAAAAAGTAAATAGCGCCCCCAGAGTCGGATTTTCTCTGGGGTCTCGGCTGCCGGGGGTAGCCGAGACCCCAGAGAACATGATTTGGGGGGTTTTGTTCCGACCCCGCCTTTGCGATCACCGGTAATTAACCGTTTACCGGCGATCGCAAAAAAAAAAACGCGATCTCTTTTTAATTTCTCTGTCCTCCGATGTGATCGCACATCAGAGGACAGAGAAAAGGGGTCCCCGATCGCCCCCCGATACTCACCTATCTCCCCTGGTGCTCCTCGTGGCTCCCGGTGGGCGCCGCCATCTTCAAAATGGCAAGCGCATGCACAGTGCGCCCGCCGGCCAGCCCCGGGAGAAACTTTGGGGTCTCGGCTGCCGGGGGTAGCCGAGACCCCAAAGAGCATGATCGGGGTCGGTTTTACCGACCCCTGTTTTGCGATCGCCGGTAATTAACTGTTTACCGGCGACCGCAAAAAAAAAAAAAAAAAAAGCAAAGTGTAATTCTCTACCCTCTGATGTGATCGCACATCAGAGGACAGAGAAATAGGGGGATTCGGGGACCCTATTATACTTACCGGTGTCCCTGGGTCCTCCTGCTGCTCCTCCTGGCCGCCGACATCTTCTGGGGAAAAGAAAATGGCGGGTGCATGCGCAGTGCGCCCGCCATCTCTCTCCATCTGCCGGCCGGCAGGAGAAGAGCAGTTGGGGTTAAAATTAGGGTTAGGGCTAGGGTTAGGGCTAGTGTTAGGGCTAGGGTTAGGGTTAGGGTTAGGGCTAGGGTTGGGGCTAGGGTTGGGGCTAGGGTTAGGGCTAGGGCTAGGGTTAGGGTTAGGGTTAGGGCTAGGGTTAGGGCTAGGGCTAGGGTTAGGGCTAGGGTTAGGGTTAGGGCTAGGGTTAGGGTTAGGGTTAGGGCTAGGATTAGGGTTAGGGCTAGGGTTAGGGTTAGGGCTAGGGTTAGGGCTAGGGTTAGGGTTGGGGTTAGGGTTAGGGTTGGGGCTAAATTTAGGGTTAGGGTTGGGGCTAAATTTAGGGTTAGGGATGGTGCTAAATTTAGGGTTAGGCTTCTTTCACACTTACGTCGGTACGGGGCCGTCGCAATGCATCGGCCCGACATACCGACGCACGTTGTGAAAATTGTGCACAACGTGGGCAGCGGATGTAGTTTTTCAACGCATCCGCTGCCCAATCTATGTCCTGGGGAGGAGGGGGCGGAGTTACAGCCACGCATGTGCGGTCAGAAATGGCGGATGCGACGTACAAAAAAACGTTACATTGAACTTTTTTTGTGCTGACGGTCCGCCAAAACACTGATCCAGTGCACGACGGACGCGATGTGTGGCTATGCGTCACGATCCGTCGGCAATACAAGTCTATATGCAAAAAACGCATCCTGCGGGCACATTTGCAGGATCCATTTCTTGTCCAAAACGACGGATTGCGACGGATGCCAAACGACGCAAGTGTGAAAGTAGCCTTAGGGCTAGGGTTAGGGTTGGGGCTAAAGTTTAGGGCTAGGGTTGGGGCTAAAGTTAGAGTTAGAGTTGGGATTAGGGTTAGGGTTTGGATTAGGGTTAGGGTTGGCATTAGGGTTACGCTTGGGATTAGGGTTTGGTTTGGGATTAGGGTTAAGGTTAGGGTTGTGATTAGGGGTGTATTGGGATTAAGGTTAGGTTTGAGGTTAGGGTTGAGATTAGGATTAGGGGTGTGTTGGATTTATTGTTTTGATTAGGGTTATGGTTAGGGTTGACATTAGGGTTGTTTTGGGGTAAGGGTTGTGATTATCGTTAGGGTTAGTGATTAGGATTATGGATCGGGTTGGGATTAGGGTTAGGGGTGTGTTGGGGTTAGGGTTGGAGCTAGAATTGGGGGGTTTGCACTGTTTAGGTACATCAGGGGGTCTCCAAACACGGCAGCCAATTTTGCGCTCAAAAAGTCAAATGGTGCTCCCTCCCTTCTGAGCTCTGCCGTGCGCCCAAACAGTGGGTTACCCCCACATATGGGGCATCAGCGTACTTGGGATAAATTGGACAACAACTTTTGGGGTCCAATTTCTCCTGATACTCTTGTGAAAATATAAACTTTGGGGCTACAAAATCTTTTTTGTGGAAAAAAAAAATATTTTTTATTTTTATGACTCTGCATTATAAACTTCTGTGAAGCACTTGGGCATTCAAAGTTCTCAACACACATCTATATAAGTTCCTTGGGGGTCTAGTTTCCAAAACGGGGTCACTTGTGGGGGGTTACTACTGTTTAGGTACATCAGGGGCTCTGCAAACGCAACATAACGCCCACAGGCCATTCTATCTAAGTCTGCATTCCAAAACGGCGCTCCTTCCCTTCCGAGCTCTGCCGTGCGCCCAAACAGTGGTTTACCCCCACATATGGTGCATCAGCGTACTCGGGATAAATTGGACAACAACTATTGCAGTCCAATTTCTCCTGTTACCCTTGTGAAAATAAAAACTTGGGGGCTAAAATATCTTTTTTGTGGAAAAAAAAAATATTTTTTATTTTCACGACTCTGCATTCTAAACTTCTGTGAAGCACTTGGGCATTCAAAGTTCTCACCACACATCCAGATAAGTTCCTTGGGTGGTCTAGTTTCTAAAATGGGGTCACTTGTGGAGGGTTTCAACTGGTTAGGGACATCAAGGGCTCTGCAAACGCAACATAACGCCCGCAGACCATTCTATCAAAGTCTGCATTCCAAAACGGCGCTCCTTCTTTCCGAGCTCTGCCGTGCGCCCAAACAGTGGTTTACCCCCACATATGGGATACCAGCATACTCGGGACAAATTGGACAACAACTTTTGGGGTCCAATTTCTCTTGTTACCCTTGTGAAAATAAAAACTTGGGGGCTAAAATATCTTTTTTTTGTGGAAAAATTTTTATTTTTTATTTTCACGACTCTGCATTCTAAACTTCTGTGAAGCACTTGGGCATTCAAAGTTCTCACCACACATCTAGATAAGTTCCTTGGGGGGTCTAGTTTCCAAAATGGGGTCACTTGTGGAGGGTTTCTACTGGTTAGGCACATCAGGGGCTCTCCAAACGCGACATGGCGTCCGATCTCAATTCCAGACAATTCTACATTGAAAAAGTAAAACGGCACTCCTTCTCTTCCAAGCTCTGTGGTGCGCCCAAACAGTGGTTTACCCACACATATTGGGTATCAACGTACTCAGGAGAAATCGCTCTACAACTTTTGTAGTCTAATTTCTCCTGTTACCCTTGTGAAAATAAAAATTTGGAGGTAAAATATCATTTTTGTAGAAAAAATGCGATTTTTTTTTTTTCACGGCTCTACGTTATAAACGTCTGTGAAGCACATGCGGGTTCAAAGTGCTCACCACACATCTAGATAAGTTCCTTAAGGGGGTCTAGTTTCCAAAATGGGGTCACTTGTGGGGGGTTTCCACTGTTTAGGCACATCAGGGGCTCTCCAAACGCGACATGGCGTCCAATCTCAATTCCAGCCAATTTTCTAATGAAAAAGTAAAACGGCGCTCCTTCTCTTCCAAGCTCTGCGGTGCGCCCAAACAGTGGTTTACCCTCACATATGGGGTATCGACGTATTCAGGAGAAATCGCACAACAACTCTTGTTGTCTAATTTCTCCTGTTACCCTTGTGAAAATAAGAATTTGTGGGCGAAAAGATCATTTTTGTGTAAACAAAAGCGATTTTTTATTTTCACGGCTCTACGTTATAAACTTCCGTGAAGCACTTGGGGGTTCAAAGTGCTCACCACACATCTAGATAAGTTCCTTAAGGGGTCTAGTTTCCAAAATGGTGTCACTTGTGGGGAGTTTCCACTGTTTAGGCACATCAGGGGCTCTCTAAACGTGACATGGTGTCCGATCTCAATTCCAGCCAATTCTGCATTGAAAAAGTAAAACGGCGCTCCTTCACTTCCAAGTTCTGCGGTGCGCCCAAACAGTGGTTTACCCCCACATATGGGGTATTGGCGTATTCAGGAGAAATTGCATAACAAAATTTATGGTTACATTTCTGTTTTTACACATGTGAAAATAAAAAAAATGATTCTGAATTAAGATGTTTGCAAAAAAAAGTTAAATGTTCATTTTTTCCTTCCACATTGTTTCAGTTCCTGTGAAGCACGTAAAGGGTTAATAAACTTCTTGAATGTGGTTTTGGGAACCTTGAGGGGTGTAGTTTTTAGAATGGTGTCACACTTCGTTATTTTCTATCATATAGACCCCTCAAAATGACTTCAAATGTGATGTGGTCCCTAAAAAAAATGGTTTTGTAAAAATGAGAAATTGCTGGTCAACTTTTAACCCTAATAACTCCCTAACAAAAAAAAATTTGTTTCCAAAATTGTGCTGATGTAAAGTAGACATGTGGGAAATGTTATTTATTAACTATTTTTCGTGACATATCTCTCTGATTTAAGGGCATAAAAATACAAAGTTTGAAAATTACAAAATTTTAAAAATTTACGCTATATTTCCGTTTTTTCATAAATAATCGCAAGTAATATCGAAAAAATGTTACCACTACCAGGAATTACAATATGTCACGAAAAAACAATCTCAGAATCAGCGGGATCCGTTAAAGCGTTCCAGAGTTATAACCTCATAAAGTGACAGTGGTCAGAATTGCAAAAATTGGCTCGGTCATTAAGGGGTTAACAAGAACTGTACCTGTGTTCTTCCATTTCCTTACTATGTTCCTCACAGTGGAAATTGACAGGTTAAATCTCTGAGACAGCTTTTTGTATCCTTCCCCTGAACAACTATGTTGAATAATCTTTGTTTTCAGATCATTAGACAGTTGTTTTGAGGAGCCCATGATGCCACTCTTCAGAGGAGGTTCAAACAGGAGAACAACTTGCAAGTGGCCACTTTAAGTAGCTTTTCTCATGATTGCATACACCTGGCTATGAAGTTCAAAGCTCAATGAGGTAAGAAAACCCCCCAAAAAGTGCTTTAGTAAGTCAGTAAAAAGTAGGTAGGAGTATTTAAAACAAGAAAATGATAAGGGTGCCCATACTTATGCACCTGTCAAATTGTGTTTGAATGCAGATTGCACATTTTCTGTTAGTACAATAAACCTCATTTCAAGGCAGAAACATTACTGTGTCCAACAGTTATTAGATATATGAAACTGAAATAGCTGTTGCAAAAAATTTTTTTTTATAAAACATTAAGCTTAAGATTAATAGGGGTGCCGAAACTTTTTCAAATAACTGTACCTGAGGTTTAGTTAGCAATTTGTGGGGAGATCACAGACTGCCTTTAAAGGGAACCTGTCACCCCGTTTTTTCAGATTGAGCTATAAATACTGTTAAATAGGGCCTGCGCTGTGCGTTACTATAGTGTATGTAGTGTACCCTGATTCCCCACCTATGCTGAGAAATACATTACCAAAGTCGCTGTTTTCGCCTGTCAATCAGGCTGGTCAGGTCGGGTGGGCGTGGTGACATCGCTCTTTTCTTCCCCAGCTTTCCGTTGGTGGCGTAGTGGTGTGCACATGTCGCAGTGACGAATCCACTGCGCGCACGTGAAGAAGCAGCGCGCGATCTGCGCTATTACCCCCTGTAATCGGTGGGGGCGGCCATCTTCCTGGGGCCGCGCGTGCGCAGATGGAGTGCTCTGCTGCACAGGGCTTCAGGAAAATGGCCGCGGGATGCCGCGCGTGCGCAGAAGAGATCGCGGCGGCCATTTTTCCAAAGCCGAGTTTGAGCATTTTTCCAGCAGACCCTACAAGGAGGTCTTGGGGGCAGTGTAAATGGATGGAAAAAGTGCTGAATGGAAAGAGAACAGCATGGGGAGACCCCTGGAACCATCTGTGACTCCCAGATCACTGCTGAGAACAATGGTGTCACACTTTTAATCCACTTTAAGGGTTGAAAATAAAACATTGAAAATCGATAAGAAATTGGAATTTACAGGAAACAAATGTTTAGAAATATTCTATGTTGTGTAATGACTTGTATAGAATTCAAAAATTTAAAAACGATTACAAAAATAATGATTTATATAAACCAAAATTGAAAATGTTCTTTGATGAAACCATGTGCTTTTTTTTCCAGAAAGTTTTCGCCTGCGGAACGCAATTATGATGTCGGCAATCGGGAGTTGTTGGCTATGAAGTGGGCGTTTGAGGAGTGGCGACATTGGCTTGAGGGTGCTAAACACCGCGTTGTGGTCCTCAGTCTCCTGACCGATCATAAGAATCTGATTTACCTCGAGTCGGCCAAGCGGCTGAACCCTAGACATGCTCGATGGTCCCTGTTTTTCTCCCGTTTTGATTTTGTGGTCTCGTATCTTCCGGGATCTAAGAATGTTAAGGCTGATGCCCTCTCTAGGAGTTTTTCACCTGATTCTCCTGGAGTCCTTGAGCCGGTTGGCATTCTTAAGGAGAGGGTGATTCTTTCTGCTATCTCCCCTGATTTGCGGCGGGTGCTTCAGGAATTTCAGGCTGATAGGCCTGACCGCTGTCCAGTGGGGAAGCTGTTCGTTCCTGATAGATGGACAAGTAAGGTTATTTCTGAGGTTCATTGTTCTGTGTTGGCTGGTCATCCTGGGATTTTTGGTACCAGAGATTTGGTTGCTAGGTCCTTTTGGTGGCCTTCCTTGTCGCGCGATGTGCGTGCTTTTGTGCAGTCCTGTGGGACTTGCGCCCGGGCCAAGCCTTGCTGTTCCCGCGCTAGTGAGTTGTTTTTGCCTTTGCCGGTCCCTGAGAGGCCCTGGACGCATATTTCCATGGATTTTATTTCGGATCTTCCTGCTTCCCAGAAGATGTCTGTTATCTGGGTTGTTTGTGACCGGTTCTCTAAAATGGTCCATCTGGTACCTTTGCCTAAGTTGCCTTCCTCCTCGGATCTGGTTCCATTATTTTTTTCAGCATGTGGTTCGTTTGCATGGCATTCCGGAGAATATTGTCTCTGACAGAGGTTCTCAGTTTGTCTCTAGATTTTGGCGGGCCTTTTGTGCTAGGATGGGCATTGATTTGTCTTTTTCTTCGGCATTTCATCCTCAGACTAATGGCCAAACTGAGCGAACTAATCAGACCTTGGAAACCTATTTGAGATTCTTTGTGTCTGCTGATCAGGATGACTGGGTGGGTGGCTTTTTTGCTGTTGGCCGAGTTTGCCCTTAATAATTGGGCTAGTTCGGCTACTTTGGTTTCACCTTTCTTTTGTAATTTTGGTTTTCATCCTCATTTTTCTTCTGGGCAGGTTGAGCCTTCTGATTGTCCTGGTGTTGATTCTGTGGTGGACAGGCTGCAGCAGATTTGGACTCATGTGGTGGACAATTTGACGTTGTCTCAGGAAAGGGCTCAACGTTTTCCCCCCGGCTTCGTGTGGGGGATTTGGTTTGGTTGTCTTCTCGTCATGTTCCTATGAAGGTTTCCTCCCCTAAGTTTAAGCCTCGGTTTATTGGTCCTTATAAAATTTCTGAAATTATTAATCCGGTGTCTTTTCGTTTGGCTCTTCCAGCCTCTTTTGCCATTCATAATGTTTTCCATAGATCTTTGTTACGGAGATATGTGGTGCCCGTTGTTCCCTCGGTTGACCCTCCTGCCCCGGTGTTGGTTGAGGGGGAGTTGGAATATGAGGTTGAGAAGATTTTGGATTCTCGTTTTTCGAGGCGGAGTCTTCAGTATCTTGTCAAGTGGAAGGGGTATGGCCAGGAGGATAATTCTTGGGTTGTTGCCTCCAATGTCCATGCCGCCGATTTGGTTCGTGCTTTTCATTTGGCTCATCCTGATCGGCCTGGGGGCTCTGGTGAGGGTTTGGTGACCCCTCCTCAAGGGGGGGGTACTGTTGTGAATTCTGCTCCTGGGCTCCCTCTGGTGGTTGTAAGTGGCACTTTTGTGAGTTCTGCTCTTGGGCTCCCTCTTGTGCTTTCAAGTGGTATGGCTGCTCCTTGGAGTTAGCTGTGGTCAGCTGCCTCCACTTATCATCTCCTCTCTCGCCTAGTTAAGCCTGGCTGTTCCTTCAGCTAGTGCCACTTGTAATGGTTCCTGGTTGGATTCACATCTCTTTGGAGTTCCCTGTTATCCTGATCAGTTCTGCAAAGCTAAGTTTTTGCTTACTTTTTCTGTCCATAGTTTGTGGTCTTATCCATTCTGTGCTTTCTTTGTTTGTCCAGCATTATCAGTTTGAAGTATTTTCTGTCTTGCTGGAAGCTCTGGGAAGCAGAGTTACACTCCACACCTTTAGTCAGGTGTGGAGATTTTTTGTAAACTCTGCATGGATTTTTGTAGTGTTTTATACTGACCGCACAGTATTCCATCCTGTCCTATCTATCAAGCTAGACTGGCCTCCTGTGCTCATCCTGGTTTCATTCTGTGTATGTCTTTTTCCTCTCCACTCACAGTCATTATTTGTGGGGGGTTAATCTATCCTTTGGGGATTTTCTCTGAGGCAAGATAGTTTTCCTGCTTCTGTCTTCAGGGGTAGTTAGCTCTTAGGCTGTGACGAGATGCATAGGGAGAGTTAGGAGCATTCCACGGCTGCTTCTAGTGTTGTGTTGAGCTTAGGGTCTGCGGTTAGTACAGTTACCACTTCCCTCAGAGCTCGTTCCATGTTGCTCCTAGACCACCGCATCATAACAAACCACAGCCTGAGCTGCAGGCAGTTGTGTGAGAGACTGTGCACATAAGCAGAAGATAGTATTCGGGACTCGCTACACCATTTATGTATCTGCATTACTATACTGGAAAATATCTTTGCTTGCTGAATTGGAATTGAATCTCTGCTGAATCATCATTTGTCTGCATTTACCTGTGTTTGTATGCATCAAGTAAAGCTTATCAATAGCCTATTAGCCTCTCTGTTTTTCTGGACAATCGGGTGCATTACATATCATCACACAACCAGGAATCAGCCGTGAATACAGTGCACCCGGGCGTCACAAGCTACATTTTCTTTTACTTTTGTTCCTGCCATAGCGAGGTGTTAGCATCCGCACACCACATGGTGCGTGATCTATGGCAGGGTAGTGCATCACCGACATTGCACGTGTCATGTCTTCCTCCATTTCCACCTGTTAGGCCTGTTCCACATTCAGTCTCGGAGTACTGCACACATGTCAGACATCCATGCCCATTACTCAGTTATGTGCAGAGGCTGACTAAAATACCAATGGGCGTGTTGGAGCTGATACTTCACAATTGCCCTTTGCTGCTCAGAAAGCCTTGCCAGCATGCGCAGTGTGGAGGTCCAGAGCGTGGTGATGCCACAAATGTTGGTGAGCTGGCACTTGCACTTTAGATGACCAGAAGCTCTGGCAAATCTGTGTAGGTACGTGGGTCAAGCTTAACCGCAACCAACAGGTTACCGGCCAATTTCAGACACGATCATGCCTGGTTGGAGATTCAGCGTTGAGAGTCACAGATCTGTTTGGTTTGTTATTCTTTTAAGGAACTCTGGCATGGTGTATGGTTTGTCTCCTAGACAAATTAACTTCATCATAGCCTGTTGCTGCTTCACTGAGTCAATGCTACAGATCTTCCAGGTGATGTGGCTAACGTTCTCTGAGATAGCGTATCGGAGAGGGAGAGGGGTGCAGGAACTGGTGCAGGAGGAAGAAGAAACCCTGACAGAAGTAGGTCCTGCATTCCTCGGCATTGGTAGCACCTGTGCCATGCCAGGGTGCGACTCGACCCTGGCCTCCACAATGTTCACCTAGTGTGCCGTCAGATTAATGTAGCGTCCCTGGCCACAAGCGCTTGTCCACGTGTCGGCCGATACGTGGACAATTCCAGTAACTGCGTTGGCAGGGACTGAAGTGATGTTACTGGACACACACTGGTACAAGGCAGGAATGCCATACCAGTAGAAATAGTGGCAGCAGGGGACTGAGTACCGAGGCATCAAATTTGTAGACCTGTAGCTGGTCAAATTTGTTTTTTATTTCATACCAACAAACTTTCACACAAACCAAGTTCTAGAATTTATATGACAATAGTCAACTTTTGAACAACCTGTAGCAGGCAAATTTTGGATTTTATTTCATACCAATGAAATTTCTCACAAGCTAAGTTCCACAGTATATAAGACAATAATCAATTTTTGAACAACCAAATTTGCACACCTGTAGCAGGCACATTTTGTTTTTTATTTAAAACCAACAAAATTTCACACAGCTGGTTCTACAGTATTTACGACAATAGTCATTTTTTGAACAACCACATCTGTACACCTGTTGGGTTTTTATTTCAAACCAACAAAATTTAATACACACCAAGTTTTTGGAACAAAGCACCTTAAACTTTATGGATGACTACATGAGTCCAGTAAACCTTTTTGAACGTATATAGTTGATGTACTCCTACACTCATAAACACTCTGCAGAAAGTGCAAATCCAGGAAAAAAATAGGAGCATAATACAGTAGTCCTCTTCAGGTGTCTTCTCCTTTTTCTCCTTCCTCAGGAGGCTGAGAGCACTGCCCCCCCCTGCTTTCTAGAGCCCGATTCCCAGGTGCCTGGGCTATAAGTGACCCAGCTTAGGGTAGAGACAGCTCCCTGTATCATTTGCACCATTGCCTGCTCTCGCATAGGATGTGGGGAACCCCAAGGTTCTGGGGGCTGGCAGCCTTATCTCAAGATGTCTTGTGGAGCCTCCCTCAGATAGTTTCATTTCTCAAGAAGGGTTCATTTTAATTTAGCTCCCTTCCTTCTTGGATCACAACCACCTCATTCCAGAGATGTTGCCCCTCCATTTTAAGGAATGTGAACCCCTGCAGGCTTCAAGGGAAGTGTTCAATCTCTATTGACCAATGGTTGAATGAAATGTGAAAACGGGTTCCAAACTCTTCTATGGACCCCCATCTCCGCTGCCAGTCATACATGACTACGTCCCCCAAGATGACAACTCTCTGTGCCTTGCAGCTAGGGGGCCTTCTAGCATGTCTACAGCCCTTGTCCTGGCTTTCCTCCTTTTCTCTTCCGAACAGCCTAGGCCCTGAATTCCTCTCATTAGTTGCTGGATCCTGGCTCTCCTGTCTGCAGTCCGCAAGAACTCAGTGGTGAAAGCCGCTGCCTGGGTTTGGGTCATGGTGGTTCTGGGAAATCAGATGGCTCCAGACCACAACGTGCTGCCACCTGTTGCGCCATCTTAGTCTGGCTCCGATATCCTCCTGTCACTCCCTCAGGGGTCTTGCTGTGGGATTCTTCCACTTTGATCACTAAGCACGTAATACTCTATGGATGACTAAGTGAATCTCCTAACATAATCCCTTTAATGTTATGCAAATGATAAAAAATGGAAACACATTTTTGAAAAACATCTCAATGCATTCAGTATCGAGTAAGAGGTATGTGCAAAAATCCCCGCACTTACAGTATTGACTGCTATAAATGAAGGTTATTAATGGATCTGAGGATTGTTCTGGGCTTAACAAATCATCAAGATTCACTGCTGGCAGCTCTTTTTGCAGTTGCTGACCAATAATGTCGCAAAGGTGCTCGACGGGAGACAAGTCCGGAAATGTTGCAGGCATAGGAATACGTTTCGGCCACACAGACTGCTCAAAGTAGCACCAGCAACATTGTTGTGTTGCAAAACAGCTCCTTGATGCCAGGAAGCATAAAAGTCTCCCAGGAGCCATTTTTTCAACACAACAACACCAGGCTGCATGTTACTCAGTTTTAATGTTGAGAAATGTATGATAGTTATATTCTATATAGGGATATAGTGTAAGTTATATTCTTACACAGACAGGGCAGTAATAGTAGAGATATGCTCTTAATCAAGTTTCTTGCTGACATCTTTACATTTTCCTAGACTAGCAGTATACTTTAAGAAATCCCAAGGCTCCTTTTATTCATAATTATTATTAAACTTGTCATTCTTTTACTTTTCTGCCTTCAGTATTTTATGCTGTTGACACAATTCTGGGCTAAAATAAGGAACACATCAGATAATTATAAGGCTTACTTGATGAAAACAGCTGGCAAAGCATTAAATTGAAGCTAGATAGCACATGCTTATCATGATCAGCTGTGAACATAAATGCTCTCGACATGCTTCAGTGCACATTTTTATACAAAAAATGTTTATTTCTATAAGTAAAATGAATATCAGCTATGTTAAGATAATTTAAAACACTGTCATTTGTGGGAAGAAGATTGGCAGAGCCAAATAACAAATCAGTCAGAAAAAAATGGTGTTAGAGATGCCACTTTTTTATATAAAGAAAGACTAAGGGGCTTTAGTACCCTTAATTGTGTTGTTTTTTAAGGGTTGGATGCACTTACTGTGTGCATACCACACCACAAAGGGTCTCCACAGAAAGATGCTGTAAAATCGCTGTAGCCAGGTCACCAGCTGCTTATAACCATAGTTAGGGGTGCACATAAAAATCAAACATAGCAGAAGTTCTAATTGGACTCCGCCCCCCCCCCCCCCAAAGAAAAGAATATTCCATGGGGTCATGGAAGAGCACATCACACAACTTTGTAGCACTTACAAAGTACTTTTCCAACTATTGAAGTCACATTGTCATCCATGCAGTATAATGGGTCCACATTGTCCTCTATGTAGTAAAATGTAACCCATATTGTCCTCCATACAGTATAATGGGCCCACATTGTCCATCATATAGTATAATGCTTCCCATATAGTCATCCATGTAGTATAATGCACCCCACATTGTCTTCCCTGTAGTATAATGCACCCCACATTGTCCTCCATGCTGTATAATGGTCCCACATTGTCCTTTATGTAGTATAATGTAACCCATATTGTCCTCCATACACTATAATGGGCCCACATTGTGCTTCATAATGCTTCCCATATAGTCATCCATGTACTATAATGCACCCTACATTGTCCTCCATGCAGCATAATGTGCCCCACATTGTCCTCCAGGTTGTATAATGCACCCCACATTGTCCTCCTTACAGTGTAATGGGCCCCGCACAGTTCTCTAAGTAGGATAATGTGGGACCACTATACTACATAAAGTATAATAGGCTCCACAATGTTCTCATTGATTAAAAAAGTAAATACTATTCTCTTCCCGGTCACCATTGTTCCGATTTCCTCAGTGAGTGTTCTGAAGCACCGCACATCTCACAACAGTGAGTACCATGTAGTCAGACATCAGACGAAAAGGGAGAATAAAGGAGGAAAGAGAATTAGATGACGCTCCCTCCTCCATCATTGCTTTCAACTGTATAGGCATCCAGAATGCCGACAAAGTTTAACTTGTGACAAAAGGTGAGGTAGGTGCTTCGCGCTGGCACTGGGCCCCCCAACTCATGGGTAACATAGCAGCCTCTTGGTCTACTGCGATTGGCGGTACATCATTGACAATAGTGAAGTGCTCACTTCCTACCAACAAGCAGTGAGAATTGTCAAATTAGTCACTTATATGCTGCATAAAGGGACTCTGTCAGTAGGTTTTTGCTACATTATCTGAGAGGACTGTCCCTATCAGAGTTACCTTGACGCGGTGGGATGGCTTTTGTGCTATTTTTTGATCAAAAAACAGTATTACTAAAAACTCTGTGTTATTTAAATGCACTTTTGCTTTTTTACTTAGTTACATCAGGGTTTTTGCTTACTTTTTTCTCTTGTAGGTTTTAATGTTTTGTGGCCAATGTAAACATGCATTTAACCTCTGCATGTGTACCAACTCAAGTTAAGCTCAATTTTTGTGTTTTATTATCTGAGAAGAGCCTGATGTAGGAGAGGAGAAGCTTAATCGTATGATGTATCAATTTGGTTAATGAATGCAACCATTCTGACACAATCAGAGTTTTTAGATTTAGCAATTTAGCAGAGCGGAGGAAGCTAACCCTGCCCCAACCAGGCTATGTATATATACTGTCCATAGAAAGTGAGGTGCTGTGTCCCAGCAATGATAAGCTTCTGATGCTAAAGCTTACTGCAAGCAAACAAAACCACAAGGCTTGATAAGAGAGGCATCACAGAAATCTGTATTTTAACCCCTGGAGAATGTTGTCTTCAGCTTACATAGCAAAAACCTGCTGACAGAGTCCCTTTAGTCAGCACATAGGACTTATTAGTCTTGGTTATCTAGAATAGTTCAGAAAGTAAAGAAACCACCGGAGACTAGATGGAGGTGGACATGACTTGGGGATGGGTGGACTGAGAACTCCTGCAGCCTTTGTTTGTTTTGCAGTGTAGATTTTAAACAAGAGTGTTGTTGCTTTAACCCCTTAGCGACCGCCGATACGCCTTTTAACGGCGGCCGCTAAGGGTACTTAAACCACAGCGCCGTTAATTAACGGCGCTGTGGAAAAAGTACATAGCGCCCCCCAGAGGCCGATTTTCTCCGGGGTCTCGGCTGCCGGGGGTAGCCGAGACCCCAGAGAACATGATTCGTGGGGTTTTTAACCCTCCCAGCATTTGCGATCGCCGGTAATTAACCGTTTACCGGCGATCGCAAAAAAAACAAACAAAAAAACAAAAACGCGATCTCTTTTTAATTTCTCTGTCCTCCGATGTGATCGCACATCGGAGGACAGAGAAAAGGGGTCCCAGATGGCCCCCCAATACTCACCTAGCTCCCCCGATGCTCCTCGTGTCTCCCGGTGGGCGCCGCCATCTTCCGGTGGGCGCCGCATCTTCAATGCGTCGGCCCGACATACCGACGCACGTTGTGAAAATTGTGCACAACATGGGCAGCAGCTGTAGTTTTTCAAAGCATCCGCTGCCCAATCTATGTCCTGGGGAGGAGGGGGCGGAGTTACGGCCACGCATGCGCGGTCAGAAATGGCGGATGCGACGTACAAAAAAACGTTTCATTGAACGTTTTTTTGTGCCGACGCTCCGCCAAAACACAACTGATCCAGTGCACGACGGACGCGACGTGTGGCCATCCGTCACGATCCATCGGCAATACAAGTCTATGGGCAAAAAACGCATCCTGCGGGCACATTTGCAGGATCCGTTTCTTGTCCAAAACGACGGATTGCGACGGAATGCCAAACGACGCAAGTGTGAAAGTAGCCTTAGGGCTTGGGTTAGGGTTGGGGCTAAAGTTAGGGCTAGGGTTGGGGCTAAAGTTAGGGTTAGAGCTGGGATTAGCGTTAGGGTTGGTATTAGGGTTGGGGTTGGCATTAGGGTTACGCTTGGGATTAGGGTTAGGTTTGGGATTAGGGTTAAGGTTAGGGTTGTGATTAGGGGTGTATTGGGATTAGGGTTAGGTTTGAGGTTAGGGTTGAGATTAGGATTAGGGTGTGTTGGATTTATTGTTTTGATTAGGGTTATGGTTAGGGTTGACATTAGGGTTGTTTTGGGGTAAGGGTTGTGATTATGGTTAGGGTTAGTGATTAGGATTATGGATCAGGTTGGGATTAGGGTTAGGGGTGTGTTGGGGTTAGGGTTGGAGCTAGAATTGGGGGGTTTCCACTGTTTAGGTACATCAGGGGGTCTCCAAACACGACAGCCAATTTTGCGCTCAAAAAGTCAAATGGTGCTCCCTCCCTTCTGAGCTCTGCCGTGCGCCCAAACAGTGGGTTACCCCCACATATGGGGCATCAGCGTACTCGGGATAAATTCGACAACAACTTCTGGGGTCCAATTTCTCTTGTTACCCTTGTGAAAATAAAAACTTGGGGGCTACAATATCTTTTTTGTGGAAAAAAAAATATTTTTTATTTTCACGACTCTGCATTCTAAACTTCTGTGAAGCACTTGGGCATTCAAAGTTCTCACCACACATCTAGATAAGTTCCTTGGGGGGTCTGGTTTCCAAAATGGGGTCACTTGTGGGGGCTTACTACAGTTTAGGTACATCAGGGGCTCTGCAATCGCAACATAATGCCCACAGACCATTCTATCAAAGTCTGCATTCCAAAAAGGCGCTCCTTCCCTTCCGAGCTCTGCCGTGCGCCCAAACAGTGGTTTACCCCCACATATGGCGCATCAGCGTACTCGGGATAAATTGGACAATAACTATTGCAGTCCAATTTCTCCTGTTACCCTTGTGAAAATAAAAACTTGGGGGCTACAATATCTTTTTTGTGGAAAAAAAAATGTTTTTTATTTTCACGACTCTGCATTCTAAACTTCTGTGAAGCACTTGGGCATTCAAAGTTCTCACCACACATCTAGATAAGTTCCTTGGGGGGTCTAGTTTCCAAAATGGGGTCACTTGTGGAGGGTTTCTACTGGTTAGGTACATCAGGGGCTCTGCAAACGCAACATAATACCCACAGACCATTCTATCAAAGTCTGCATTCCAAAAAGGCGCTCCTTCCTTCCGAGCTCTGTCGTGCGCCCAAACAGTGGTTTACCCCCACATATGGGGTACCAGCATACTCAGGACAAATTGGACAACAACTTTTGGGGTCCAATTTCTCTTGTTACCCTTGTGAAAATAAAAACTTGGGGGCTAAAATATCTTTTTTGTGGAAGAAAAAATTTTTTTTTATTTTCACGGCTCTGCATTATAAACTTCTGTGAAGCACTTGGGCATTCAAGGTTCTCACCACACATCTAGATAAGTTCCATGGGGGGTCTAGTTTCCAAAATGGGGTTATTTGTGGGGGATTTCTACTGTTTAGGCACATCAGGGGCTCTCCAAACGCGACATGGCATCCGATCTCAATTCCAGCCAATTCAACATTGAAAAAGTAAAACGGCACTCTTTCTCTTCCAAGCGCTGCGGTGCGCCCAAACAGTGGTTTACCCCCACATATTGGGTATCGACGTACTCAGGAGAAATTGCACAACAACTTTTGTGGTCTAATTTCTCCTGTTACCCTTGTGAAAATAAAAATTTGTGGGCAAAAATCATTTTTGTAGAAAAAATGCAATTTTTTTTTTTCACGGCTCTACGTTATAAACTTCTGTGAAGCACATGGGGGTTCAAAGTGCTCGCCACACATCTAGATAAGTTCCTTAAGGGGTCTAGTTTCCAAAATGGTGTCACTTGTGGGGGGTTTCCACTGTTTAGACACATCAGAGGCTCTCCAAACGCGACATGGCGTCCAATCTCAATTCCAGCCAATTCCACATTGAAAAAGTAAAACGGCGCTCCTTTACTTCCAAGCTCTGCGGTACGCCCAAACAGTGGTTTACCCTCACATATGGGGTATCGACGTATTCAGGAGAAATCGCACAACAACTTTTGTGGTCTAATTTCTCCTGTTACCCTTGTGAAAATAAGAATTTGTGGGTGAAAAGATCATTTTTGTGTAAACAAAAGCGATTTTTTATTTTCACGGCTCTACGTTATAAACTTCTGTGAAGCACTTGGGGGTTCAAAGTGCTCACCACATAGTAACATAGTAACATAGTAACATAGTTAGTAAGGCCGAAAAAAGACATTTGTCCATCCAGTTCAGCCTATATTCCATCATAATAAATACCCAGATCTACGTCCTTCTACAGAACCTAATAATTGTATGATACAATATTGTTCTGCTCCAGGAAGACATCCAGGCCTCTCTTGAACCCCTCGACTGAGTTCGCCATCACCACCTCCTCAGGCAAGCAATTCCAGATTCTCACTGCCCTAACAGTAAAGAATCCTCTTCTATGTTGGTGGAAAAACCTTCTCTCCTCCAGACGCAAAGAATGCCCCCTTGTGCCCGTCACCTTCCTTGGTATAAACAGATCCTCAGCGAGATATTTGTATTGTCCCCTTTTATACTTATACATGGTTATTAGATCGCCCCTCAGTCGTCTTTTTTCTAGACTAAATAATCCTAATTTCGCTAATCTATCTGGGTATTGTAGTTCTCCCATCCCCTTTATTAATTTTGTTGCCCTCCTTTGTACTCTCTCTAGTTCCATTATATCCTTCCTGAGCACCGGTGCCCAAAACTGGACACAGTACTCCATGTGCGGTCTAACTAGGGATTTGTACAGAGGCAGTATAATGCTCTCATCATGTGTATCCAGACCTCTTTTAATGCACCCCATGATCCTGTTTGCCTTGGCAGCTGCTGCCTGGCACTGGCTGCTCCAGGTAAGTTTATCATTAACTAGGATCCCCAAGTCCTTCTCCCTGTCAGATTTACCCAGTGGTTTCCCGTTCAGTGTGTAATGGTGATATTGATTCCCTCTTCCCATGTGTATAACCTTACATTTATCATTGTTAAACCTCATCTGCCACCTTTCAGCCCAAGTTTCCAACTTATCCAGATCCATCTGTAGCAGAATACTATCTTCTCTTGTATTAACTGCTTTACATAGTTTTGTATCATCTGCAAATATCGATATTTTACTGTGTAAACCTTCTACCAGATCATTAATGAATATGTTGAAGAGAACAGGTCCCAATACTGACCCCTGCGGTACCCCACTGGTCACAGCGACCCAGTTAGAGACTATACCATTTATAACCACCCTCTGCTTTCTATCACTAAGCCAGTTACTAACCCATTTACACACATTTTCCCCCAGACCAAGCATTCTCATTTTGTGTACCAACCTCTTGTGCGGCACGGTATCAAACGCTTTGGAAAAATCGAGATATACCACGTCCAATGACTCACCGTGGTCCAGTCTATAGCTTACC
This sequence comes from Ranitomeya imitator, assembly GCF_032444005.1. Lineage (NCBI taxonomy): Eukaryota > Metazoa > Chordata > Amphibia > Anura > Dendrobatidae > Ranitomeya > Ranitomeya imitator. The sequence goes on along the minus strand of NC_091284.1, from coordinate 815,285,675 downwards.
TCTTCATAAAAACTGATTAGATTGGTTTGACAGGAGCGATTTCTCATAAACCCATGCTGATATGGAGTTAAACAGTTATTCTCATTGAGATAATCCAGAATAACATCCCTCAGAAACCCTTCAAATATTTTACCAACAATAGAGGTTAGACTTACTGGCCTATAATTTCCAGGTTCACTTTTAGAGCCCTTTTTGAATATTGGCACCACATTTGCTATGCGCCAGTCCTGCGGAACAGACCCTGTCGCTATAGAGTCACTAAAAATAAGAAATAATGGTTTATCTATTACATTACTTAGTTCTCTTAGTACTCGTGGGTGTATGCCATCCGGACCCGGAGATTTATCTATTTTAATCTTATTTAGCCGGTTTCGCACCTCTTCTTGGGTTAGATTGGTGACCCTTAATATAGGGTTTTCATTGTTTCTTGGGATTTCACCTAGCATTTCATTTTCCACCGTGAATACCGTGGAGAAGAAGGTGTTTAATATGTTAGCTTTTTCCTCGTCATCTACAACCATTCTTTCCTCACTATTTTTTAAGGGGCCTACATTTTCAGTTTTTATTCTTTTACTATTGATATAGTTGAAGAACAGTTTGGGATTAGTTTTACTCTCCTTAGCAATGTGCTTCTCTGTTTCCTTTTTGGCAGCTTTAATTAGTTTTTTAGATAAAGTATTTTTCTCCCTATAGTTTTTTAGAGCTTCAATGGTGCCATCCTGCTTTAGTAGTGCAAATGCTTTCTTTTTACTGTTAATTGCCTGTCTTACTTCTTTGTTTAGCCACATTGGGTTTTTCCTATTTCTAGTCCTTTTATTCCCACAAGGTATAAACCGCTTACACTGCCTATTTAGGATGTTCTTAAACATTTCCCATTTATTATCTGTATTCTCATTTCTGAGGATATTGTCCCAGTCTACCAGATTAAGGGCATCTCTAAGCTGTTCAAACTTTGCCTTCCTAAAGTTCAATGTTTTTGTGACTCCCTGACAAGTCCCCCTAGTGAAAGACAGGTGAAACTGCACAATATTGTGGTCGCTATTTCCTAAATGCCCAACCACCTGCAGATTTGTTATTCTGTCAGGTCTATTAGATAGTATTAGGTCTAAAAGTGCTGCTCCTCTGGTTGGATTCTGCACCAATTGTGAAAGATAATTTTTCTTGGTTATTAGCAGAAACCTGTTGCCTTTATGGGTTTCACAGGTTTCTGTTTCCCAGTTAATATCCGGGTAGTTAAAGTCCCCCATAACCAGGACCTCATTATGGGTTGCAGCTTCATCTATCTGCTTTAGAAGTAGACTTTCCATGGTTTCTGTTATATTTGGGGGTTTGTAACAGACCCCAATGAGAATTTTGTTACCATTTTTCCCTCCATGAATTTCAACCCATATGGACTCGACATCCTCATTCCCTTCGCTAATATCCTCCCTTAAAGTGGACTTTAGACAAGACTTTACATATAGACAAACCCCTCCTCCTCTTCGATTTTTACGATCCTTTCTAAACAGACTGTAACCCTGTAAGTTAACTGCCCAGTCATAGCTTTCATCTAACCATGTCTCGGTTATTCCCACTATGTCAAAGTTACCTGTAGATATTTCTGCATCTAGCTCTTCCATCTTGTTTGTCAGGCTTCTGGCGTTTGCGAGCATGCAGTTTAGAGGATTTTGTTTTGTTCCAATCTCCTCGCTGTGGATTGTTTTAGAAATGTTCTTACCTCCCTTCTGAGTATGTTTTCCTGGGTCGTCTTTGTTCGAGTCTAATGTTTTTCTTCCCGTCCCCTCTTCTTCTAGTTTAACGCCCTCCTGATGAGTGTAGCGAGTCTTCTGGCGAATGTGTGTTTCCCAGGTTTGTTGAGGTGTAGTCCGTCTCTGGCGAGGAGTCCATCATACCAGTAATTCACACCGTGGTCCAGGAATCCAAATCCTTGTTGTCTGCACCATCGTCTTAGCCAGTTGTTTGCATCAAGGATCCTGTTCCATCTCCTGGTGCCATGCCCGTCTACTGGAAGGATAGAAGAAAAAACTACCTGTGCATCCAGTTCCTTTACTTTCTTCCCCAACTCTTCAAAGTCCTTGCAGATTGTCGGTAGGTCCTTCCTTGCCGTGTCATTGGTGCCAACATGTATCAGAAGAAATGGGTGGACGTCCTTGGAGCTGAAGAGCTTTGGTATCCTATCGGTCACATCCTTGATCATCGCACCTGGAAGGCAGCATACTTCTCTTGCAGTTATGTCCGGTCTGCAGATGGCTGCTTCGGTGCCTCTCAGTAGTGAGTCTCCCACCACCACCACTCTTCGTTGCTTCTTGGCTGTACTTTTTGCTGTCACTTGTTGCTGTGTGCCCTTTTCTTTTTTGCTTGCTGGTATTGCTTCATTCTTAGGTGTGCCATCTTCATCCTCTACAAAGATTTGATATCGGTTCTTCAGTTGTGTGGTTGGTGATTTCTCCATGGTCTTCTTGCTTCTTTTGGTCACATGCTTCCACTCATCTGCTTTTGGAGGTTCTCTGACACTTTTTGCACCTTCTGTGACCAGTAGAGATGCTTCTGTTCTGTCTAGAAAGTCTTCATTCTCTTTGATGAGTTTCAAAGTTGCTATTCTTTCTTCCAGACCCCGCACCTTTTCTTCTAAAAGGGCCACTAGTCTACACTTCTGACAGGTGAAATTGGATTCTTCTTCTGGTCGATCTGTGAACATGTAGCACATGCTGCAGCTCACCATGTAGGTTGTCACATCTGCCATGTTGCTCCTAGATCCTGCTGACTTGCTGTGTGTTTTCCTTCTTGTGTAATCTACTCAGCCAAGCTCTCTTGCAATAATGTCCTACAGGCAAAATTACGGCGCGCGGTTTGGTGATGCTTTCGAAGCAGCTGGTCCCGGCTGTACCCAACGATCTTCTAGCTTAGGGAGACTTCGCTTCTCCCAGAAGGCACCTGGAATATGCAAATTAGCCTCCTGAAGCTTGAATCCCTGGTTTGGTGATGCTTTCGAAGCAGCTGGTCCCGGCTGTACCCAACGATCTTCTAGCTTAGGGAGACTTCGCTTCTCCCAGAAGGCACCTGGAATATGCAAATTAGCCTCCTGAAGCTTGAATCCCTGGTTTGGTGATGCTTTCGAAGCAGCTGGTCCCGGCTGTACCCAACGATCTTCTAGCTTAGGGAGACTTCGCTTCTCCCAGAAGGCACCTGGAATATGCAAATTAGCCTCCTGAAGCTTGAATCCCTGGTTTGGTGATGCTTTCGAAGCAGCTGGTCCCGGCTGTACCCAACGATCTTCTAGCTTAGGGAGACTTCGCTTCTCCCAGAAGGCACCTGGAATATGCAAATTAGCCTCCTGAAGCTTGAATCCCTGGTTTGGTGATGCTTTCGAAGCAGCTGGTCCCGGCTGTACCCAACGATCTTCTAGCTTAGGGAGACTTCGCTTCTCCCAGAAGGCACCTGCAATATGCAAATTAGCCTCCTGAAGCTTGAATCCCTGGTTTGGTGATGCTTTCGAAGCAGCTGGTCCCGGCTGTACCCAACGATCTTCTAGCTTAGGGAGACTTCGCTTCTCCCAGAAGGCACCTGGAATATGCAAATTAGCCTCCTGAAGCTTGAATCCCTGGTTTGAAGCTTGAATCCCTGAATCCCACACATCTAGATAAGTTCCTTAAGGGGTCTAGTTTCCAAAATGGTGTCACTTGTGGGGAGTTTCCACTGTTTAGGCACATCAGGGGCTCTCTAAACGTGACATGGCGTCCGATCTCAATTCCAGCCAATTCTGCATTGAAAAAGTCAAACGGCGCTCCTTCACTTCTAAGTTCTGCGGTGCGCCCAAACAGTGGTTTACCCCCACATATGGGGTATTGGCGTATTCAGGAGAAATTGCATAACAAAATTTATGGTTACATTTCTGTTTTTACACTTGTGAAAGTAAAAAATGGTTCTGAATTAAGATGTTTGCAAAAAAAAGTTAAATGTTCATTTTTTCCTTCCACATTGTTTCAGTTCCTGTGAAGCACGTAAAGGGTTAATAAACTTCTTGAATGTGGTTTTGAGAACCTTGAGGGGTGTAGTTTTTAGAATGGTGTCACACTTCATTATTTTCTATCATATAGACCCCTCAAAATGACTTCAAATGTGATGTGGTCCCTAAAAAAAAATGGTGTTGTAAAAATGAGAAATTGCTGGTCAACTTTTAACCCTTATAACTCCCTAACAAAAAAAAAATTTTGTTTCCAAAATTGTGCTGATGTAAAGTAGACATGTGGGAAATGTTATTTATTAACTATTTTTCGTGACATATCTCTCTGATTTAAGGGCATAAAAATACAAAGTTTGAAAATTGCAAAATTTTAAAAATTTTCGCCATATTTCCGTTATTTTCATAAATAATCGCAAGTAATATCGAAGAAATGTTACCACTAACATGAAGTACAATATGTCACGAAAAAACAATCTCAGAATCAGCGGGATCCGTTGAAGCGTTCCAGAGTTATAACCTCATAAAGTGACAGTGGTCAGAATTGCAAAAATTGGCCTGGTCATTAAGTACCAAATTGGCTCTGTCACTAAGGGGTTAAGAGGAAGGAGTTTAGATGTTTGTGCCTGGTGTATTACTGTGAGGAGGGTGGGGCTTATATAGGGGAGGCAAATCTGGCTCTCCCTCTTTCTCTCACAGGATGGACAGGAGGAAACATTGGAGGAAACATGTCTGCAGTTTCAGGGAGTATAATACTTGGGTTATCACCTCACATTATAGCTGATAGGAGCACATTCACCTCACACATCATGTATTAGTGTAGTATCAGCTCCTACATCATATATGGGATCAATTTTACCTCAGAAATTCATGTAGCCGCCATGTTCCCTCATGTGTACCTCCCTGCAGACATGGCTGATATACTACTCCACATTCATCATGTATTAGTGTAGTCTCAGCTCTCACATCTTATTTGGGAGCAATATTACCTCAGAGATTCATGTAGCTGCCATGTTCCTTCATGGGTCTGTTACAAGTTGCCTCACACACTGCAGAGACAGCTCCTGTGTGACCTGCTTATAGACATGGCTGTATTTGCCACTAGGCACTCGAGGGCACGTGCCTAGGGCGGCGACATTGCGGGGGAGCCCCCCCCGCCCGCCTCCCCGCCCCCCCGCCTCCGCATCCCACCCACCCTCCTTGAAGACGATACTCACCTGCTCCAGCCTCCAGCGATGCCTGTTCTCACCGTCTGTAGCGCGTCCTGAGTGAGCGGTCACATGGTACCGGTCATTAAGGTCATGAATATGCGCATATTCATGACCTTATTGAGCAGTATCACATGACCGCTCACTCAGGAAGAAGGCGCTGCGGCGGGACAGAGCGCCAGAGGGATGTCGGCGGCTGCGGCGCGTGCGGTGTGTGGGACAGGCAGCTGAGCTGACAGGTGAGTATGAGGACGGATGGGGGGCGATGAAGTTCTGCAGGGAGGGAGGGGGGGCGATGAAGTTCTGCAGGGAGGGAGGGGGGGCGATGAAGTTCTGCAGGGAGGGAGGGGGGGCGATGAAGTTCTGCAGGGAGGGAGGGGGGGCGATGAAGTTCTGCAGGGAGGGAGGGGGGGCGATGAAGTTCTGCAGGGAGGGAGGGGGGGCGATGAAGTTCTGCAGGGAGGGAGGGGGGCGATGAAGTTCTGCAGGGAGGGAGGGGGGGCGATGAAGTTCTGCAGGGAGGGAGGGGGGGCGATGAAGTTCTGCAGGGAGGGAGGGGGGGCGATGAAGTTCTGCAGGGAGGGAGGGGGGGCGATGAAGTTCTGCAGGGAGGGAGGGGGGGCGATGAAGTTCTGCAGGGAGGGAGGGGGGGCGATGAAGTTCTGCAGGGAGGGAGGGGGGGCGATGAAGTTCTGCAGGGAGGGAGGGGGGGCGATGAAGTTCTGCAGGGAGGGAGGGGGGGCGATGAAGTTCTGCAGGGAGGGAGGGGGGGCGATGAAGTTCTGCAGGGAGGGAGGGGGGGCGATGAAGTTCTGCAGGGAGGGAGGGAGGGCGATGAAGTTCTGCAGGGAGGGAGGGGGGGCGATGAAGTTCTGCAGGGAGGGAGGGGGGGCGATGAAGTTCTGCAGGGAGGGAGGGGGGGCGATGAAGTTCTGCAGGGAGGGAGGGGGGGCGATGAAGTTCTGCAGGGAGCGAGGGGGGGGCGATGAAGTTCTGCAGGGAGGGAGGGGGGCGATGATGTTCTGCAGGGAGGGAGGGGGGGCGATGAAGTTCTGCAGGGAGGGAGGGGGGGCGATGAAGTTCTGCAGGGAGGGAGGGGGGGCGATGAAGTTCTGCAGGGAGGGAGGGGGGGCGATGAAGTTCTGCAGGGAGGGAGGGGGGGGCGATGAAGTTCTGCAGGGAGGGAGGGGGGGGGCGATGAAGTTCTGCAGGGAGGGAGGGGGGGGCGATGAAGTTCTGCAGGGAGGGAGGGGGGGCGATGAAGTTCTGCAGGGACGGAGGGGGGGCGATGAAGTTCTGCAGGGAGGGAGGGGGGGGCGATGAAGTTCTGCAGGGAGGGAGGGGGGGGCGATGAAGTTCTGCAGGGAGGGAGGGGGGGCGATGAAGTTCTGCAGGGAGGGAGGGGGGGCGATGAAGTTCTGCAGGGAGGGAGGGGGGGCGATGAAGTTCTGCAGGGAGGGAGGGGGGGCGATGAAGTTCTGCAGGGAGGGAGGGGGGGCGATGAAGTTCTGCAGGGAGGGAGGGGGGGCGATGAAGTTCTGCAGGGAGGGAGGGGGGGCGATGAAGTTCTGCAGGGAGGGAGGGGGGGCGATGAAGTTCTGCAGGGAGGGAGGGGGGGCGATGAAGTTCTGCAGGGAGGGAGGGGGGGCGATGAAGTTCTGCAGGGAGGGAGGGGGGCGATGAAGTTCTGCAGGGAGGGAAGGGGCGATGAAGTTCTGCAGGGAGGGAGGGGGGGCGACGAAGTTCTGCAGGGAGGGAGGGGGGGCGATGAAGTTCTGCAGGGAGGGAGGATGATGTTAGGGAGGGAGGGGGGGCAATGATGTTCTGCAGGGAGGGAGGGGGGGCGATGATGTTCTGCAGGGAGGGAGGGGGGGCGATGATGTTCTGCAGGGAGGGAGGGGGGGCGATGATGTTCTGCAGGGAGGGAGGGGGGGCGATGATGTTCTGCAGGGAGGGGCGATGTTCTGCTGCTGTCACGGTCCTGTAGAGTTATCGGACATGTTTGTCTTCTCTGTTGGGCGCAGATGGAGCAGATAACGGCAGGCGACCCACATCCTCCGCGGAGTCCCGTCCACACTAGGAGATCCCGCGTCCGCAGTAGCTTGTGCCGGTGTCACCCGCGCGGATCAGCGCCGTCCTCCCGCGGAAATATCCGGTGATCAGACAGCGAGGCTTCTACTCTGATATTCTGACCTATAGCGCCGCTCCTCTAGTGAAAGTGAGTGCAGGCGTCACATGATCGGCAGCCGCGTGCTATACTGCACGTGTCCACGGCTACAGAGCGCTCTGTCCCCGCCGTTCTCCGGTGTCTCCTGGTGCTGCAGCTTCAGCCGCCATTTCCATTATATTGCAGGATGTCAGCGCCAGACCGAGCGTTCAACCGAATCTCCTGAGACAAGTGGACGAGGAGCGCAACACCCCGAAAGGTGAGCGGAGGATACTTGTAACAACCACAGGAAGGTAGACCCCGGCAACCAGATCCAACAGTCACAATAGGAGATGTCACAGCTCACCTCCTCCTCCTCCTTAAAGGGAACTTGTCACCCCCAAAATCGCGGGTGAGGTAGGCATTGTGCCGGCGCCGGGCCTCTCTGACCTTTCCCGGCACCTGCGCAATGCAGTACTTTACTCTGCCCTCAACAGGGCAGGCAAAGTACGCCTGCGCCGGAGCTGCGGCGTGAAGACCAGAAGAGGACGTCATCTGATGAAGATGGGAGGCGCCGGACCCGGACCAACAGCGGGAACGCCCCTGGGTGAGTATAATATAACGTCTTTTTCTCATCTTTTAGGTTACATTGGGGGATTATCTACAGCATTACAGAATGCTGTAGATAAGCCCCTGATGCCGGTGGGCTTACCTCACCCACGATTTTGGGGGTGACAGGTTCCCTTTAACACCCTCCCATAGAAGTGAATGGTCCCCACAATACAGTCTAATGTTACTTACATATTACAGTGTCACCTGGGCTCAGTACATGGGGTGTCGCGCCCGTCATCCGAGCTCAATACATGTGGTGTCTCGCCCGTCACTCGGGCTCAGTACATGTGGTGTCTCGCCCGTCACTCGGGCTCAGTACAGTCATGGTCAAAAGTATTGACACCCCTGCAATTCTGTCAGATAATACTGTTTCTTCCTGAAAATGATTGCAAACACAAATTCTTTGGTATTATTATCTTCATTTAATTTGCCTTAAATGAAAAAACACAAAAGAGAATGAAGCAAAAAGCAAAACATTGATCATTTCACACAAAACTCCAAAAATGGGCCAGACAAAAGTATTGGCACCCTCAGCCTAATACTTGGTTGCACACCCTTTAGGCAAAATAACTGCGACCAACCGCTTCCGGTAACCATCAATGAGTTGCTTCCAATGCTCTGCTGGAATTTTAGACCATTCTTCTTTGGCAAACTGCTCCAGGTCCCTGATATTTGAAGGGTGCCTTCTCCAAACTGCCATTTTTAGATCTCTCCACAGGTGTTCTATGGGATTCAGGTCTGGACTCATTGCTGGCCACCTTAGAAGTCTCCAGTGCTTTCTCTCAAACCATTTTCTAGGGCTTTTTGAAGTGTGTTTTGGGTCATTGTCCTGCTGGAAGACCCATGACCTTTGAGGGAGACCCAGCTTTCTCACACTGGGCCCTACATTCTGCTGCAAAATTTGTTGGTAGTCTTCAGACTTCATAATGCCATGCACACGGTCAAGCAGTCCAGTGCCAGAGGCAGCAAAGCAGCCCCAAAACATCAGGGAACTTCCGCCATGTTTGACTGTAGGGACCGTGTTCTTTTCTTTGAATGCCTCTTTTTTTCTCCTGTAAACTCTATGTTGATGCCTTTGCCCAAAAAGCTCTACTTTTGTCTCATCTGACCAGAGAACATTCTTCCAAAACGTTTTAGGCTTTTTTAGGTAAGTTTTGGCAAACTCCAGCCTGGCTTTTTTATGTCTCGGGGTAAGAAGTGGGGTCTTCCTGGGTCTCCTACCATACAGTCCCTTTACATTCAGACGCCGATGGATAGTACGGGTTGACACTGTTGTACCCTCAGACTGCAGGGCAGCTTGAACTTGTTTGGATGTTAGTCGAGGTTCTTTATCCAACATCCGCACAATCTTGCGTTGAAATCTCTTGTCAATTTTTCTTTTCCGTCCACATCTAGGGAGGTTAGCCACAGTGCCATGGGCTTTACACTTCTTGGTGACACTGCGCACGGTAGACACAGGAACATTCAGGTCTTTGGAGATGGACTTGTAGCCTTGAGATTGCTCATGCTTCCTCACAATTTGGTTTCTCAAGTCCTCAGACAGTTCTGTGGTCTTCTTTCTTTTCTCCATGCTCAATGTGGTACACACAAGGACACAGGACAGACGTGGCCATTATACAGTATGGAGCACTGTGTGGCCATTATACAGTATGGAACATCATGTAGGGCCATTATACAGTATGTGGAGCACTTCATAGCCATTGTACAGTATGAAGCACTGCGTGGCCATATTTTTTTTTGTTTTAATGTATATGAAACAGTGTGATCAGCAGTGCTAAATGGGTGTGGTTGGGAATTGGATATGGGTGTGATTAGTTGTGAAATGGGTGTGGTCAGAGGTGTGGCCTAAAATTTGCCGCAACCTTTAGACCTTTTTCCCTTCAAAAGTTGGGAAGTATGGCACCGCATTTCCCAGATCACATCAAGTACCGCAAATCCCATAGGGAATGAATGAAACCAAACGCAGTGTTGCCGTAAGTGATCCGTTACGTGGCAGATGCAGAAAAACTGCCTGATCTGCTGCAAACGGCAACTCTCACATCAGCGATTCTTCCCAAAGTCACTGCCGATAGTGTCATACTCACCAGAGGGGGAGGCAGCGCTAAAAGTGCCTAGGGCAGCAGAAACTCTAAATACGGCCCTGCTTACAGACATGGCTGTTGTGTCTTATTTCTGCTGTATTATACAGAGTCTTCATGAGTTTTGGGTATATGTGTGATGGGTCAGAGCATTGGCACATACAGTGTCTGCTATTGGTAGCGTGGAGCTGGGCAGTTACAGGGACTAGTCACTGGTGAGAGGGAGCAGTAACGGGATGGTATATATATACTGTATATACAGTGGGGCAAAAAAGTATTTAGTCAGTCAGCAATAGTGCAAGTTCCACCACTTAAAAAGATGAGAGGCGTCTGTAATTTACATCATAGGTAGACCTCAACTATGGGAGATAAACTGAGAAAAAAAAATCCAGAAAATCACATTGTCTGTTTTTTTATCACTTTATTTGCATATTATGGTGGAAAATAAGTATTTGGTCAGAAACAAACAATCAAGATTTCTGGCTCTCACAGCCCTGTAACTTCTTCTTTAAGAGTCTCCTCTTTCCTCCACTCATTACCTGTAGTAATGGCACCTGTTTAAACTTGTTATCAGTATAAAAAGACACCTGTGCACACCCTCAAACAGTCTGACTCCAAACTCCACTATGGTGAAGACCAAAGAACTGTCAAAGGACACCAGAAACAAAATTGTAGCCCTGCACCAGGCTGGGAAGACTTAATCTGCAATAGCCAACCAGCTTGGAGTGAAGAAATCAACAGTGGGAACAATAATTAGAAAATGGAAGACATACAAGACCACTGATAATCTCCCTCGATCTGGGGCTCCACGCAAAATCCCACCCCGTGGGGTCAGAATGATCACAAGAACGGTGAGCAAAAATCCCAGAACCACGCGGGGGGACCTAGTGAATGAACTGCAGAGAGCTGGGACCAATGTAACAAGGCCTACCATAAGTAACACACTACGCCACCATGGACTCAGATCCTGCAGTGCCAGACGTGTCCCACTGCTTAAGCCAGTACATGTCCGGGCCCGTCTGAAGTTTGCTAGAGAGCATTTGGATGATCCAGAGGAGTTTTGGGAGAATGTCCTATGGTCTGATGAAACCAAACTGGAACTGTTTGGTAGAAACACAACTTGTCGTGTTTGGAGGAAAAAGAATACTGAGTTGCATCCATCAAACACCATACCTACTGTAAAGCATGGTGGTGGAAACATCATGCTTTGGGGCTGTTTCTCTGCAAAGGGGCCAGGGCGACTGATCCGGGTACATGAAAGAATGAATGGGGCCATGTATCGTGAGATTTTGAGTGCAAACCTCCTTCCATCAACAAGGGTATTGAAGATGAAACGTGGCTGGGTCTTTCAACATGACAATGATCCAAAGCACACCGCCTGGGCAACGAAGGAGTGGCTTCGTAATAAGCATTTCAAGGTCCTGGAGTGGCCTAGCCAGTCTCCAGATCTCAACCCTATAGAAAACCTTTGGAGGGAGTTGAAAGTCCGTGTTGCCAAGCGAAAAGCCAAAAACATCACTGCTCTAGAGGAGATCTGCATGGAGGAATTGGCCAACATACCAACAACAGAGTGTGGCAACCTTGTGAAGACTTACAGAAAACGTTTGACCTCTGTCATTGCCAACAAAGGATATATTACAAAGTATTGAGATGAAATTTTGTTTCTGACCAAATACTTATTTTCCACCATAATATGCAAATAAAATGTTAAAAAAAACAGACAATGTGATTTTCTGGATTTTTTTTTCTCAGTTTGTCTCCCATAGTTGAGGTCTACCTATGATGTAAATTACAGGCGCCTCTCATCTTTTTAAGTGGTGGAACTTGCACTATTGCTGACTGACTAAATACTTTTTTGCCCCACTGTATATGAGGGTAAGAGGCTTCATGGATTCCCCTCTTCCCATTTATGGAGTCTGGTGACCTGTATGTGACCTCATCTCTGCTGCAGTACAGTCTGATGATGCTGGGTGATAACCAGGTTACTCTCACTATCTATATGTGATATATGAGAAAAGGCGCCATCTCTGCGCAGCATGTTTATCATGTATACAGACTTTGAGTACGTTAGATCCTGGGTCTCCAGGTTATTTTCCTTGGTGCACATATAATCTGTGCATGACTTCCAAATCCGTGCTTTATTTCTGGAGATAAGGCAGCCTTTAGTCTCATTATGCTGCATGCTGTCCTGCCTGATATATCCACCCCTTTTTCTGTATATACTTATGGCTGCAGGCAGCTTATCACAAGCCTGAGTGGATTACCTGGAGCCTTACTATATATATTTTATCATGTGTCGATAATTATTCGGGAAGTAATGCAGCACATGGCGGGCAGTGAGTGGGCACTAATAGCTCAGCACATGGCGGGGGCAGTGAGTGGGCACTAATAACTCAGCACATGGCGGGCAGTGAGTGGGCACTAATAGCTCAGCACATGGCGGGCAGTGAGTGGGCACTAATAGCTCAGCACATGGCGGGCAGTGAGTGGGCACTAATAGCTCAGCACATGGCGGGCAGTGAGTGGGCACTAATAACTCAGCACATGGCGGGCAGTGAGTGGGCACTAATAACTCAGCACATGGCGGGCAGTGAGTGGGCACTAATAACTCAGCACATGGCGGGCAGTGAGTGGGCACTACTAACTCAGCACATGGCGGGGGCAGTGAGTGGGCACTAATAACTCAGCACATGGCGGGCAGTGAGTGGGCACTCCTAGTGTGATGCTGCACCTTGCTCTGGAGAACACATCATGGGCCCAGTTTTCAGCCCTGTCTCTTGTCTATTGTATGTAGGTAGTGTGACTGACTGGGGACACAGACCTTGCAGTTTTCTGCACATGCACTTATGGCTGCAGGCAGCTTATACTAGATCTACATATTATATTTTCTGATGGTGGTTAGAGAGCCTGTCTGTAACTGCTGTAGAGGAGCAGGCGGCTTCTTTATTGTTACAGCATATAACAGCATTGCCCATCATCGAATGTATCTGACCTTGTGATGGGACATTTTCCAGGATCAACCTGTAATATACCTTGGTTGTAAACTTACATGGTGTTTTCATCTTAACTTATCCCACATCTTGTGCAGTTGGGGGGGGGGTCCTTGAAGTTGGTTATAAATTGGTCTGGGGGATCCATTGGGATATGGATTCCTCTTTTTGGAATTTAATTTGGCTCTTGATCTGGTGAATGGTAGAGGGGATTTTCAGCAAGGGTTTGTTGAATCCTCAGGAAGTTCAAGTGAACATTGGAACCCTGTGGTTGTGGTGCTCCCGAGCTAGTGGGGTAACGGCTGGGAGTAATTGTTGGTACATTTTATGTTCACTTTTTGTTTGGTAATCACCAGATCTTATGAGCTTCAAGGACTCCTCCCAGCATGTTAATGTTCTTTATGCTTTGATGTTTTATTGTATGCTGTTTTTAATTCTTATATTGTCCCCTTCATATATTTGCAGGAATGGTGTATATCCACTGAGTGCTAAATTTTATATTACCTAAGATGGTGGATAGCACAGACTGAGTGGATTACCTGGAGCAGGGCAGTTGGGGGGTTCCTTGAAGTTGGTTACAAATTGGTCTGGGGGATCCATTGGGATATGGATTCTTCCTTTTGGTATTAAATATGGTTCTGATCTGGTGAAATGTGGAGGGGAGTTTCGGCAAAGGTTTGTCGGATCCTCAGGAAGTTCAAGTGAACATTGGAACCCTGTGGTTATGGTGCTCCCGAGCCAGTGGGGTAACGGCTGGGAGTAATTGTTGGTACATTTTATGTTCACTTTATGCTTGGTAATCTCCAGATCTTATGAGCTTCAAGGACTCCTCCCAGCTAGGTAAGGTTATTTATGCTTTGTTGGGTTATTGTATGTTTGTATTAATAAAGGTGTGTATGAAAAAAAAAAAAAAAAGCACTTATTTGTTTCTTTTTTAGTGGGTCCTTGAAGCTAATTATAATTTGGTCAGTAGGGGTAACCATCTCAGGTATGGACCCTCTGTTTAGGGGGGGTGTTCATCATAGTATCACCCCTTGTGTGGAGAAGTAAACATCTCGGGTGTGGCCCCTGGATGGAGGGGTGTACATCATAGTATGACCCCCTGGAATGGAGATGTAACCATCTTTGGTATGGCCCCCTGGTGTGGAGGAGTGACCATCACGGTATGGCCCCCTGGTCTCCAGAAGCATTTATATCTTACAAGACCCTGTTAGTGTAAAGTCCCTGTGGTCATGGCAATCATATTCTACATGCATACAAATTGGGTTTTGGACAAGGTCCTGAATAGAACCTGGACAGGTTATATGCCTGGGGTGTTGGACGAGGCCCTGAATAGTACCTGGACAGGTCATATGCCTGGGGTGTTGGGCGAGGTCCTGAATAACACCTGGACAGGTCATATGCCTGGGGTGTTGGACTACGTTCTGAATAGCACCTGGACAGGTTACATGCCTGGGGTATTGGACTGACGTCCTGAATAGCACCTGGACAGGTCATATGCCTGGGATGTTGGACTGATGTCCTGAATAGCACCTGGACAGGTTATATGCCTGGGGTGTTGGACTGACGTCCTGAATAGCACCTGGACAGGTCATATGCCTGGGGTGTTGGACGAGGTCCTGAATAGTACCTGTGACTTGAGAATGCTGAGGCACAGATTTTGACTGTTTATATTGACCAACTCCTATTTCTTTCAAGGTTGTTGTCTGGACAATGCAGTAATCTGGGGCATTAAACTGAAGAGCAATGTACCTAATATGGGTGCCCTGGAGTCAGTGGGAGTGACTAAGAGAAAAGTAATAAAGTGCATCCCGATGCCCTTGAGCCAGTGGGAGCGGCTAGGGGTGAAGACATCAAGTGCATTAACACGAAGGGCAATGTGCCTATTCCCAATGCCTTTGTCCCAGTTGGAGAAGGTTAATGGTATATGTTATCAAGTGCCTGTAAAGCAATTAACAATGGCGTGGCAAGGTTATTAATAATGTCTTTGTAGACTTTTCTGCTATAGGCTTATTTCATTTACCATGTCCAAATATTGCAGAAATTATTTAAATTATTTAATGATCGGTTATAATGTCGATATTATATTGTGTATGGCTTTTAATTACTCCTTGTTTATAGTATCTTTCTCTTTATATACACTCATCACTTTTTGGGTAGTAATAGTAAGTGGGTTTAAGATTTGGTTACTGCACAGCCCAGCTACCGTATGTAATTGTGGTTTCTTGAACTGAAATCTGTGAATTAGTGAGTTATTAGAGCTAGCTACAATACATGCAGTATAATAGTTTTTGAGGCATCACAGATGTCATTATACAGGTAGTCAGACTGTGGCTACCCCTTTGTTATGGTTTAGTTTCTGCATTCCCTATTATAGGATCCACATTGCAGGATGTTTAGCGGCTGGTATTTTGCTGTAGTTACCATATTATTGATCATAATTTGGTAGTGTTGCATTGTTAAAATTAATCTGTTGCCGTCCTGGAATTTTGTTCCTTATATGCACAGTCTTTCAATAGCATGCAGATCTGGTTGATGACTTTATTAGGCATGGGTGATGGGGGTCGAGTCCATTCAAGGTGTCAAATGGCCTCGCTGGTGGCGGTCTAGGAGTCAGGTGGAAGTTGCAGACAAGTTAAGGTGGACTCATTTTAACTAATAGAGGATGTAAAACCTCATGGTGGTAAGCAGGCTTGGCTTTGGTGGCCAGCCTCAAGGACGTTGTAATGGTAACATCAATCAGGGGCGGGCACAGTGGTTAAGCACAGGAGTGAGGATAATAGGGTCATTGGTGCCCTGAAAGTTTACTGGCTCTGCTTGAATGGCAAGCCAGTGCGTGCCGCCCCTTTATGGCTGTCTGTCCTGGTGCTGTATGTCAGACAGCTGGGGATATCGCAGTACTTGTGAATCCCAATGTACTAGCACTCCACCTGACTCCTACTGTGATTATTTAATCCTGTGATTTGAATAAAAGCTGTGGCCATTTTGATAACCAAAATAATGTGTTTTATGTATTTATTTTAGTACCTAGGTTTACAGTAGTTATGGTGGTTTTAAGAAGGAGTGGGGTCCATCCCATATCCAAAAGTCAAGAAACCACCGGAGACTAGACGGAGGTGGACATGACTTGGGGATGGGTGGACTGAGAACTCCTGCAGCCTTTGTTTGTATTGCAGTGTAGATTTTAAACAAGAGTGTTGTTGCTTTAAGAGGAAGGAGTTTAGATGTTTGTGCCTGGTGTATTACTGTGAGGAGGGTGGGGCTTATATAGGGGAGGCAACTCTGGCTCTCCCTCTTTCTCTCACACGATGGACAGGAGGAAACATTACCCGCCCTCCCGCCCTGTTTATAATCTCTGTCCTTAAACTTTTTAATTATTGCTTGTATAATTATAAATGCTTTATTGTATTTTTGAATTTGTCATTGTATATCTTGTACCAGGTTCAATTGTATATTGGCTATAAAGAGTTATTATTTGCGGTAACCTTCTAAGCCCAAGGGAAGGGCAATCCTTCAGCCATGGTTCCCTGGAGGTTTCCTCCACAGGGGGTTTTTCCTCTCCTGAGCGCTGTAGGATGACTCTTTGTGAGTCGGGGGTTTGCCAAGCTTAGTCCCATTAATGCTTTTGCAGGGACTCCTAATTTTTAAGTTTGCAAAAATGATTTAATTATTAAAAAAAAAAAAAAAAAGTGTCAAATGAGACTTGGAATTTATAACCTGTCACGGCTTTGCGGTTTAGGAGTCAGGTGGAAGTTGCAGACAAGTTAAGGTGGACTCATTTTAACTAATAGAGGATGTAAAACCTCATGGTGGTGAGCAGGCTCGGCTTTGGTGGCCAGCCTCAAGGACGTTGTAATGGTAACATCAATCAGGGGCGGGCACAGTGGTTAAGCACAGGAGTGAGGATAATAGGGTCATTGGTGCCCTGAAAGTTTACTTTGTGTTTTGTGTATTTATTTTAGTACCTAGCTTTACAGTACTTATGGTGGTTTTAAGAAGGAGTGGGGTCCATCCCATATCCAAAAGTCAAGACCATTTCCCTGGTGGCCTAGAGTAGTAAGGTTGGATAATTCCTGTGAAGATCAAAGAGTGGTGATTGTAGTTGTGAAATATAGAGCCTACTGACACCGGATAGCCCGGTGAACCTAATCTCTGCAGGACACAGTAGGGTTAAATTCCCGCACAGTCTGGCCACTCCACCCCCTAATGCAAAATGGAAACCATCCTAAGATGCAGCATTGCTGCAAGAGGCAAAATTTGGCGAACCACATGATGACCACTATGAGTAAGGTGGTGCTACGGTGGCATAGAAGTTATCACCTTGACACCCATGCACAGTATGCACTATTTGCCCATATATGTTGATGGGTCTGGGTAGGATGACATAAGAATGTGGTTCCGTTTTCACAGACTGACTGTTTGGAGAAGTTTTTTTTTCCCTCCACCACCGAGAAAATCGGATGCCACTTTAATAAAACTCTGATGAAACTCTAATTGTCTGCACCTGCTTTTACTATGAGTTGAATAAGTCTAATGTCTCCTTGATCCTTCTTTTCTCCCTACTTCTGAGAAGATTCATTCTCCTTCATGCTGAGAAGAGTTTTGTGTGCTTGACATAAAACCTAACTGCTCTTTCTGAATAAAATATTCAGAGCCACAAGGCATGGACTCCAAAAGACAAGACTATTGATAAGCAAATCCATTCTAATCAAATGTTTTTATTTTTTTTAACTTCCTTAAAAATTAGAATTTTAGCAAATCTAAGTTTTTGGGAATTCAATTTGAATGAATTCAGAAAAGATTGCTGCCAGTTGGTTGCCATGTTGCTGGATTGTGAGGACTGGGTAGAGGTTTAAAAATCAATAAATTCTTAAGCTCAACTCTTCTTGGCATTTGCTATATCTGTCCCACTCCCGGACCTGAATTTAGATCATGATCACAATCAATTCCTTTCCGGACTTCTCTTTCCTGGTTTTCTGGTTTGCTCTGCCACTAGCTATGCCCCACTACTGGACCATCGACACTTGGTTGTATTTGATTAAGGAATTGGTCCTTTCCTTTGGGATGCCCACCCCTTGTGATTGCGTAGACTGCAACATTTGTCATTGATGTGCATTGCGCTCTATGTATCTGCTTGGGGACTAATCAGAGGTTGCATCTGTCAGAAATCCCAGAGTGGGTTGAGGACTAAAGATGATCTAAGTAGGAGCTAATTCCAATTCATATTCTCCAGATTATGGATTTTTTGTAATTCTCTCATGACTTCAGAAAATGATGGTTAGCTGCACCTGCAATTTGCTCAACCGCTTAGGGTCACATGAACAGTTTAAAAAAATATAATACACACCTACATGCTTGTCTAGTTCCCTGCTTCTGTTTTTCCCCCTTTACCTGTCATACAGATTCATTTCAGTCTCTTCATTCCAGATCAAAACGTCTGGCATGAATAATGTGATGACACAGCATTTACTTTTAATTATCCAAACATCTATTCTCAGTAAGGCAGGAGGCATAGACTGTTATCTGTATGGTGACTTTTTAATTTATGTGTTTGTTCTTTGCTTGGTCAAGAAAACACAGACTTTTATTCGTATAAGCCTATAATATTGACTTTTAAGTTGACGTTTTTTGTAACATATTGTGTTGATATGCTGGATGACAGAGATGCAGGGTAATTGATCAATGAATGCTTATTAATATGTTTATTGCAGAGATGCATAAAATGAAACCAGCTCACCCTCCATCAGCTACAGCAGGTCCAGGAATCCGTGATCAGCGCTGCTGCAGGCGCTCTGCTTGGTGCAAAGAATGAAGAAATGATCCAGCTCCTGGTACGTAATAGATAAAATCAGTGACTTATTTATTCCATCATAAAATAAAATGTCCAAAAAAAGTTTCTCTCTTTTTTTTTGGAGCTGGATCATTTCTTCCTTCTTCGCAATATGCTGATTACACATTGTCCAGGACAGCTAGTTTGTTGACCTGCAAAACAGAGGACAAACTATGCAAATTGATTAAATACTCAAACAATGCGAGTTAATTTCATCACACCTTCCTCTTGACCTCTGGATAATGGATTGAAGGATATATATATAAGTGGGATATGCCTCTGTAACTGATTATCCAAGACATCAAAGAGTTCCAGAGAACCAGAGACTCTTTACAAAACCACAGCCTGGAACACTCTGCAGACAGCTGTCAGAACATTATGGCTCCATCACGAGGGACACAGATTTAAAATTTCAAAGGATTCCAGCATAGGGGACCATGGCCTCGGCTGAAAGATAAACAGATCTGCTTGACCATCATTGAACCCATGGATACATTTGAGGAAGTCAGGATTTGGACCCACTGGTCATCTCAGTCCCATGGAAACATTTGAGGAAGCCAAAATTGGGACCCACCGGTCACCTGGCTCCATGGAGATGTTTGGAGAAGCCAGGTTGTGACCCTAAAGTCACCTAGCCTTTTACCTTGGACTGTCAGCTTCCTAAGCTTGTCATTACCTCCTCTATGGCACAGGTGCGGGTAGGTGGACCAGGAAGTCACATCAGGCTTTAATCCCGGCGAGTCAGTGGAAGGGTGGGACTTCAATTTTGCACCATGTTAGATATTTTTCTGGGACTGTTCTATGTGTTATTTGCCTGTTTTGTAGCTCATTAAATTATTGCCATTCTGTTTTACCCTCACCCTGTGTTGTCTGAGTAGTAGTATGCCCACGATAAAAGGAGTGCTGGCATTCAGTTGGATGATCCCTGGTCTGTGCCATTTTGAGCCAGCGATTTAGAGGACCTGCTGACCAACTTGTCTCCACATCTTGGAGGCAGCAGTGGAATACTACTCAGCCTGGCAAATCCAGGGGAGCTGCAGGAGACTGGTGTTTGCAGACATCGGTCAAGGGCTTTACAACCAGGGTGGCATATAGAGAGACTCAGCATACCATAGGGGAGGCATACACAGCAGGTTTTGGATGCCACCATGTCCAGCCCCACCAGCTTTGCCTTCAGAAGAAGACTAAAGTGAATGTAATAGCCGCAACAAGAAACGGCAACTACAGGAGCTGTGCCAGCTTTGACGGTTTGAATGCCAGACCACAAACTCTCGGTCCAATTTGATCAAGGAATTCGACCTTTGAGATGCCCAGAACATCATGGAGGACAATGAAAATCAGATGAGGTATACTCAGAGGAATTTCCAGAGCCAGGATCCAGTGGTGGTCTGCAATCAACACAGTCCTCAGCAGACTGAAGCCAGGAGCTGTTGGTTACATTCGGACCTGGAGCCTCGAGTGGGCTCCCTACACCCTGTGATCATGTGATTGCTGTCAGCACTTCTAATGTGCTGTGTTCACAGCTCTTGTTCAGTCATGATGAATCATTTCTGCCATTTCTTTCAGTTGCACTTGTTCAAGCTACTTACTCTGCACTGACGTTTTAAAATGTCAGTGCAGAGTAAAGTATGGACTGCCTGGACATTTAATGTCTATGGTCGGCCAAGATATTAGCTAAATAAAAGCACAAATTGAAATAATAATGCAAAAAGGAACAACAGTTGAAAAACAGAAAAAATGCAATACTGAATTGAGCTCCTAGTATATTTAAGGAACTTTGCCCCTGTGATCTAGATATCACAGTATGACTCTTGTCAAAGTTGATCAGATCCTTACGTTTGCTCATTTCTTCTGCTACCACATCAACTTCAAAACCTAACTGTTCACTTGCTACCTCATATATCCCATCCCTGACAGGCACTGTTATTGGTTTTAATATTATGGCTGATGTTGATGATGATGATTGATTTCACAGCACCTACTTACTCAGCACAATTCTCATGCATTTTGTAGCTAATTTCTGCATCACTGACATAAGAAAATAAATAAGCCATAGAGCACAATATTAATAATTAAAATGGTTGCAAGCGATTGGTTAAATTATTTAACACCATAAAAACCTAAACTCTGTGAAGCTGAAAATCACCTCATTAAACCTGTTTTTTTATGCTGAAAGTGATTGATCTTCTGTTTTGAATTTTATCTGAACAGATATTTCTGAATGTCAGTTCATTTTCCTTTCAATTTGAGATCATTAGAATTCTAAATAATTAAAGAATGTGCGAAACGTAACTTGGGATTGGTGTTGTTTAGCAATACTAATATTTACTGATTTAACACATCTGTGCTATTATTCTACCTTAATTCACTTCTGAATAGTTTTTTTGCTGCCGCTTCCTGAAATGTTTACTTCTCATTTCAACACATAATTATCCACTTTTATAGAGAAGTCTCAGCATCAGGTTATTTTACATCTATTTATATAATTGGGAGTAGAAGAGTTGCAATTGTCTGTGTAAATCTCCATAGGTTGTTTCATAGGGCATAATGTGTTTAAAAAAAAAAATATATATATATATATATATATATATATATATATATATATATATATATATTATATAACGCTGGGAGCGTCACTCTGTCCGAAGCCTTTATAGACTGCGCAAGCGCCGGCGCAGTCTGGCCCCCACAGAGTGATGCTCCCAGGAGATCGCGGTATGCGTAAGCACTGAACGCATACCGCGATCTCCACCGGAGAGTCAGGGACCGCCAGGAGGGTAAGTATATTCACCTTTCCCCGTTCCAGCGCTGCGTGCGGCTCCGTCTCCCGGCTCCTCTGCTGTGACAGTTCAGAGGGCGCGATGACGCGCTTAATGCGCGCCGGCGCCGCCCTCTGACTTACCAGTCACAGGCAGAGGAGCCGGAGTGTGTCTTCAAGAAAATGGCGCTGGAAAGCGCGGACTGCGCAGGCGCCGATTCCTGCTGCCGGAATCGGCGCCTGCGCAGTCCGCGCTTTCCGGCGCCATTTTCTTGAAGACACTCCGGCTCCACTGCAGGTATGTCTTCAAGAAAATGGCACCGGAAAGCGCGGACTGCGCAGGCGCCGATTCCGGCAGCAGGAGGACGAAGAAAATGGGCGGAAAGGAATGGCGTAAGTAACAAATTGCTGTGGCATGAAGCTGTGGCACTTCATGCCACAGCAATTTGTTATTTACGCCATCTGATTCCTTTCCGCCGCCATTTTCTTGGTCCTGCTGCCGGAATCGGCGCCTGCGCAGTCCGCGCTTTCAGGCGCCATTTTCTTGAAAACACACTGCCGGCGCCATTTTCTTGAAGACACACTACAGGTGTGTCTTCAAGAAAATGGCGCCGGAAAGCGCGGACTGCGCAGGTGCCGATTCCGCCAGCAGGAGGACCAAGAATATGGCGGCGAAAAGGAATCAGGTGGCGCAAGTTACAAATTGCTGTGGCATGAGGCCGTGGCACTTCATGCCACAGCTATTTGTTACTTACGCCACCTGATACGGGGCATATACTATGGAGCATCTTATGGAGCAGCGTATGGGGCATATGGATGGGAGCAGCAAATTAAAGAACAGTGCCGCAGGATGGGAGCAGCACATGACAGAACGAGGGCGCAGGATGGGAGCAGCAAATGACAGAACGGGGGTGCAGGATGGCAGCAGCACATGACAGAACGGGGGCGCAGGATGGGAGCAGCACATGTCAGGATGGGAGCAGCAAATGACAGAACGGGGGCGCAGGATGGGAGCAGCATATGACAGAACGGGGGCGCAGGATGGGAGCAGCATATGACAGAACGGGGGTGCAGGATGGGAGCAGCACATGACAGAATGGGAGCAGCAAATGACAGAACGGGGGCGCAGGATGGGAGCAGCACATGACAGGATGGGAGCAGCAAATGACAGAATGGAGGCGCAGGATGGGAGCAGCACATGACAGAACGGGGGCACAGGATGGGAGCAGCACATGACAGAACGGGGGCGCAGGATGGAGCAGCACATGACAGGATGGGGACGCAGGATGGAGCAGCACATACCAGGATGGAGACCATATACCAATATAAATGCTCGCCACCCGGGCGTAGAACGGGTTCAATAGCTAGTCTATAATATAACGCTGGGAGCGTCACTCTGTCCAAAGCCTTTATAGACTGCGCAGGCGCAAGCGCTGGCGCAGTCTGGGACTCACAGAGTGACGCTCCCGAGAGATCGCGGTATGCGTTCACACTGAACGCACATCGCGATCTCCAACAGAGAAGCAGGGACTGCCAGGAGGGTGAGTATCGACCATATTCACCTATCCTCCGTTCCACCGCTGAGCGCCGCCATCTTCCCGGTCTTCGGCCTGTGACCTTCAGTTCAGAGGGGGCGCGATGACGCGCTTAATGCGCGCCGGCGCCGCCCTCTGACTGAACAGTCACAGCCAGGAGACTGGGAAGATGGCGGCGCCCAGCGGTGGAACGGAGGACAGTTGAATATAGTAAGTGCTGGGGGGCCTGGGCTGGCGGCGATACCGGCACCTGACCCCTACAGCGCGCCGGTGTCCCCGCCTGCTCAGGCCCCCGGATGGGTGCAGCACATGACAGGATGGGGACGCAGGATGGGTGAAGCACATACCAGGATGGGGACGCAGGATGGGTGCAGCACATGACAGGATGGGGACGCAGGATGGGTGCAGCACTACCAGGATGGGAATAAATATATAAATGGAGGGCACCGCAAAAATACAACAAAGATTGGAAGGTTCACTGTGGGCTTGTGATTAAACAGCAAGAAAAAGATCATGCCCACATAGACAGGAACACCTCCATATATAATCCAGTATCAAAAATAGTTTTTATTATTAAATTGGCAAAAAACTCAAGACTGCACATAAGTACACACACAAAACAACAACACAAAAACCATTAAAAACACTTAAAATATGCAAACATGCAAGAAAACATGCCTATATATATATATATATGTCATATCCTAGAATGAGGAAAATGACAGCCCACAAAACATGTGCTTCCCACAATAATGTTATCACAAGAATCTGACTGCACAAGCGAAGATAATGCAAGGATAAATGACCACTCCATGAAATGGGTGTAAAGATGTTAATATTGCAATACCATACATCCCTATAATAAGGCACATAATATGCGTGCAGGATACTTCAATAATATAGAAACTTTAGTCATATGGCAAAAAGAAAAAATGTAACTGATGAAAAAAGGCGTACAACAAAAATGATGATGAATGAGACAGTAGAAAAAATAGAAAAGCATAAAAGATGTTAATATATGAAGTGTCTCAGTAATAGTACGCATAGGACCTGCGGGAGGGGGAGGGAGAGGGGGAACTAGACTATGCAAGAGCCCAAAACCTCAATCCCATGGGAAAAAAAAAAAAACTTGTCATACCCACAGTCCAAAGCCATCTAGAAAGATCTTGTGAAGTGGGGAAGCAGAATGTGGGATAGGCTCCCACGCGTATCGCCGCCTGAGTAGCGGCTTCCTCAGGGAAAAGATATCATGTAGTGTGAGGCATCCCATGTGGTAACATATATACATATCCCTAATGGTACTAAAGGTATTCACCTGTGTGGAGAGATCTCAAGGAGCACATGCATGCAATACAGCATGGTCGCGGCCATATTGTTTGTGTTAAAATCCTGAATGAAGCAATAAAGTTTGATCACATAGCTAGTGCACATACATAGAGGCGATGTGCACCGAAAACTCAGATATAAAGCGTCTAGCCATTGCTGCGCAAACCCAAGGGGGAAGTATCTGCGCATGCACACTGCATGGCACTGCCTAAGTATCACAGTACATGCTTCAATTATTCTGCACATACCAAGTAGCCAATGTACCTGCGAAAATTTATGTACACAGTTCCCACTAAGTAAACAAAGCATGACCCAATTTTGTAACATTGATGGGGGGAAAAAAAAAAAAAAAAAAGGAAAGCAGCTTATGCTTGTGCGCATAGACATGGATGTCATATGCCAGTAACATGAAACTGACCGACATGGTGATTGCTGCACAGACAAATGGAGATGGTACCAACGCTTGCGCTATGTGCCACACAACACCCATGCAAGACCACTCGCTGTGGATATAGGCGCAAAAGATGCTGAGGCTTATTGGTGTAATAGAGAGAATATCAACATATATAAAAGCACATGCACAGCATCCAAGAGAATAAATAGATGAAAACACGCTCATTACATGGGGCTAAGTAGCCTGTACTGAAAATGAAAATAAATAAATAAATAAATGAAAAATAAAAAAATTTTTGCTCAAAAGATGGAAGCTATTAATCAATTATATTTGTAACAAATACTGTTGTAATACCACCATGCCCGAAACAAGATACAGATGTTTTTGCGCCGTTGCGATCATGCATGCAATAGACTTAAGCGTATGGTACTGCAATATCAAGAAATGAAAAATCAAAAAATCTCTGAAAAACAGGCATAAACGAGACAGAGTAAAAAAGGGGGAGTGGGGGGTTGTTGTGATCAGACCTAACTCGAAAATATATATGTATATCCAGGTGCAAACAATGCACACACAAATAGGTTTCACACCATATATGTACATGTATACAACACGGCAATCCAGGCATCAACAGGATAACTATGACTATTATACAGATAGGCCCCCACATGAATATTTTGACAATGGTCCAATCTGGGATGCAAAATAAGGTCCAAATCAGCCATAAAATCCAGAGAACAAGAGTTCTTCATTTAGTCCGTTGGGCGATAAGCTTTTTAAATTGAAGATCCAACGGGATTCTCGACGCAATAATTCCTTAGTCCGATCGCCCCCACGTATACTGACCAGCACCTGGTCCAAAACCATGACCCGTATATTATGATATTTGCTGTCATGATTGTCCAAAAAATGGGATGCCACAGATGAAATGGGTTTGTCCTTCTCCTTGTCCCCTTTGGCTCTGCTGATGTTTGATATATGCTGCTGGATCCTTCGTCTGATTTCTTAGCCCGTCTGCCCAACGTATATTTTCGGACACGAACATTCCTGGATCGACAGTTGGCATATATCCTTGTTTCAATTTGCTCTGGAAAAACGGAAAGCGTAATAGTATTAGTGGCAACCATATAGGGACACACGTTGCAACTACCGCAGGGAAAAGATCCCCTGAGACGGCTCCCCGTCCCCAAACTCGTAGTCGGTCTCCTAAAGTGGCTGGTAGTGAGACAGTCCTTGAGGTTTCTGGCCCTCCTAGCAATCACCCTAGGCATGTCAGATATGTGGGGCCTAAGTTTTGTCTCATTCAACAAAATGCCCCAGTGTCTCCTCAGAATGTTATGGATATCCTGCCATTGGTTATTATATACCGTTATTAAGTTGGTAGATGACATCTCATTCCTGACCCTGGGTTGAAGGAGACCCTGTCTGTCACTGTGCCGAGAATGCTCAAAGGCACGAGATATGATTTTATGCGGATATCCTCACTCAGACAGACGACTCGTTAAATCTCGTGCTCCTGCCCGGAAATCAACATCAGAGCTACAATTCCGTCTTACCTTCAAGAATTGTCCCTTGGGCAGATTTTTTCGCAGGTGATGCGACCATGCTGTATTGCATGCATGTGCTCCTTGAGATCTCTCCACACAGGTGAATACCTTTAGTACCATTAGGGATATGTATATATGTTACCACATGGGATGCCTCACACTACATGATATCTTTTCCCTGAGGAAGCCGCTACTCAGGCGGCGATACGCGTGGGAGCCTATCCCACATTCTGCTTCCCCACTTCACAAGATCTTTCTATATGGCTTTGGACTGTGGGTATGACAAGTTTTTTTTTTTTTTTCCCATGGGATTGAGGTTTTGGGCTCTTGCATAGTCTAGTTCCCCCTCTCCCTCCCCCTCCTGCAGGTCCTATGCGTACTATTATTGAGACACTTCATATATTAACATCTCTTATGCTTTTCTATTTTTTCTACTGTCTCATTCATCATCATTTTTGTTGTACGCCTTTTTTCATCAGCTACATTTTTTCTTTTTGCCATATGACTAAAGTTTCTATATTATTGAAGTATCCTGCACGCATATTATGTGCCTTATTATAGGGATTTTTGGTATTGCAATATTAACATCTTTACACCCATTTCATGGAGTGGTGATTTATCCTTGCATTATCTTCGCTTGTGCAGTCAGATTCTTGTGATAACATTATTGTGGGAAGCACATGTTTTGTGGGCTGTCATTTTCCTCATTCTAGGATATGACATATATATATATATATATATATATATATATATATATAGGCATGTTTTCTTGCATGTTTGCATTTTTTAAGTGTTTTTAATGGTTTTTGTGTTGTTGTTTTGTGTGTGTACTTATGTGCAGTCTTGATTTTTTTGCCAATTTAATAATAAAAACTATTTTTGATACTGGATTATATATGGAGGTGTTCCTGTCTATGTGGGCATGATCTTTTTCTTGCTCTTTCTTCACATACCAGGATGGGGACGCAGGATGGGTGCAGCACATGACAGGATGGGGGCGCAGGATGGGTGCAGCACATGACAGGATGGGGACGCAGGATGGGGACGCAGGATGGGAGCAGCACATACCAGGATGGGGACGCAGGATGGGTGCAGCACATGACAGGATGGGGGCACAGGATGGGTGCAGCACATGACAGGATGGGGACGCAGGATGGGGACGCAGGATGGGTGCAGCACATACCAGGATGGGGACGCAGGATGGGTGCAGCACATGACAGGATGGGGGCGCAGGATGGGTGCAGCACATGACAGGATGGGGACGCAGGATGGAGCAGCACATACCAGGATGGAGACCATATGCCAATATAAATGCTCGCCACCCGGGCGTAGAACGGGTTCAATAGCTAGTATATATATAAAACTATATACAAAATTGTCTAAGGGACACTTCCTTCTGTCTGTCTGTCCTTTTGTCACGGTTATTCGTTCGCTGATTGGTCTCGGCAGCTGCCTGTCATGGCTGCTGTGACCAATCAGCGACGGGCACAGTCCGATTAGTCCCTCCCCTAATGGCAGCGGTAACAGCCCACGGTGTAACGCACTCCGTTACCGCTGCTATTAAACCTGTGTGTCCCCAACTATTTACTAATTTACTATTGATGCTGCCTATGCAGCATCAATAGTAAAAATAGGTCATGTTAAAAATAATTAAAAAAACAAAAAACCTGCTATATTCACCATCAGCCGTTTTTGCCGCTCCTCGCCAAGCTCCCGGGACCGCTCC
The DNA here is from genome assembly GCF_032444005.1 of Ranitomeya imitator. Classification (NCBI taxonomy): domain Eukaryota; kingdom Metazoa; phylum Chordata; class Amphibia; order Anura; family Dendrobatidae; genus Ranitomeya; species Ranitomeya imitator. The sequence goes on along the minus strand of NC_091284.1, from coordinate 815,257,564 downwards.
ATTGCAAGCGGCAGCTTCTGCTCCCAGGGCTGGTGTGCGACAAGGACCTGCCGTGATGTCACGGTCATGTGACCGCGACGTCATCATAGGTCCTGCTCACACCAGCCCTGGGACCACCGGAAGCTGCCGCTTGCAATGGAGCGGTCCCGGGAGCGTGGCGAGGAGCGGCAAAGGCGGCGGATGGTGAGTATAGCAGGACTTCCAACGGGCCTTCGGAAGGTGAGTATATGTTTTTTTTTTTTTTAAGTCTCTATACTACGTGGCTCTGTGCTGGGCAATATACTACGTGCCTGGGCAATATACTACGTGGCTCTGCTATATACTACGTGGCTCTGCTATATACTACGTGGCTGCGCAATATACTACGTGGCTGGGGAATATACTACGTGGCTCTGCTATATACTACGTGGCTGGGCAATATACCACGTGACTGGGCAATATACTACGTCGCTGGGCAATATACTACGTCGCTGGGCAATATACTACGTGACTGAGCAATATACTATGTGACTGGGCAACCACAGAGAAAAAAAATCTTGGAAACGTCCACAGGGTGCACAAAGTAGAAAAACCTTTATTTATTAAAATCTACACATACAAGGAAAAGATAGGAGCAAAGCTGGACACAGCGGCACAGCATACTTAGCAACAATAAAAGTGGGAGTACACACATACTAATAAATGGTCACCAGCGCAAGTGCGCAGCCCAATTAGCAAAAACAATATAATACCATAACAGCATGTTAGGGTGACCTTACCTAGGATCGTCTATACAGGCAGGTGTGGGCTCCCAACCTCCCCGACGCGCGTTTCGGAAGCACTATGCTTCCTTCCTCAGGGGGCGTGCCAAAAAGAACGCCGAAGCGATATAAATAGAACTCAAACCGGATGTAATCACCCTTGCTGCACGCTGAAGGCACGACTCCCCCAACGCCGATGTCACCGCTGATGCTGGTACACATGGGGCCCCATGTGACCATAACAACAAGTGGTGAATAACGTCGAGCAGGAGGAGGGCCAGGAACAACGCTGCAGCACCCAGCGACCATCTTAAGTGTGGTAAGCTTGCCAATGCTACGCTGCAAATCGCAGCTCAGCAAAATGCAAGCCAACTATATTACAAAATATAAAAAACATACAAGGGAAAAGCAATTACATAACAGGGACTACATCAAAAAAGAAAAAAGAAGAACTGCACACAGGAATACACAAATACATGCATGAATATACAAATGTCATGCTAAAACAGATACCTCTGCCATAAAGGAATACAAATACATATAACCCATTTGTATATACATATATACCCGCAGTATCTAGGAAAAACACCTAAGCAGTAATGAAAGCTCAATAATAAAGAAACGGTAGACAAAGAATATCCATATATATATAGACATGTGTATAGCAAACACAGCGTATCTTCATCTTGATGGCTCGACGATACTTCACAGGCACCAAAAGACATCAAAGAGTAGAGACACTAAAAGAAAACGTAAAATTAATAAAACATAATAAAGTAAGAACACTGAAACAAATATGCCGTACCACCCTATTACACATCAGCAGGACGACCCCAGAAAGGGAGCGAATGAGAGACACTCAATCAAACCATTGGGATGAACAGTGTTCAGAGCCCAAATCCATCTGGTCTCAAGCTGAGACAGGCGTTTGGATAAACCACCACCACGTATATTTATTTTCAGGGACTCAATGCCACGCACCCTTAAAAGAGTACCATCAGAATTGTGAAAGTCCCTAAAGTGGCGTGGTATTGTTTTCAGGGTGGAGGCATCCGTGTGACCAACTGCCGCCTGGATCCCTAGTACGTGCTCGCGAATCCTCACCTTCAGCTGGCGTGTAGTCAAACCAACGTAAATAAGCTTACACGGGCACGTAGCATAATAGATGACATATCTTGTGGTGCAGGTGATACGCTGGTGGATAGTAAGCGATTTCATACCATCCGCGTTAGTAAAGCTATCACACCGCACCACATTAGGACAGGCGACACATTTGCCACACGGAACGCAACCACCCCTCATCGAAAAATTATCCAAAAAAGTAGGTAACGCCTGCTCCGGGTAATGGCTAGAGACCAAATGGTCTCTAAGGTTTTTTGCCCTCCTGAAAGATATCAATGGTACCGGAGGGAGAAGCTTTTTAAGAACTGGGTCAGCTTTAAGAATTGGCCATGCCTTAAGCAAACTGGAACGAACCCTATCAGAGCGGGAACTAAATGTCGTCACAAATCTAATATTATCATCCTTCCTCCACCTGAATGTATTGTCATATAGGAGGTTATGGCGAGAAGCATACTTAGCTCGATGGTATGCTACCTTCACCATCCTGCGACTATATCCACGTGCGTAGAAGCGCTGCCTAAGCTCCTCAGCCCTAGACTGGATGTCACCATCAGACGAGCATATCCTACGGAGACTGGGAAATTGCCCCACTGGCACAGAGCGAATCATGTGCCTAGGATGACCCGAGGAGGCAAGAAGCAGTGTATTAGTAGCCGTCTCCTTTCTGAAGATATCCGTTTGTAATACACGGGAGGCATCACGTCTGATGGTGACATCGAGAAAATCCAATGACTGATAGTCAAAAGAAAAAGTCAAATGCACATTGAGGTCATTGCTGTTCAAGGTAAGAATCAATTGCTCAAGGTCGACGGGAGTGCCCTGCCAAATGAAGAAGATGTCGTCAATGTACCGTGTCCACAATGGGACATGGTCCATTAACCCCTGTTCATTTGACAGGAAGAGGTCCCTCTCCCACAGCCCCAGAAAAAGACTGGCATAGGCGGGCGCAAAGGCCGCACCCATGGCGGTCCCCTGGAGCTGAAGGTAGAAGGACCCCTTAAAAACAAAAAAGTCATGGGTGAGAGTGAACTCCAATAGTTCCAGCAGCAGCTCTCTCAAGCCTAACGGCAAAGATGATGACCCGAGAAAATATCGTACGGCAGCAATGCCGTCCTTATGCCTGATGTTGGTATATAATGATTCAACATCCGCTGAAACCAGAAGAGTATCACTCTCAAGACACAACCCGTCAACCCTGCGCAAGAGATCTCCCGTATCCCTCAGAAAGGAAGGGAGGCTCATCACGAGGGGCTGGAGGTGGTAATCAATCCATTTATTAAAATGGTCCAAAAAGTTCCCTCTACCAGATACGATAGGTCTGCCAGGTGGCGTGGAGATATTCTTATGTATCTTTGGGAGGAGATACAATGTGGCAATCGTTGGTTCAGGGACCACCAAAGCCGCTGCTAACTCCTTGGTGACAATGCTGTCCTGCAGGGCCCATGTAAGGATGACATCTAACTGACCACTATATGCCGAGAGGGGGTTATACGTAAGCCGTCTATAGCAAGTGGTATTGTTCAGCTGACGGTACTCCTCCCTCTCATACATATTGGTAGGCCACAGGACGACATTGCCACCTTTATCAGCCGGCTTAATGACTGTATTAGGTAGTCCCTGAAGATAACTCAGCCTGTGCCTCTCCTCCCGTGTAAGATTGCCATTCACACAAAATTGTGGTATTTTATACAAATCCTCCATCACCACCTGTACAAACACATCAATACTGGGACATGATGATAAGGGAGGGAACTTAGTGGACCGTGAACGAATGGAAGGTGGAACCTTACCTCCTTCCCCCATGTGTTCACTGGCTAGTTCCTCGAGTATCCTTAGAGCCTCCTGTTCCTCTTCTGTAGGGAAGAGAGAATGCAAACGATTGGTGTTAAAGTATCTTTTGAACAGCAATGACCTCGCGAAAATGTGCAAATATTTAATTGTAGAAAATAAATCAAAACCCGAGGTGGAAGCAAAGGACAGGCCCCTACCAAGTAGAGACAAATCAGTAGCAGACAGACGATGTTGAGTCAAATTAATCACCTTATTGTCTTTGTGCGACACCGAAAGTGATTTTCTTTTATATGGGTGGTAAGCATGATCACGGAGTCTTACGGCCCCCAGATTATCAGCCGTTGATCCCGATATGGATGACACATCTGACTGACCACTCAGGGAGGAAATAGAAACACTTGATCCACTCCTCTGTAAATGAGAGCTATTCCTTTTCCTCCAGAGATAGACACTTTTAGACTGATAGTCTGGGCAATATACTACGTGACTGGGCAATATACTACGTGACTGGGCAATATACTACATCGCTGGGCAATATACTACATCGCTGGGCAATATACTACGCCGCTGGGCAATATACTACGCCGCTGGGCAATATACTATGTGACTGAGCAATATACTACGTGACTGGGCAATATACTACGTGGACATGCATATTCTAGAATACCCGATGCGTTAGAATCGGGCCACCATCTAGTATATATATATATATATATGCCAGAGCACATTTAGGTGTAAGTGCAATACAAACTAGGTGTGTATTCACACTGTGGCCATTTAGCAGACAGAATCTAAGATAACAGTAATATGAGGAAATACCCTGCAATAAGTGTCATGGCTCGACTTTGGGGCTCAATCCCGTGACCTCTGGCTGTGGGTCGCTTTCCTTCTCAGTTGGACCACAGCCTGTATTGTCTCTGTCCAACTCCTTATAGTGCTCTTGTCTTGGCTTTACTTTGCTGTGTTACTTCTAATTTAGATTGTGAGCCCCATCGGGAGCATTGATGATAATGTGTGCAAAACTGTAAAGCGCTGCAGAATATGTTAGCGCTATATAAAAATAAAGATTATTATTATTTATTATGTAGTTGTTTTCACTGCCTTATCTTTGGTTTGTCCTATCACATCTTGGTAATGACTGTGTATACTGTCCTGGTACATGCAATCTTTGCTGGCTATATTCAAAGTTCAATAGATATTTGGAGTCCCATCTTCCCAGTGATGGATTATCTTGCTCATGTTTTCTCTATTGCTTCTCCTGCGATTTGTTTGCATGTTCCCCTTCTCAGCACTTTTAACATTTTGCTACATTCAGGGTGTGGGGATTTTCACATATACTGAAGGTCTTTTGGGGTTCTTTTCTTAGTCCTGTGTTTCACCCTTTGTCTGTGTGCACTTTGTTCTGTGTATAATTGAGGTTGTAGTTATGTATCCCCCGACAATGAGTGCGGGTGCCATTGTGTAATTTTAGAGTGCCTACCTCCGGGACCAGGTAGAGAAAAATCAGGGTCAGGTTAGGGATTTGCCGAGACTGTAGATTAAATTGTGTTCAGGTTTATTATCTCCCCTGGTTTGTTCACTTCCGTGTCAGTGGTAGGGCTCAGTCATAACAATAGGTAAGTCAATCAGTAGGAGTACATGTAAATAACATAAGGTCGATAATTAATACTACTTTAGTCAAAAAGTAAAAAAGCCATCCCACTGTGACAAGGTGGGGAAACTACCAAACTCTTGTTGTTCACCTCACTATGAGTAAGCAAAAGTCCAAATAGTCAAGGGGAGAGTAGGACCTGGGTCCTAACTGTGCAAGCACCTATCCACAGAAAGCTACATAAGCAAATTGGACAGTCCAAAAAGGGGAGCCTCACCAATGTTTGTATGAATAACAAAAAACTGAGACAAAACAAAACAATGCGCCAGAACACATTTTCTGTACTTTGTACAAAGAGGTGTGAGGCTGCACTTTTTAGGCTGTTCATTTTGTTTATATATCTTTCCATGGATGGGTGGCTGCATAATTGGGCCCAGATCCTCTGCCCTTATCTATTTTGACTTCTGGTGACTCATAGTGAGATGATCTTCAAGAGTTAAGGTACCGTCTCACCGTGGCACTTTGGTCGCTACGACGGCACGATCCGTGACGCTCCAGCGTCGCTCCATTATCGCTCCAGCGTCGTAGACTGCGGTCACACTTCGCAATGCACGATGCTGGAGCGATAATTTCATGACGTATTTGCGATGTAGAATCAGCAGAGGAGGTGGAGAATATCATGCACACCTTTGTTACACGATGCGATCATGCCACCACAGCGGGACACTTGACGACAAAAGAAAGTTTCAAACGATCTGCTACGACGTACGATTCTCAGCGGGGTCCCTGATCGCAGTAGCGTGTCAGACACAGCGAGATCGTAAGTATATCGCTGGAACGTCACGGATCATGCCGTCGTAGCGACCAAAGTGCCACTGTGAGACGGTACCCTTAGGTACTGTCCCGATTGTGTACAACTTGTTGTGGTGGGATGGTTTTATGCTTTTTTTTTTTTATCAAAATAGTTATCCTACATGTACCATTACTATTCACTTACTTATTATATGGTATGTGTTCATTTTGTTGTTATATTAAGTTCTGGTTTATGTGTTATGTAATTTCTTATTTTAACATTTTTTGGAAGGAAATTTATCAAGACTGGCACGAACAGAAATCCTCCCCACATATGATGTGCCAAATGTATTATTAGAGTGGAGCAAATTTCCCAAAATGTATTTTTGAGTAAAATCTGTCTGAATAAACAGTTGCCTTGAAAAGGAAAGACATTATTGTATTGTTAGGAGGGAGAGGCCAGGGTTTGATACAGGGACTGCTCTCGGCCATGACTACCACTCATGCAACAATGAAGATTTATTTGTGTGGCATGTACAGATGTAGAATTTGACTTATAAAACAGATATGCAAAGAAAATCCTTTGTGATATGCACACTTAGTGAGACCCACTTCACATGTACTGATTTTACCATTTGTGGCAAAAACAGTGGCAGTGTTATTAGTGTTGTGTGTCCGTGTGCCATCTATGTGCCATTCAGGTAGACGTGTGCATCATCCATGTGACACATGCATTCTGGAAAAGAATGAAGAATAGAAATTATAGAGGCTTAGGTGTTAAAGATGTGCAAAGATAGATAGATAGATAGATAGATAGATAGATAGATAGATAGATAGATAGATAACACTGGTCTACAAAAAAATTCTGGCATGGACTTTAAGAACAGTTTTAGACTAATTTGAGGGTGCTGAATTCAAATCTGATCTTATAATTTCTCTATCACATCACGTTTTTGCGCTATAGGGATATAGCCCATTTTCATGAATTCCATGATAAATATACGGTAAGTGGTGTATGAAAAGTGCCAGTTTATATGGTTCACTTAGGTAAATTTAGTTTTCATTTAGTCTCCCAATAAATGTGAGAATATCTTTGTTTTCTTTGAACATGCATAATTCCCATTTGTTATGATAACACCCTTGTTTTCTGTGCTACTGCGACAGTAGAGCTACAGCAGAGCATTGGGAGAAAACTGAATGGCCTCAGCGACAGAGTCTGGCATCTGGCGATAAGAATGTCATCCATGATCCTAGTGGATAGGAAGGACATTGTCTTTCCTCCCTTGCACATAAAACTTGGATTGATGAAGCAGTTCGTCAAAGCTCTCAATCACAGTGGAGAATGCTTTAACTATATACTGTATGTTCAACTTTTCCTGGTCTTAGTGAAGAGAAGAAAAAGGCTGGAATATTTGATGGACCTCAAATAAGAAGACTTATGAGAGACCCAAATGTTATCACATCAATGAATGAGACAGGAGAAAGAGCTTGGAATGCATTTTGTAATGTGGTGCAGAATTTTCTAGGGAATAAGAAAGCCGACAACTATGAAGAGATTGTGGAAGAGCTACTAATGAGTCTGCGAAATCTTGGATGGAGAATGAGGATCAAGATTCACTATTTACACGGCCATTTGGACTTTTTTCCATAAAACCTTGGGGATGTGAGCGAGGAACAAGGGGAGCGTTTTCATCAGGATATTAAAACAATGGAAGAACGGTATCAAGGCCGGTGGGACTGACATATGATGGCTGACTATTGCTGGAGCTTGATGAGAGACAACCCAGAAGCCGCACACCACAGATCAGCCAAGAAAAGAAAGTTCAAATAACGGCCATTTGCCATTCATCTGTGTGTCATATATATGTGTTTTTATATTTTGTAGTTTAATTCTGTAAGTATATTTGATTTGCTGTACACAGACTTTGTAATCTTTGTTATTCCTTGATTAAAAATAAACAGAATGTAGTATCGAAAATCATGTGTTTTTATCATAAAACATTAGATAGGAGTAATTTTCATCAAAAATTGAAAATATCTCGAAAAATTGACTTAAAATATGTTTTAAAACCTTTTGCCAGAAAAAATTGTGTTGACCAGTGTAATAGATAAATAGACAATAGATAGATAGATAGATAATAGATAGATAGATAGACAATAGATAGATAGATAGATAGATAGATAGATAGATAGATAGATAGATAGATAGCTAGATAGATAGAAAGATAGATAATAGATAAAAAGACAATAGATAGATAGTAGATAGATAAATAGACAATAGATAGATATATAGATAATAGATAAATAAATAGACAATAGATAGATAGATAGTAGATAGATAGATAGACAATAGATAGATAGATAGATAGATAGATAGATAGATAGATAGATAGATAGATAGATAGATAGATAGATAGATAGAAAGAAAATTAGAGCAGCACAAAGAAAGAGTCCGGGTGCAGAGCCCCCCAGGAAAATACCAAACCTCAATTATAAAAAAAAAGTAAAATTGGGGGCAGCACACCGTTTTGTAGTGAGGAGGAGCTATTTAATCAGCCCAGAAAGCGACGTTTCGGTCCCAACAGGAACCTTTCTCAAGCAGTGAACATGTGAAAGTGCCAGGTATATAAAGAGTATACATACGGTAATTATAATCATTTGCATTAATAATCATTGTAAGAGCATGTATTTACATTATAATTGACATGCATAAAGTGCAAACAGTGATACAGGAATTATTCATCACAAAGTGCAGTGCATAAATGCAGATAGAAAAAGCATTGAAAAATATGCATTTAGACATCAATTGGTAATGATAAAACAGGTGTACGGCCTTGTTAATCACATCCATGACTTGTCCCACTCTCTTAGGCCGGTTTCACACGTCAGTGGCTCCAGTACGTGGGGTGACAGTTTCCTCACGTAACGGAGCCACTGACACACGTAGACACATTAAAAATCAATGCATCTGTGCAGATGTCATTGATTTTTTGCGGACACGGACACATGTCAGTGTTCTTGGGAGCGCACGGATTACACGGACCCATTAAAGTCAATGGGTCCATGTAAAACACGTACCGCACACAGACGTTGTCCGTGTGCAGTCCGTGTGCCATGCAGGAGACAGCGCTACAGTAAGCGCTGTCCCCCCCACTGGTGCTGAAGCCACGATTCATATCTTCCCTGCAGCAGCGTTTGCTGTAGAGAAGATATGAATAATCGTGTTTAAAATAAATATCTATGTGCCCCCTGCCCTCCCACCCCCTGTGCGCCCCTCCCCCGCTGTTCTGAAAATACTCACCCGGCTCCCTCGCTGGCTGGCTCAGCTTCCTGTCCTGGCCGCACCGTCTACTGTATGCGGTCACGTGGGGCCGCCGATTACAGTCATGAGTATGCGGCTCCACCTCCCATAGGGGTGGAGCCGCATATTCATTACTGTAAATGAGCAGCCCCACATGACTGCATACAGTAGAAGGTGCGGCCAGGACAGGAAGCAGCGACAGCCAACGAGGGAGCCGGGTGAGTATTTTAAGAACAGCGGGGGGCACACAAAAGGTGGGGGGCACACAGGGGGTGGGAGGGCGGTGGGCACATTGATCTTTATTTTAAACACGATTATTCATATCTTCTCTACAGCAAACGCTGCAGCAGGGAAGATATGAATGGGGTTTCAGCACCAGATGCTGGTGCGTGTGGTACCCAGCACGGTGCATGTGGTACCCAGTTGGCACACGGGCGGCACACATGTGCCGCACGTGTGCCACACTGATGTGCCACAGAGACGCACCGGCACACGGACACGGATAATTCTGGGCTGATTTTTTCCGGTACCAGAATTATCTGGACGTGTGGGACAGCCCTTAGGTAAAGGCAAAAAGATCCAAGTAAACATCATGTTACAAAGAAACGAAACCTCAGCCCTACTAAGTCAAAGCGCTTTTTAAAAAAATATATATATACCGTATATATATATATATATAAACAGAAAAATAAATGTACAACGGTGTTATAGCACGAATATAATTCAGTTTTTATCTTGTGTTAATATAAAACACCATAGTCGTAAGTCTATCATTTTCAAGCATGTTACAAAGGAACGAAACCTCAGCGCTACAATGTATTCACATAATGAGTATGACTGATAAGCTACAGCATCTTTATTGACATAAACAGAGAAACTAAATATACAGCACATAAAGTTTTAATGTAGTAGCACTTTGATATAGTAGTGACACAAATATTGTTCAATAAATATAATGCTAATAAAATCAAATCGCACCATACTACTACTCTAGTTTTCTTCAGTGTAATTGTACAACATATTACTACACCCCGGGAAGAAGCTGGGGGCGAAACGCGCGTCGGGGTGAGGGGACGCCAGACTATCCACACACTAGGTAATTATCAACCTGATCTTTACCTTACATTATATCTCCCTAAACTACCATTGTATACCAAGGAAGGCTATTGGCATGTATATTTGATGGAGACTATGTAGTGATCTATCGAGACAGGTCTCCTGTTTCCTTGTTTGTTAATTTTAAACAGGATTATTATTGTCAGTATAATCTTGTCTTTGAGATATTGAGCCTGATTATATCCTCTAAATGTGTAGAATAGGTTTTGATTTTTGAATTGCTATTATTGCTATAAAAGTGGCTACATAATTATGTGTTAGATTTTAACAACAGTGCATACCATTAAATTAGTTGATATTAAGGCACCTTTTGGCATTTATTATTTACATGTGGGGCATTTTCTATTAGATATTTCTGGCGTCCTCTAGACGGCATTTTGCTTTTTTATTGTTGTTTACTGCCTTTTTGGTCTGAATAAAATATTGATTTTAATATATTGTGTGGGATCTCTTCTTTGTCCTAAACATTTAATGATGTGGGATTTTGTTGTTGCATATTACTGTATGTAGTGTTTGTCTTCTGCTTCGTTCAACTTATCCTGCCTGTATGGATGCACATCAATAAATAATTTTTTCTTTATACAACATAATTCATCAGAGTGCCAAGTTTCTTCTGACATGGGAGGCTTGTGGTCTTCTGTGTTACGTGACTCTCCAAACGATATGCCATCACAAGCTCTCCAGAAAACAAGCACTAGGCCAAGCTGTGCAGAAGGATTTAAGCCCTTGGTTGGTCATACCCTTTTCCACCCACAGGATGTCCTTATCCCCCTGGAGGTTTGAAGAAAAATCTCCAAAACCTATGAAAGATAAATTACTTTCTGGACAGTCCTAGGGCAGTAGTTCGGGTGCCATCGCATCCCGCCGGGCTCCAGTTACGTGTTTAAACCCAACACAGCATTACTACCTGGCTTCTAGTAGCTGTTCTATGCATCTCCATACCCCTGGGTGTGAGAACGGATTGAGATCCTGGAAGGCTTCCAGTCCGGTCCAGAGATCATAAAAATATACACAATGTAAGGCTAGGAAATACAGTATCTCCATAAATCCTTATGGAATCAGTTGACTTGTCAAAGCAGGCCGCATGGTTTGGATCCACAGGAGATCTTCCTGTATGAGCTGGATTCTAGCTAGCTGGTAGGGGTGTGAATTCTGACTTTGCAGCTGAAAGGAAGGACCACCTGCAGAGCCAGGGAACATATTAAAGCTACACATGCATACAGGACAATTCTAAGCTGCCATTACATCCCTCCATCCTTCACAATAATGAGATCTTCTCCAGTGGTGTAGATATACAGTAAAAATTGCAAAGCTAGTAAACATATTTGGTAAGTGAAGGAGAGCTAAAAGCACCCCAGCCACATTTTTGGACACCAAAATGTTTGTGTTAATGGATCTGTAGTGAAAGTGTTGCGGTCACTGCACTATTTACAAGATAAAGTAATTGTAGACACACATTCTCAGTATTGCTCCAATCGCACAAAGGAATTTGTGACCCTCAGTCTCAGCAGCCATTTATCAAACATTTATCAAATTGGTGCCAGGAGGTTCTGTGCCTTCATTATGGGTGATGCTATGACAGTGTAGCACTTTGAGATGATATTTGAGATTAGTGTTGCCACTCAGGCAAGGAGCGTGGAGGTTTGGAGGTTTATTCCTGAATTTGGTCTTCTAATTAACTCCCTTCTGTAAAATTTTGACAGGGCTCACGCTATTTTAACCCTAGCCAGTTCAACAGTCAACAAGGGCAGCACGGTGGCGCAGTGGTTAGCACAGCAGCCTTGCAGCGCTGGAGTCCTGGGTTCAAGCCCCACTAAGGACAACATCTGTAAAGAGTTTGTATGTTCTCTCCGTGTTTGCATGGGTTTCCTCCGGGCACTCCGGTTTCCTCCCACATTCCAAAGACATACTGACAGGGAATTTAGATTGTGAGCCCCAATGGGGACAGCAATGATAATGTGTGTAAAGCGCTGCGGAATATGTTAGCGCTATATAAAAATAAAGATTAACAGTCCAGGAGCCACTCCATGGACTAATGGTTGAAAATCAGGGCCCCCTCTGGGATCTTGTAGAGGCACTGACTAAAGGTACCGTCACACATAACGATATCGCTAACGATATCGTTGCTTTTTGTGACGTAGCAACGATATCGTTAAGGAAATCGTTATGTGTGACAGCGACCAACGATCAGGCCCCTGCTGGGAGATCGTTGGTCGCTGAGGAAAGTCCAGCACTTTATTTCGTCGCTGGATCTCCCGCTGACATCGCTGGATCAGCGTGTGTGACGCCGATCCAGCGATGTCTTCACTGGTAACCAGGGTAAACATCGGGTTACTAAGCGCAGGGCCGTGCTTAATAACCCGATGTTTACCCTGGTTACCAGCGTAAACGTTAAAAAAACAAACACTACATACTTACCTTCAGCTGTCTGTCCCCGGCGCTCTGCTTCTCTGCACTCCTCCTGTATCCTGTGTCAGCGCCGGCCAGCCGGAAAGCACAGCGGTGACGTCACCACTCTGCTTTCCGGCTGACCGGCGCTGACAGTGCAGAGGAAAGCAGAGCGCCGGAGGACAGACAGCTGAAGGTAAGTATGTAGTGTTTGTTTTTTTAATGTTTACGCTGGTAACCATGGTAAACATCGGGTTACTAAGCGTGGCCCTGCACTTAGTAACCCGATGTTTACCCTGGTTACCGGGGACCTCGGGATCGTTGGTCGCTGGAGAGCTGTCTGTGTGACAGCTCTCCAGCGACCACACAGCGATGCTGCAGCGATCGGCATCATTGTCGGTATCGCTGCAGCGTTGCTTAGTGTGATGGTACCCTAAGCCAAAGCCTGTCCATTGAAGCCCTATTGTAAGCTTCCAGGCTACTGCTACCAATCAGAGCCCCTGTGACAATTATGATATTATTGCTTTTGCTGGTGCTTAAAACACACCGAATTTTTGGACAACCAGAGATTTGCTTTGTCATGGTCATTTTGGACTGGAGATAAAAATAGAAAATTACCTAGTCAATTTATTAATGAGCTTAGTATGGAAAATAAAAATGAATAAAAATTGCTAGACGAATCATCAACAATCTTAAATGCGCAGACGATAAAACATTGATAGCAACAAGGATAGATGGAATGAAGAACTTATTACAGAGTGTCAAGATGGAAAGCTCGAACATGGGACTGCTATTCAACAAAAAAAATGAAAAGATGTTGACTCTTCCAGTTAGGACCAGGAAACATTTGAGATGTGTGAACTGGAAGTTGTAAAGGACTTCAACCTTTGTGGATCGATGAACACTCAAGATACAGAGATGATACTAGAAGTCAATGGGTAGAATAGCTATGGAAAAATCAACAATAAAGAAACTGGGCAAAGTATTCAGACACGGCTTCATACATAGTTTGGTATTTCTGTGGTAAAATATGGATGCAAAACCTGGACAATAAAGAAACAAGACAGAAGAAGAATCTTTGCATTCGAAATATGGTGCTGGAGATGAATGTTTTTAATACCATGGATGGAAAGAAGAACAAACCAATCCATCTTGGAATAAATCGAGTCAGACATGTCACTCGAAGCTAGGATCACCAAGCTGTGACTTGCCTAGTTTCTAGTTTGAACACATCATACGAAGAGAGCGATCACAGGAGAAGGACATCATGGTCGGAAGAATAGAAGGAACAAGGTGACGAGGAAGATCAGCAACCCGATGGCTTGATACTATAAAGATAACAGCCGAGATGACCCCGGTGGACCTATCTAGGTTTGCGCAAGATCGGTCTTCCTACGTTCATCCATCAAGTCGCCATGGCTCAAGATTGAGCCAAAGGCCGTTAAATAAATTCATTTTCATGCATGTTCTATGTGTTGTAGTCATTGTGTAGTAGCTGTTTGCATCACTTCTGATAAATGGTGTAATTCCCTGTTTTCTACCTCACACTTTATAGTAGAGGTGTTACCTTGAAGATGATGAGATGTATGAGATCCCTGACCCTATGATAGACAACATAATCTAGAAAGTGACTGAAAATGCCAGACTATTGTGAGAGCTAACTCCTCAGTGTAAACATGTTGGGAAATAAAAACATTTTGGTGACAAATACGTTTTGAATTTGGTATAAATATACTAGGCTAAATTGGTAATAGCTGTTGACCTTGGCCCCTGTTGTATGCTGCAAAAAAAAAAGATAAAAGTCGTTCTGAGTAGGGTTTGCCGTGTAAAATTTGAGTTAAAATTAAAAAGGAAAATATAAACTTAAAACTTTGAAACAACTTTTTGTTTTAACTTTTCACGCTGAGTAATTTCTGGAACGACTTCCAAAACTGGATGAAAAACAAACGCAGTTACAGGGTTAAATGATTAGTGAGATTGATGGAAGAAATGCGGATGTCACGTAGCATTTTTGTAAAGAGCAGCTGTATTGATGCGGAGAGACTGAAACAAGACCCCCTACAAGATGTCTGTCAGTTACACTTGAAAGAGAACAAATCCTTCCTGATCCTATAACTGGCAATCACAGTAATTCCCAAGATCACTCACATCACTTATGTTAACTAATTGGAATTTAGTAAAGCCTCCAAGGTTTTAAGGTCTTCCAGTGCTTCCATTCAGCTTTATCGTATTCAAGACAAGTTAGAAATCAGAAGCTGTATATGTTGGTGCCCTCGTATGTGGAAGAATATTCATACCCCTTTCAGAAGTTAGGGTCGGTGTGGGTACTAATATATCTGAATCATCTAGCACTATTCCCCTAGCGAAGGACCTATAGACAAGGTAACTCCTCAAAATTCACTGGCAAATTTTTCCTTAAAAGGAATCTGTCACCCCAAAACTCGAGTATGAGCTGCTGCCACCGGCATCAGGGGCTTATCTACAGCATTCTGTAATGCTGTAGATAAGCCCCCGATGTACCATGAAAGATAAGAAAAAGATTATACACACCCAGGGGTGGTCCCGATTCGGTTCGGGTCCAATAGGTGTCGCGGTCCGTGTCCGGCACCTCCCATCTTCATACGATGACGTCCTCTTCTTGTCTTCCTGCCGCAGCTCCGGCGCAGGCGCACTTTATCTCCCTGTTGAGGGCAGAGTAAAGGACTGCAGTGCGCAGGCGCCGGGCCTCTCTGACCTTTCCTGGCACCTGCTCACTGCAGTACTTTGCTCTGCCCTCAACAAGGAGATAAAGTACGCCTATGCAGGAGCTGCAACAGGAAGAAAAGAAGAGGACATCATCGTATGAAGATGGGAGGTGCCGGACCCGGATCGCGACACCCATCGGACCAGAACCCGGACCGCCCCTGGGTGAGTATAATCTAACCTGTTTTTCTTATCTTTCAGGTTACATCGTGTGCTTATCTACAGCATTACAGAATGCTGTAGTTAAGCCCCTGATGCCGGTGGCCACAGCTCATACTCGAATTTTGGGGTGACAGATTCCCTTTGACATTAAAAGGTTAAACCCAAAAAATCTAATTATTCCGTTTAGGACTGTTGAGTACAGTGCTGGACTCGACTAGCGCTCATGCATATTGCACGCATATACCATGAACAAATACACATTTTGCTGTTACATACTGTAAATATATGTAACATACACACATGCAAATACCTTAGGCACACATACACATTAACCCATTCATGCCTTGCCCATTTTTCATTTTTTCATGTTCATTTAGTTCTCCCCTTCTTCCAAGAGACTTACATTATTTTTTCCAGAAATTTAGCCGTATGAGGGCTTGTTTCTTTCAGGGCAAATTGGACTTTTGTATGCTTTTAATTTTTTAACATTTAAAAAAAAAAAAATTTCACTCATGCTTTATGTCATTGTTCCCCTACATTAATTGATGGTCTAAATCGCTTGTGCTATACATAGCAGGTCTTCAGCACTGCTATGTATAGCATAAAATGACAATCTCTTATGAACACTGACCATGAGTATGTGTTCATGAGAGTATTGTAATGACAGGAACAGGGGTCTTCTGCAGACACTTGGCTGTCAAAACAACCCATTGGCACCTCGTAATCACATCATGGGTGCGTAGATAAAAGTGTGAAATGATAGCGCAATTTAACAAGTTAACAGAAGGAGACGTAGCACCGTTCCACCAGCGGCTGTTAAAGTCATATGACAGCTGAATAAGTCAGCCATCATGTGCGGAGAAAGAAGTGTGCTTAGCATTGGAGCCTGCATCAAAGTCAGGGACATGACATATGACATAAATATATGTCATATGATGTGAAGGGGTACTCTGAATGCAGAGTACACACAGCAGCTATTGGCACAGTACTTCCACGGATATGACTTGCAGAGTTCACACAGCGGCTTTTGGCACAGTAATTCCACAGATATGTGTTGTAGAGTACAGACAGCGGCTTTTTTGAAGAGTGCACAGTCATAATCTGTCCCTCACTCCAGCTGCATCCTATCCCTACACAAATAAGAGCAGAATGGTGGTGGCATTCATGATCCGGTCTTTATAAAGTCGGGGTCATGTGGTGCCCTCGCCAATCACACCCATACCAATAAATGCTCTGGCTGTGATGGCTCTGGAAGTGCCCACAGTCTACAAGACTGTTGATTGGC
The DNA here is from genome assembly GCF_032444005.1 of Ranitomeya imitator. Lineage (NCBI taxonomy): Eukaryota > Metazoa > Chordata > Amphibia > Anura > Dendrobatidae > Ranitomeya > Ranitomeya imitator. The sequence goes on along the minus strand of NC_091284.1, from coordinate 815,240,534 downwards.
TGCGCTGCAGCCTTCCAACAAGCTTTATTACAATCTAACAACCGGGTACCAAGTACCCAAACACACCACTCTCACAAAAAGTGTTTAGAAAAAATAACAAATTTTATTATTAAAAACACAGAAAAAATCAAAATGTCGTATTCATTAAGAGGAAAGGATGAGTACCCAAGTACATAGCACAAAAAAGTGATAAAGGAAATAGTATACAGGCTTCTGGGATCATATAGTCTGTGTCATAGCATATGGGCATCCCAAATATATAAGCCCTAGTCTAAATAGACCTAAAGTACATAGTGCCAAGTTCCCACTCCAGTTTAACACATATAGAATGCCTGACACATACCCATGTGGTGAGCCCATCCTTAGTATCACACACGTCCCGACGTACGTTTCGCGTCTTCCGCTTTCTCAAGGGAGAAAAAGATATAAGTTGCTTGCTTATATGGTATCCCCACTCACCTATTGCCCAATAGTGTGTCGCGCACGGCGCCGCCGCCCCCGGGTCTCAGGTGCATCTAATGCCGGCACTCAGCTTCAGCGTGCAGGGAGGAAATCCCCCGTGACGTCATATCTGCACGCCGGAGTTAAAAGAGGCCTTCAAAAAGATGTCGGATACCGGAGTGTGGTGCACATGTGCGTCGCCATTTTGTGGAAGTCCAACTATCCCACACACCAGCCTCTAATGCGCAAGTGCACAGCCCTTTCTCTTGATGGATTAAGGTGGTGCAGAGATCCCGCCCTGACCTTTGCATACTAATGAGAAGGATCGCATATCTCCCTACGCTTTCCCTATGTTGATGTGTAGATCATTTAGATGTCCAAATTGCTCAAAAAATATAAGCAGAGATATATCACACAGTGATCAAGGGGCATTCAGGGTAAAAAAAAAAAGCGAGAAAGATCATACTGTATATAATCAAAATAAACAAGCACAGATTTATAGCCTCCAGGTTAATTCGGGGGATTCTTCAAACATATAGTGCAACCAAGTCGGCTTTCATGCGATCTTCAGAGGTTGTCAGTGAGTGCAGGATCTTAATTATCATAGGGGAACCATCTCTCAAGCCATAGCAAAGTATGAGGTTTCATATAACTGGATTACTAAAATAAAGAAATATAACAATAAAACACAAGTAGGGATTACAGGTGCGGGGCAAAGCTCAATTTCTCGTTTAAGCCACTGGGGGACATAGTGCCAAGCTCCATGATCCATCTGGTTTCGGCCTGTGCTAGCATCTGCTTCAGATTTCCACCTCTTATGCCCCCATGTATTCTATCGATTCCCTTCACTTTAACCCCTTAGCGACCGCCGATACGCCTTTTAACGGCGGCCGCTAAGGGTACTTAAACCACAGCGCCGTTAATTAACGGCGCTGTGGAAAAAGTCCATAGCGCCCCCCAGAGGCCGATTTTCTCCGGGGTCTCGGCTGCCGAGGGTAGCCGAGACCCCAGAGAACATGATTCGGGGGGTTTTTAACCCACCCCGCATTTGCGATCGCCGGTAATTAACCGTTTACCGGCGATCGCAAAAAAAAAAAAAAAAAGGATCTCTTTTTAATTTCTCTGTCCTCCGATGTGATCGCACATCAGGAGGACAGAGAAAAGGGGTCCCAGGTGGCCCCCCAATACTCACCTAGCTCCCCCGATGCTCCTCGTGTCTCCCGGTGGGCGCCGCCATCTTCAAAATGGCGGGCGCATGCGCAGTGCGCCCGCCGGCCGGCACCGGGAGAATCTTTGGGGTCTCAGCTGCCGGGGGTAGCCGAGACCCCAAAGAGCATGATCGGGGTCGGTATTACCGACCCCTGTTTTGCGATCGCCGGTAATTAACTGTTTACCGGCGACCGCAAAAAAAAAAAAAAGTAAAGTGTAATTCTCTGTCCTCTGATGTGATCGCACATCAGAGGACAGAGAAATAGGGGGATTCGGGGACCCTAGCATACTCACCTAGGTCCCTGGATCCTCTTGCTGCTCCTCCTGGCCGCCGGCAGCAGAACATGGCGGACGCATGCCCAGTGCGCCCGCCATCTGTCTCCATCTGCCGGCCGGCAGGAGAACAGCAGTTGGGGCTAAAATTAGGGTTAGGGTTAGGGGTAGGGTTAGGGGTACGGTTAGGGTTAGGGTTAGGGGTAGGGTTAGGGGTAGGGTTAGGGGTAGGGTTAGGGTTAGGGGTAGGGTTAGGGGTAGGGTTAGGGGTAGGGTTAGGGGTAGGGGTAGGGTTAGGGGTAGGGTTAGGGTTAGGGCTAGGGTTAGGGCTAGGGTTAGGGCTAGGGTTGGGGCTAAATTTAGGGTTAGGGTTGGGGCTAAATTTAGGGTTAGGGTTGGGGCTAAACTTAGGGTTAGGCTTCTTTCACACTTACGTCGGTACGGGGCCGTCGCAATGCGTCGGCCCGACATACCGACGCACGTTGTGAAAATTGTGCACAACATGGGCAGCAGCTGTAGTTTTTCAACACATCCGCTGCCCAATCTATGTCCTGGGGAGGAGGGGGCGGAGTTACGGCCACGCATGCGCGGTCAGAAATGGCGGATGCGACGTACAAAAAAACGTTTCATTGAACGTTTTTTTGTGCCGACGCTCCGCCAAAACACAACTGATCCAGTGCACGACGGACGCGACGTGTGGCCATCCGTCACGATCCGTCGGCAATACAAGTCTATGGGCAAAAAACGCATCCTGCGGGCACATTTGCAGGATCCGTTTCTTGTCCAAAACGATGGATTGCGACGGAATGCCAAACGACGCAAGTGTGAAAGTAGCCCTAGGGCTAGGGTTAGGGTTGGGGCTAAAGTTAGGGCTAGGGTTGGGGCTAAAGTTAGGGTTAGAGCTGGGATTAGGGTTAGGGTTTGGATTAGGGTTGGTATTAGGGTTAGGGTTGGCATTAGGGTTACGCTTGGGATTAGGGTTAGGTTTGGGATTAGGGTTAAGGTTAGGGTTGTGATTAGGGGTGTATTGGGATTAGGGTTAGGTTTGAGGTTAGGGTTGAGATTAGGATTAGGGGTGTGTTGGATTTATTGTTTTGATTAGGGTTATGGTTAGGGTTGACATTAGGGTTATTTTGGGGTAAGGGTTGTGATTATGGTTAGGGTTAGTGATTAGGATTATGGATCAGGTTGGGATTAGGGTTAGGGGTGTGTTGGGGTTAGGGTTGGAGCTAGAATTGGGGGGTTTCTACTGTTTAGGTACATCAGTGGGTCTCCAAACACGACAGCCAATTTTGCGCTCAAAAAGTCAAATGGTGCTCCCTCCCTTCTGAGCTCTGCCGTGCGCCCAAACAGTGGGTTACCCCCACATATGGGGCATCAGCGTACTCGGGATAAATTGGACAACAACTTCTGGGGTCCAATTTCTCTTGTTACCCTTGTGAAAATAATAACTTGGGGGCTACAAAATCTTTTTTGTGGAAAAAAAAATATTTTTTATTTTCACGACTCTGCATTCTAAACTTCTGTGAAGCACTTGGGCATTCAAAGTTCTCACCACACATCTAGATAAGTTCCTTGGGCGGTCTAGTTTCCAAAATGGGGTCACATGTGGGGGGTTACTACAGTTTAGGTACATCAGGAGCTCTGCAATCGCAACATAATGCCCACAGACCATTCTATCAAAGTCTGCATTCCAAAAAGGCGCTCCTTCCCTTCCGAGCTCTGCCGTGCGCCCAAACAGTGGTTTACCCCCACATATGGTGCATCAGCGTACTCGGGATAAATTGGACAACAACTATTGCAGTCCAATTTCTCCTGTTACCCTTGTGAAAATAAAAACTTGGGGGCTACAATATCTTTTTTGTGGAAAAAAAAATATTTTTTATTTTCACGACTCTGCATTCTAAACTTCTGTGAAGCACTTGGGCATTCAAAGTTCTCACCACACATCTAGATAAGTTCCTTGGGCGGTCTAGTTTCCAAAATGGGGTCACTTGTGATGGGTTTCTACTGGTTAGGTACATCAGGGGCTCTGCAAACGCAACATAATACCCGCAGACCATTCTATCAAAGTCTGCATTCCAAAACAGCGCTCCTTCTTCCGAGCTCTGCCGTGCGCCCAAACAGTGATTTACCCCCACATATGGGGTACCAGCATACTCAGGACAAATTGGACAACAACTTTTGGGGTCCAATTTCTCTTGTTACCCCTGTGAAAATAAAAATTTGGTGGCTAAAAAATCTTTTTTGTGGAAAAAAAAAATATTTTTTATTTTCACGGCTCTGCATTATAAACTTCTGTGAAGCACTTGGGCATTCAAGGTTCTCACCATACATCTAGATAAGTTCCTTAAGGGGTCTAGTTTCCAAAATGGTGTTACTTGTGGGGAGTTTCCACTGTTTAGGCACATCAGGGGCTCTCCAAACGCGACATGGCGTCCAATCTCAATTCCAGCCAATTCTACATTGAAAAAGTAAAACGGCACTCCTTCTCTTCCAAGCTCTGCGGTGCGCCCTAACAGTTGTTTACCCCCACATATTGGGTATCAGCGTACTCAGGAGAAATTGCACAACATCTTTTGTGGTCTAATTTCTCCTGTTACCCTTGTGAAAATAAAAATTTGTGGGCAAAAAGATCATTTTTGTAGAAAAAATGCGATTTTTTTTTTTTCACGGCTCTACGTTATAAACTTCTGTGAAGCACATGGGGGTTCAAAGTGCTCGCCACACATCTAGATATGTTCCTTAAGGGGTCTAGTTTCCAAAATGGTGTCACTTGTGGGGGGTTTCCACTGTTTAGGCACATCAGGGGCTCTCCAAACGCGACATGGCGTCCAATCTCAATTCCAGCCAATTCAACATTGAAAAAGTAAAACGGCGCTCCTTCACTTCCAAGCTCTGCGGTGCGCCCAAACAGTGGTTTACCCTCACATATGGGGTATCGACGTATTCAGGAGAAATCGCACAACAACTTTTGTGGTCTAATTTCTCCTGTTACCCTTGTGAAAATAAGAATTTGCGGGCGAAAAGATCATTTTTGTGTAAACAAAAGCGATTTTTTATTTTCACGGCTCTACGTTATAAACTTCTGTGAAGCACTTGGGGGTTCAAAGTGCTCACCACACATCTAGATAAGTTCCTTAAGGGGTCTAGTTTCCAAAATGGGGTCACTTGTGGGGAGTTTCCACTGTTTAGGCACATCAGGGGCTCTCTTAACGTGACATGGCGTCCGATCTCAATTCCAGCCAATTCTGCATTGAAAAAGTCAAACGGCGCTCCTTCACTTCTAAGTTCTGCGGTGCGCCCTAACAGTGGTTAACCCCACATATGGGGTATTGGCGTATTCAGGAGAAATTGCATAACAAAATTTATGGTTACATTTCTGTTTTTACACTTGTGAAAATAAAAAAAATGGTTCTGAATTAAGATGTTTGCAAAAAAAAGTTAAATGTTCATTTTTTCCTTCCACATTGTTTCAGTTCCTGTGAAGCACGTAAAGGGTTAATAAACTTCTTGAATGTGGTTTTGAGAACCTTGAGGGGTGCAGTTTTTAGAATGGTGTCACACTTCATTATTTTCTATCATATAGACCCCTCAAAATGACTTCAAATGTGATGTGGTCCCTAAAAAAAAATGGTGTTGTAAAAATGAGAAATTGCTGGTCAACTTTTAACCCTTATAACTCCCTAACAAAAAAAAATTTTGTTTCCAAAATTGTGCTGATGTAAAGTAGACATGTGGGAAATGTTATTTATTAACTATTTTTCATGACATATCTCTCTGATTTAAGGGCATAAAAATACAAAGTTTGAAAATTGCAAAATTTTAAAAATTTTCGCCATATTTCCATTTTTTTCATAAATAATCGCAAGTAATATCGAAGAAATGTTACCACTAACATGAAGTACAATATGTCACGAAAAAACAAACTCAGAATCAGCGGCATCCGTTGAAGCGTTCCAGAGTTATAACCTCATAAAGTGACAGTGGTCAGAATTGCAAAAATTGGCCTGGTCATTAAGTACCAAATTGGCTCTGTCACTAAGGGGTTAAGGCCACGTGGGTCAGAGTTGTGGTATAGCCTGAAGTGTTTGGGCAGGGTCTTCAGCAGCAAAAGGTCATCCACCTCCTTTGCCGCGAGTATATCCCTGACGTGCTCCCTTACCCTAATGCGCAGTTCCCTGGAAGTTAGGCCAATATAGACCTTAGAACAGGGACAATGCGCAAAATAAAACATATGAAGTGGTACAGGAAATGTAATGGTTAATAGTGTATTCCCGAGTACCATCCATATTTGTAAAGGTTTTAGCCCTTATGATGTTATGCAAATTGCACGCCAAACAATTCCCGCAGGTGAAACATCCCCACCTTTGTTTTGAATTGCCAAAGGGACTTTTCTGGGGAACCACATAGTGGCTCTTCACCAGTTGATCCTTGAGATTTTTGCTTCTTCTAGCTGTGATCAATGGTCTTGTGGAAATTTCTTTCCTCAAGATCGGATCAGTTTGGAGGATGGGCCAATGTTTAGTGAGAATCTGGCGAATAGTGTCCCATTGGCAATTAAAAGTTGGGATAAATCTCGTTTGGGGGTCACTCTTATCCTTCACTTTACCACAGCTACCGAGTAGGCCTTGTCGTGGGGTATATTTAGCCCGATTGTATCCCTGTTTGATATACATTTGACTATAGCCTCTCTCCTGGAAACGGGCTCTCAAATCCCTAGCCTGTGCCTCAAACCCATCCACAGTAGAGCACGTCCGCTTGGCCCTCAAGAATTGGCCCGTGGGGATGGCTCTAATCGTGGAATGGGTATGTCCAGAGGAGGTGTGCAGAAGCGAATTGACCGAGGTCTCCTTTCGCTGCAGCCTTCCAACAAGCTTTATTAGACTGGTGAACCTGAAAAGGAAACATACAATCACGCCTATCCTTAAAAAGCCAACCCTCGACCCAACAGCTATGTCCAGCTATCGCTCAATATCGCTGCTCCCATTCGCTTCCAAACTCCTGGAGCAGCACGTCCATGCTGAACTTTCCTCCCACCTCTCATCTAACTTGCTCTTTGACAATCTACAATCTGGTTTCTGACCCCATCACTCAACTGAGACAGCCCAGACTAAAATCACTAATGACCTACTCCCAGCCAAAGCTAACGGACAATACTCTCTACTCCCTCTTCTAGACCTGTCCTCTGCTTTGACACAGTTGACCACTGCCTCCTGCTACAGATCCTCTCCTCCTTTGGCATCAAAGACCTTGCCCTATCCTGGATCTCCTCATACCTTTCCAACCACACATTCAGCGTCTCCCACTCCCACACTACCTCCACTACCTCCACTACCTCCTGTTGGAATCTCCCAAGTCTCTGTCTAGGACCCCTACTCTTCTCAATCTACACACTTGGCCTGCGACAACTCATAAAGTCCCATGGATTCCAGTACCACCTTTATGCTTATGACACTCAGATCTACCTCATGTGAACTCATCAGCTTTCCTCCATCTCACAGATCTTCCATACCTGACCTATCTATCGCAATTAACGACATCACGCTTTCCCCCGTACCGGACATCCGCTGCCTCGGAGTAACCCTTGACTCTGCCCTGTCCTTCAAACCGCACATCCAAGCTCTTTCCAGCTCCTGTCACCTCCAGCTCAAAAATATCTCCAGAATCCGTCCTTTCCTCAACCGTCAATCTGCTAAAATGCTTGTGATGCCCTCATCATCTCCCGCCTTGACTACTGCAACATCCTTTGCTTTAGCCTTCCTGCTAAAACTAATCCCAAACTGTTCTTCAACTATATCAATAGTAAAAGAATAAAAACTGAAAATGTAGGCCCCTTAAAAAATAGTGAGGAAAGAATGGTTGTAGATGACGAGGAAAAAGCTAACATATTAAACACCTTCTTCTCCACGGTATTCACGGTGGAAAATGAAATGCTAGGTGAAATCCCAAGAAACAATGAAAACCCTATATTAAGGGTCACCAATCTAACCCAAGAAGAGGTGCGAAACCGGCTAAATAAGATTAAAATAGATAAATCTCCGGGTCCGGATGGCATACACCCACGAGTACTAAGAGAACTAGGTAATGTAATAGATAAACCATTATTTCTTATTTTTAGTGACTCTATAGCGACAGGGTCTGTTCCGCAGGACTGGCGCATAGCAAATGTGGTGCCAATATTCAAAAAGGGCTCTAAAAGTGAACCTGGAAATTATAGGCCAGTAAGTCTAACCTCTATTGTTGGTAAAATATTTGAAGGGTTTCTGAGGGATGTTATTCTGGATTATCTCAATGAGAATAACTGTTTAACTCCATATCAGCATGGGTTTATGAGAAATCGCTCCTGTCAAACCAATCTAATCAGTTTTTATGAAGAGGTAAGCTATAGACTGGACCACGGTGAGTCATTGGACGTGGTATATCTCGATTTTTCCAAAGCGTTTGATACCGTGCCGCACAAGAGGTTGGTACACAAAATGAGAATGCTTGGTCTGGGGGAAAATGTGTGTAAATGGGTTAGTAACTGGCTTAGTGATAGAAAGCAGAGGGTGGTTATAAATGGTATAGTCTCTAACTGGGTCGCTGTGACCAGTGGGGTACCGCAGGGGTCAGTATTGGGACCTGTTCTCTTCAACATATTCATTAATGATCTGGTAGAAGGTTTACACAGTAAAATATCGATATTTGCAGATGATACAAAACTATGTAAAGCAGTTAATACAAGAGAAGATAGTATTCTGCTACAGATGGATCTGGATAAGTTGGAAACTTGGGCTGAAAGGTGGCAGATGAGGTTTAACAATGATAAATGTAAGGTTATACACATGGGAAGAGGGAATCAATATCACCATTACACACTGAACGGGAAACCACTGGGTAAATCTGACAGGGAGAAGGACTTGGGGATCCTAGTTAATGATAAACTTACCTGGAGCAGCCAGTGCCAGGCAGCAGCTGCCAAGGCAAACAGGATCATGGGGTGCATTAAAAGAGGTCTGGATACACATGATGAGAGCATTATACTGCCTCTGTACAAATCCCTAGTTAGACCGCACATGGAGTACTGTGTCCAGTTTTGGGCACCGGTGCTCAGGAAGGATATAATGGAACTAGAGAAAGTACAAAGGAGGGCAACAAAATTAATAAAGGGGATGGGAGAACTACAATACCCAGATAGATTAGCGAAATTAGGATTATTTAGTCTAGAAAAAAGACGACTGAGGGGCGATCTAATAACCATGTATAAGTATATAAGGGGACAATACAAATATCTCGCTGAGGATCTGTTTATACCAAGGAAGGTGACGGGCACAAGGGGGCATTCTTTGCGTCTGGAGGAGAGAAGGTTTTTCCACCAACATAGAAGAGGATTCTTTACTGTTAGGGCAGTGAGAATCTGGAATTGCTTGCCTGAGGAGGTGGTGATGGCGAACTCAGTCGAGGGGTTCAAGAGAGGCCTGGATGTCTTCCTGGAGCAGAACAATATTGTATCATACAATTATTAGGTTCTGTAGAAGGACGTAGATCTGGGTATTTATTATGATGGAAATTTTTTTTTATAGGCTGAACTGGATGGACAAATGTCTTTTTTCGGCCTTACTAACTATGTTACTATGTAACACCCTTGCACCTCTCCAGTCCATCCTTAGCTCTTGTGCCCGACTAACTAATCTCTCTCCTTGCTACTCCTCCGCTTCCCTCCTCTGAAAATCTCTTCGCTGGCTCCCATTCCCTCAGTGTATCCAGTTCAAATTACTAATACTGACCTACAAAGCCATCCATAACCTGTCTCCTCCATGTGATATCTTCCCTCACGTAATCTCCGGTCCTCCCAAGACCTCCTTCTCTCCTCCACACTTATCCACTCCTCATCCAACCACCTCTAAGACTTCTCCAGAATATCCCCCATCCTCTGGAATTCTTTGCCCCAACACATCTGACTATCAAACACATATGGAACCTGAAAACCCACCTCTTCAGGAAAGCCTACAGCCTGCACTGACCCCGCTGCCTCCTCACCACTACTAAAGCTACCGCCTCATTAACACCGGAGCTCCTACACCCTCAACCTATTGTCTCCATCCCCACCATCCTGTAGAATGTAAGCCCACAAGGGCAGGGTCGTCACCCCTCTATAATTGTTAGTTTGCTTACTGTAAGTGATATCTGTAATTTGTATGTAACCCCTTCTCATGTACAGCACCATGGAATCAATGGTGCTATATAAATATATAATAATAATAATAATACTGTAAAAAATCCATGTTTGGGGTTTGGTAATGGCCACTAGGTACCCCTGTACTCTTCCCATGCCTTTTCCACCTTTCCCGCCACGTCCACCTCTTCCTCCACTTGGACCTGTTCTTCCTGGTTAAATATTATTATTTTTTATTTCTGCTCTGCTCAGCGTAGGGACAGGATGCAGCTATAGTCAAGGACAGAATTAGGTTTTATGTGTGCGCAGTTTAAAAAAAACACTATCTGTGTACTCTACACCTATGTCTGTGATAGTACCTTGCCTATCCAAAAGGTATTATAATCTGAATTGGTGTTTTGGTGGGAGTGATGTGCAAGTAAACAAATTTTCTGCTCATATGCAACCATGTCTGTGATAGTACTGTGCCAAAAGCCGCTGTGTGAACCCTGCATTCTTGTCTGTGATAGTAGGGTTGAGCGAAACGGATCGGACAAATTCAAAAATCGCCGACTTTCGGCAAAGTCGGGTTTCATGAAACCCGACCCGATCCTAGTGTGGGATCGGCCATGAGGTCGGCGATCTGCGTGCAAAAGTCACGTTTCGTATGACATGTTCAGTGCCATTTTTCAGCCAATGAAGGAGGACGCAGAGTTTGGGCAGCGTGATGACATAGGTCTCGGTCCCCACCATCTTAAAGAAGGGCATGACAGTGATTGGCTTGCTTTCTGTGGCGTCACAGGGGCTATAAAGGGGCGTGCACGCCGACCGCCATCTTACTTCTACCAATCGTAGCATAGGGAGAGGTTTCCGCAGCTTCATCAGAAGAAGGGATGTAGTTAGGGAGGGAAGATTAAGCCCCGAAACTGCTTGTGCTGTAGCGATTTCCACTATCCAACACCACCATTTTTTTGCAGGGACAGTAGAGGCTATATTTTTGTGCATCAGCTCTGTAGCTTATTAGGCTGCCTTATAAGGCTCCTTCATAGCTGCATTGCTGTTTGCACGCCGCTGTGCAAACCAACTGCTTTTTTAAAAGCAAAAATCCTGTTGCTCCTTTCTGCACAATTGTTTATTTGTCCACACTTTTGTGTGCAGAAGTCCTTTTTATTGCTCTCATACTTGTCCAAAGGCTGGTTTCACATTTGCGTTTTTTTTTTACGTTTTTGCGCTAAAAAACGCAAAAAAAGCATGCGTTTTTTTCCTATACATAACATTAAAAACGCATGCGTTTTGACGCGTTTTAAGCACATGCGTTTGCATGCGTTTTTATAGAAATACACAAGAATACACACTGATAAGCGACCCCCAAACCCTAACCCTAAGGGTTAGGGTTAGGATCCCTAGGGTTAGGGTTAGAGTTTAGGTTAGGGTTAGAGTTTGTGTTAGGGTTAGAGTTTGTGTTTTAGGGTTAGGGTTAGAGTTTGTGTTTTAGGGTTAGGGTTAGAGTTTGTGTTTCAGGGTTAGGATTAGGGTTTGGGTTAGAGTTTGTGTTAGAGTTAGGGTTAGAGTTTGGGTTAGGGTTAGAGTTTGGGTTAGGGTTAGGGTTAGAGTTTGTGTTTTAGGGTTAGGGTTAGAGTTTGTGTTTTAGGGTTAGGGTTAGAGTTTGTGTTTTAGGGTTAGGGTTAGAGTTTGTGTTAGAGTTTGTGTTAGGGTTAGGGTTAGAGTTTGTGTTAGAGTTTGTGTTAGAATTTGTGTTAGAGTTTGTGTTAGGGTTAGGGTTAGAGTTTGTGTTTTAGGGTTAGGGTTAGAGTTTGTGTTAGAGTTTGTGTTAGGGTTAGAGTTTGGGTTAGGGTTAGAGTTTGGGTTAGGGTTAGGGTTAGAGTTTGTGTTAGAGTTTGTTAGAGTTTGTGTTAGGGTTAGGTTTAGTGTTAGAGTTTGTATTAGGGTTAGGGTTAGAGTTTGTGTTTTAGGGTTAGGGTTAGGGTTAGAGTTTGTGTTAGAGTTTTTTAGAGTTTGTGTTAGGGTTAGGGTTAGAGTTTGTGTTTTAGGGTTAGGGTTAGGGTTAGAGTTTGTGTTAGAGTTTGTTAGAGTTTGTGTTAGGGTTAGGGTTAGAGTTTGGGTTAGGGTTAGAGTTTGTGTTAGAGTTTGTTAGAGTTTGTGTTAGAGTTTGTTAGAGTTTGTGTTAGAGCTTGTGTTAGGGTTAGAGTTTGGGTTAGGGTTAGGGTTAGAGTTTGTGTTAGAGTTTGTGTTAGAGTTTGTGTTAGAGTTTGTGTTAGAGTATGTGTTAGAGTTTGGGTTAGGGTTAGGGTTAGAGTTAGAGTTTGTGTTTTAGGGTTAGGGTTAGGGTTAGGAACCCTAGGGTTACTAGGGATCCTAACCCTAACCATAGGTATTTCTGTTTATAGTGGGTTTTCTAGTTGATTTTGATGATTGGCAGCTGTCACACACTTCTCATCATGTGTTTCAAAAACGCAAACGCAGGAAAAAACACTTGTAAACACGTCAAAACGCCACGTTTGCATTAAAACATGCAAAAACTCATGCGCCTAAAAAACGCAGCGTTTAAACGCGTTTAAACATGTTTTTGCACCAAATGTGTTTGCGTTTAAAATGCTGCAGATCAAAACGCAAGTGTGAAACCAGCCTAAGATCATTGTAGGGAGATTGAAATTATACTACAGTCCTTGTATTTTTTCATATATCTTCCAGCCACTTTCTGCCACTTACATTGTGTTGTTTTATGCACAGGGCTTGAGGCTTGGTTTAGTCTCCCCCCCAAAAAAAAGTGAGATTCAAATTATCACAAAGAAGATTTACTGCAGTCCTGTTAGTTTGTGGTATATCAGCCAGCCACTTTCTGCCACTTACATTGTGTTGTTTTATGCACAGGGCCTGAGGTTTGGTTTAGTCTCCCCCCCCAAAAAAAGTGAGATTCAAATTATCACAAAGAAGATTTACTGCAGTCCTGTTAGTTTGTGGTATATCAGCCAGCCACTTTCTGCCACTTACATTGTGTTGTTTTATGCACAGGGCCTGATTTTTTGTTCAGTCTCCCCCCAAAAAAGGGAGATTTAAAATCTCAACATTTTTATATACACCTTCTACCTTGTTTTACCGTACCAAATAACGGTTGTTATTTTGGTTAGATTTTCCAAAAAATGAGGAAGTCAGGTGGAAGAGGCCGTGGGCGGTGGTTGCGAGCTGGTACTGATGGTGGGGGTGGTGCATCTGGTGGTAGTGGCAAAAGCACAATAGAACCTAAGGCTGGAGGTATTGAGCCAGCATCATCGTCTGGCTACACAAGCCCTCGAAGGCTCCCTTATCTGGGAGTAGGAAAATGGCTTTTAAAGCCAGAGCAGCAGGAAAAAGTTTTGGCTTTCCTTGCTGACTCAGCCTCTAGCTCTTTCGCCTCCTCTTCAGAAAGTTCCAAATATAAAAGCAGCGAGTCATCAGTGGATGCTCCCGGTCAGGAACAAGATGTTTCCTTGTGTCCTTCACCCAAACCAAAAGTGAAGGATGCTTCAGGCGACACTACAGTTTACTCCATGGAGCTCTTTACACATACCGTGCCGGGGTTAGAACGGGAAATTGTTAACTGCCCATTACAAGATGAATCGGACATGTAGTGCACTGATGCACAGCCACAGCTAGATTATAATGCTGTTCTATTGACTCAGATCACTACATTGCCCTCACAGTGTACTGAGTCAGAATCTGACCCTGATGAGACTATGGTGCCCCATCCCGAATGCTAAAGCACATTACACGGTGACACAGAGGAAGGTGCACATGACATTGAAGAGGAGGTGATAGATGACCCAGTTGTTGACCCAGATTGGCAGCCATTGGGGAAGAGGGTGCCACTGCCAGTAGCTCATAAGTGGAGGAGGATGATCCGCAGCAGCTATCTACATCGCAACAGCTGTCATCTGGCAGGCCTGTATCAGGCCAAAAATGTTTGTCAAAAACAAAAACAGTTTTAGGACAGCGTGGCCATCCGGTGAAAGTAGCACAGCGTACAATGCCTGAAAAGGTATTCCATAGTAGGAAGAGTGCAGTGTGGCAATTTTTTAACCAAGATCCGAATGATCAGTCAAAAGTTATCTGTAAGAAATGCTCAAAGACCTTTAGCAGAGGGAAGAATCTTCAAAATTTAAATACAACGTGCATGTTTAGACATTTAACCAGCATGCACTTGCAAGCCTGGACTAACTACCAAACATCCCGTACCGTTGGTGCACCTACTCTGAATGAAGGTAGTCAGCAACGCTACATTGCTTCCCTCACTGTAAGCCCACCGGTTAGGACACCACCAGCAGCTTAAGTGGAGGTATTGTCGCAAGGCATAAGCAGTCAGGGAAACACTGTATGTAGGCCAACATCGAGAATACCATCACCAACCCTCTCTCAATCCACTATGTCCACCACCACCACCACCACCGCTAGTTCCACCATATGCAGCTCTCCAGTCCAGCTCACCCTGCAAGAGACTCTCGTTAGGAAAAGAAGGTACTCATCCTCTCATCCGCGTACACAGGGTTTGAATGCCCACATTGCCAGACTAATCGCATTAGAGATGATGCCCTACCGGTTGGTTGAAAGCGAAGCTTTCAAAGCCCTGATGGCCTAAGCAGTACCACGCTATGACCTACCCAGTCGACACTTCTTTGCGAGAAAAGCCATCCCAGCCCTCCACCAGCATGTCAAAGACTGCATTGTCCATGCACTGAGGCAATCAGTCAGTAGAAAGGTGCACCTCACAACAGATACATGGACCATTAGGCATGGCCAGGGATGTTAAGTGTCCATCATGGCACACTGGGTTAATGTGGTGGATACAGGGTCCAAAGGGGACAGCCATAGTGGAACAGTTCTGCCTAGCCCACGGTCTAGGAAACAGTTGGCTGTAGGCGTTCGCCACCCCTCCTCCTCCTCCAGAAGCAAAAGCTCATCCACAGAGCGCAGTCGCATGACGACTCCATCCGCAGCTGCCAGTGTTGCACACGAGGTGTCCCATTATCGAACAGCTAGTGGTAAGCGTCAGCAGACTGTGTTAGAAATGAAGTGTTTGGGCGACAACAGACACAACTCAGTCATGGCTGGGCAGTGTACATCTTGAGGCAGGCAAGGTAGTCAGTGATAACGGAAGGAATTTTATGGATGCCATAGCCATTTCAGAACTTAAACACATACCTTGCCTGGCTCACACATTGAACCTGGTGGTGCAGTGCTTCCTGAAAAATTATCCGGAGTTACCAGCCCTGCTCCTGAAGGTGCGAAGACTTTGCTCGCACATCCGCCGGTCGCCCGTACACTCCAGCCGTATGCTGAACTATCAGCGATCACTGAATCTTCCCCAGCACCGCCTAATAATCGGCGTTGCAACAAGGTGGAACTCCACACTGCACATGGTTCAGAGGCTGTGCGAACAGAGGCATGCTGTAATTAATTTGTGGGAGGATACACATACACGGGCAGGCAGTTGGATGGCAGACATGGAGTTGTCTGGTGTGCAGTGGTCGAAGCTCCAAGACCTCTGTCAAGCCCTTCAGTGTTTTGAGGAATGCACAAGGCTGGTAAGTGCAGATGACGCCATCATAAGCATGAGCATCCCACTAATGCGTCTGCTGATGCAAAGTTTGACGCACATTAAGGAGCTGGCGTCTGCAGCCGAGGAGGAGGGAAGCCTTGATGACAGTCAGCCATTGTCTGCTCAGGGAACTCTCCTGGACAAGGTGGCGGACGAAGAGGAGGAGGAGAAGGATGATGGGGATGAATATTTATGGGAGGAGGATGCTTCACAGGGTGCAATAGAAACTGGTGGCGTTGCAAGGTCAGGTACAGGTTTTTGCGGGACACATGTGATGTTGATTTGCAAGAAAGTGCTCCTCAGTTCAGCAGAAGCAGTGAATTGACACCTGGAACATTGGCCCACATGACGATTACTGGTTGGCCTGCCT
This sequence comes from Ranitomeya imitator, assembly GCF_032444005.1. Taxonomy (NCBI): domain Eukaryota; kingdom Metazoa; phylum Chordata; class Amphibia; order Anura; family Dendrobatidae; genus Ranitomeya; species Ranitomeya imitator. The sequence continues at coordinate 815,224,511 of NC_091284.1, read as the reverse complement.
GCTGGATCCACGATATAAAGGAAAATTACAAAATATCATGCCACATGAGAACCTTGAGCAAATATTCTTTACCAAATAAACAACTCTTGTAGACCATTTGCTTCAGGCATTCCCAGCACACAGCGGCGGTGATGGTTCTCACATGAGCCGTAGGGGGCAACATGGCAGAGGTGTTGGAGGTGCACAAATCCAAAGTGGCGTTGGACAGAGGGGTTTTATGACCACGTGGTGGAGTGATTTCGCAATGACCGCTGACACGACAGGTAGTGCTGCATCGATTCAAAGTGACAGGAGACAGCATTTGTCCAGTATAGTTACGAACTACTTTTCTTCCTTTATCGATGTTCTCCCTCCCAGGTGATCCCCTTTGATTACTGGGCATCTAAAATAGACACCTGGCCTGTATTGGCAGAATATGCATTACAGGAGCTCGCTTGCCCAGCTGCTAGTGTGCTCTCAGAAAGAATCTTCAGTGCTGCTGGTTCAATACTGACCAAAAAAAGGAAACGTCTGGCTACCCAGAATGTTGATGATCTTACCTTAATTAAAATGAACCAATCATGGATTTCAAATTATTTTGCCCCTCCTTCTCCAGCTGTCACGTAGCTTTCCTGAAAAATGTCTTGCTTTTGGCCTCCTCTTACTGACTTTTCCAATTCTGCCATTTGCAGCTACTGAATGTCCACCATAGGCCATTTTTATACCTCCCTAAAAGGGCTGACTTACCCCACAGGGCCGTGGTCACCACCTGGCGCAAGCACCCGTGCGAGTGCCGTTTGCCTGGACAGGTGGGTGCGCCCACTCTTGGGTGACGGCAGCGGCACAGGGTCCCTCATAGTACAATGAAGTGTCTTTGACGGTGGTGGTGCACAAACAACGTCAGACACACTGTCGTAATATGAGGGGCCCTGTGCCAGTACCGCTGCCCACGAGAGAGTGTTCCCCCCAGCTCGAACAGTGCTCTACCACTTGCAATACTTACCTCTCCCTGCTCCACCTGTGTAGTCTGTGCTGTTAAATCCTTCAATTGCACTGCCAATACAAATTTGTTGAAATTATAGATGGTAGTTAAAATATACAGGGGCCCTGGCCTCCATTTAGACCAGTTAATACTTTGCGCCTACTACCACTGTCTGCAACTCAGCAGAGGAGCCCACCCCAGTACCTAGTTATGCCGCCTGTTTAGTCCTGTTACCAATTTTGAACTGCATTTAGCCTACTTTATTATTTGGGCCTACTAACTGTGTCTGCGCCACTCATTACAGTTGTCCTCCACTGAACAAAGCTATGCCACCTGTTTAGTCCTGTTAACAATTTTGAACTGCATTTAGCCTACTTTTTTATTGTGGGCCTACAAACTGTGTCTGCGCCACTCATTACAGTTGTCCTCCACTGAACAAAGCTATGCTGCCTGTTTAGTCCTGTTACCAATTTTGAACTGCATTTAGCCTACTTTTTTATTTTGGGCCTACTGACTGTGTCTGCGCCACTCATTACAGTTGTCCTCCACTGAACAAAGCAATGCCACCTGTTTAGTCCTGTTACCAATTTTGATCTGCATTTAGCCTACTTTTTTATTGTGGGCCAACAAACTTAGTCTGCGCTATTCATTACAGTTATCCTCCACTAAACAAAGCTATGCTGCCTGTTTAGTCCTGTTACCAATTTTGAAATGCATATAACCTACTTTTTTATTGTGGGCCTACAAACTGTGTCTGCGCCACTCATTACAGTTGTCCTCCACTGAACAAAGCTATGCCACCTGTTTAGTCCTGTTACCAATTTTGAACTGCATTTAGCCTACTTTTTTATTTTGGGCCTACTAACTAACTGTGTCTGCACCACTCATTACAGTTGTCCTCCACTGAACAAAGCTATGCCGCCTGTTTAGTCCTGTTACCAATTTTGAACTGCATTTAGCCTATGTTTGTATTTGGGCCTACTAACTGTGTCTGTGTTACTCATTACAGTTGTCCTCCACTGAACAAAGCTATGCTGCCTGTTTAGTCCTGTTACCAATTTTGAACTGCATTTAGCCTACTTTTGTATTTTGCCTACTAACTGTGTCTGTGCCACTCATTACAGTTGTCCTCCACTGAACAAAGCAATGCTGCCTGTTTAGTCATGTTACCAATTTTGAACTGCTTTCAGCCTACTTTTTTATTTTGGGCCTACTAACTCTGTCTGCGCAACTCATTACCGTTGTCCTCCACTGAACAAAGCAATGCCGCCTGTTTAGTCCTGCTACCAATTTTGAACTGCTTTTAGCCTACTTTTTATTTTGGGCCTACTAACTGTGTCTGCGCCACTCATTACAGTTGTCCTCCACTGAACAAAGCTATGCCGTCTGTTTAGTCCTGTTACCGATTTTCAACTGCTTTTAGCCGACTTTTTTATTTTGGGCCTACTAACTGTGTCTACGCCACTCATTACAGTTGTCCTCCACTGAACAAAGCAATGCCGCCTGTTTAGTCCTGTTACCAATTTTGAACTGCATTTAGCCTACTTTATTATTTGGGCCTATATCTGTGTTTCCTCCTCATCCTGCCCATTGCCCAGCCACAGCTAGATGAGTCTGCTGGCACATTGACCCAGACCACTACATTCCCCTTGCACTCTACACAGCCAGAATCTGACCCTGCTGAAAGTCAGGTTCCCCTTCTTGCATACTATACCACCTTACATGGTGACAAAGAGGAAGGTGCAGATGAAAGTGCAGGTTCCGTCATCAGGTGGGGGGGCATACTCGTTGGCGACGTCACTGGCACAGGGCCCCTCATAGTACGCAAAAGTGTCTCTGGCAGTGAGAGGCGCCACCCGCCGTCAAACACACAACCATACTATGAGGGGGCCTGTGCCAGTGCCAAGTGCCAACGAGTGGGCCCCCCCCTGCTTGCTCAGTATCACAGCACTTGCAAAGTTGAAATACTTATCTCTCCCTGCTCCACCGCCGTGACGTATTCCACGTTTTCCTGGGCCCACGAAAATCTTGAGCCAGCCCTACCCCCAACAACTTTAGCCAAATGACCCCCAGTTTTCAATGCATAACAATTATTATAAAGTAAATTAAGATTGACAAGCTTAAGAAATAAGAATTGATGTTTTTGGCATTAAAATTGGCACTGTAGGTGTTTTCCTGTCCTCCACTCACTGCCGACTTTGATTCCCCATTGACTTGCATTGGGTTTCGTGTTTCGGTCGGCCCCCGACTTTTCGAAAAATAATCGGCCGATTTCACCCGAACCGACTTTTGACAAAGTCGGATTTCGAGAAACCCGACTCAATGCTAAAAAAGTAAAAGTCGCTCAACTCTAATCATAATTATTAATATTTACCAAATGCCAGAATAATGAGAGAGAGAGAGAGAGAATTCTTAAGGCATTTTTATTACTTACTGCAAAGTCAAAAGTTTCCATACATTTCATTTGTATTTGGTACCATTGCCCTTAAACTGAGTGACTTGGGTCAGACGTTTGGGATATCCTTCCGCAGACGTCTCACAATAGTTAGTCAGAATTTGGACCCATTCTTTCTGACAAAACTGGTGTAACTGATCCAGGTTTGTGGGTCACCTTCCAGACATCGGCCTTTTCAGCTTTGCCCAAAAATCAAAAATTTTCAATAGGATTGAGATCAGGGCTTTGTGACGGCCGCTCCAAAATATTGACTTTGTTATCCTTAAGCCACTTTGTTATCACTTTGGCAGTATACTTCATGTCATTGTCCATTTGGAAGACCCATTTCTGCCCAAGCTTTAACTCCCTGGCTGATGTCTTAAGACGTTGCTTCATTTTTGCCACATAATCTTCTTTTCTCATGATGCCATCTATTTTGTGAAGTGCACCAGTCCCTCCTGCAGCAAAACAACCCAACAACATGATGCTGCTACCCCCATGTTTTATAGTTGGGATGGTGTTCTTAGGCTTCCAAGCTTCTCCCTTTTTATTCTAAATATAACGATGGTCATTATACCCCAAAAGTTAAATTTTTGTTTAATCAGACCATAGGACATGTCTCCAAAAGTTAAGGTCTTTGTTCCTGTGTGAATTTGCAAAAATTAATACCGCATATACTCGAGTATAAGCCGAGATTTTCAGCCCATTTTTTGGGGCTGAAAGTCCCCCTCTCGGCTTATACTCGAGTCATACCCAGGGGTCGGCAGGTGAGGGGGAGTGGGGGCTATCTAATTATACCTACCTACTCCTGGCGCGGTCCCTGCGCGTTCCTGCTTCTTCCAGCGCTGCATATTCTTCCTGCACTGAGCGGTCACATGGTACTGCTCATTACAGTAATGAATATGCGGCTCCACCTCCCATAGGGTTGGAGCCGTATATTCATTACTGTAATGAGCGGTAACGGTGACCGCTCAGTACAGGAGGAATATGCGGCCCCGGAAGAAGCAGGGACTGCACCGCGCCAGGAGCAGGTAAGTATACGGGGAGGGGGAGCGCAGCGCTGCACGATATTTACCTCTCCTCGTTCTGGTGCGGCTCTGACATCAGCGTCCTCTGGCTGTGAAGCTCAGATCAGAGGACGCGGTGACATTGTCAGTGCTCTCCCTCTGCTGAACGTCAGTGCTGAGGACGGAGCCGCACCCAAACGAGGAGCAGGTAAAAGTGCCGGGGTCCTGAGCGACGGAGAGGTGAGTATATGATTTTTTTTTATCGCAGCCACAGCAAATGGGGCAAGTGAATGTATGGAGCATCTGTATGGGGCCATAACAATGGTGCAGCACTATAAGGGGCAGTGAATGTATGGAGCATCTGTATGGGGCCATAACAATGGTGCAGCACTATAAGGGGCAGTGAATGTATGGAGCATCTGAATGGGGCCATAACAATGGTGCAGCACTATAAGGGGCAGTGAATGTATGGAGCATCTGTATGGGGCCATAACAATGGTGCAGCACTATAAGGGGCAGTGAATGTATGGAGCATCTGTATGGGGCCATAACAATGGTGCAGCACTATAAGGGGCAGTGAATGTATGGAGCATCTTATGGGGCAATAACAATGGTGCAGCACTATAAGGGGCAGTGAATGTATGGAGCATCTTATGGGGCCATAACGATTGTGCAGCACTATAAGGGGCAGTGACTGTATGGAGCATCTTATGGGGACCTTATTACCCTTTATGCAGGATTATATGGGGCATATTTTAATTTGGAGCATTTAATGGGGCCCATCAAACTTTATGGAGCATTATATGGGGCTCTTAATTCAATATGGATATTCAAAAACACTTAACCTACTGATGTCTCAATTAATTTTACTTTTATTAGTATCTATTTTTACTTTTGACATTTTCCGGTAGCTGCTGCATTTTCCACCCTAGGCTTATACTCGAGTCATTAAGTTTTCCCAGTTTTTTGTGGCAAAATTAGGGGGGTCGGCTTATACTCAGGTCGGCTTATACTCGAGTATATACGGTATGTTTTTTTTGTTTCTTTTTGAGTAATGGCTTCTTCCTGGCAGAGTTGACTTTCAGCCCATATTGATGCAGTACTCGTTTCCGCCATCACCTTCACAAGGTCTTTTGCTTTTGTCCTTGGGTTGATATGCAGGTCAGACCAAAGCACAACCTTGTTTGTATTGAAAATACACTCTGTTGCAGCAGCATTTGTAGTGTGAACAGTATCAGAAAAGAGTTTGTTATGCTTTCAGTAGACAAAAGGTTAACTGTACCTCTGAGCCTGGAATTAAATGCAGATAGAAGAAACAAACCATAGTTTTCTGCGATGATTAGCATCTGAGATTGGGTGATGATGGACGCATTCACCCAGTAACTTGTGAATATCAGAGTGAGCCACATCATTGGGTGTCATCAATAAGGGAAGGAAAACGGTGCTAAGTTATCAACTCAGCTTCCCTACGTTATTCTGTAAGCATCACACTCTTCTTGCTGAATTCACACAGTCCATGTATGTGGACAGCGTTCAGCATTAGTCAGTGTATTTTTGAGTAACATGGTAATATAGTACATACAACCCCGCATGCTTGTTCTTTCATGGAATGATTTTGCAAAGCAGATCAGAGTATTAAATCAATAGGAGGAGTAAAAAAAAAACACATAATTATTATTTTTTTAAGCATGCCATCTATCATCCTTGAAATAGGTAATATGTCCTTCAGTCCACCATTCACCTTCAAAGAAATGTGCTATCATATCTATATTCTGATATGGTACTGATTCCAATCAGTGGATTCTATTATAGGCCTTTAAGCAAAAAAAGAAAGTGCTGATGACGGTTATAAAAATAAATGAAGCTTATCGCGTCTTGACATCTTTAGCACTTTCTGAAGCTTTCTGAGTGAGCCATAGTGACAGACAATAGCTGAGAGATTGTGTGTAAGATAATGAGAAAAATAAATGCATCTACAGGAGCAGCCAGGAGGAACATCTCCGTACATTCATTACTCGGGGTGCCGGCTCTTCACACTGTGTTGTTATTACTATCATTTGTAGAATGACTTAAGGACTCTTCCACCGCCACCCGCTTGACCATTATCCCGTTAATAACTGAATGGTCAAATATGTTGGATCTGATTAAGTTTTGATTTTATTGGCAAATAATTAGTTTGTATGGTCATAGACTCAAATGTCACCCATCCAAATCACATTTGTTCTTCCATTTTTCTTCCTTACGTTAGAGTTATAGCAGGTCTCGGCGTATTTATTTTATGAGGATTTACAGTACAGACACGGGTGATGGGAGAGCGGAAGGTCACAGAGAAATGACTGCTTCCCGGCTGTGACGTGAAAGTATTTATTGCGGGTCATTGTGTAGCCATTTATAGATGGTCTTAATAACATTTACTTGTATATTGTAGCTCACCTTAGAGCGAAGGTGGAGTCCATTAGCAAAAATATCTGCAGAATCATATGTGAATAATCCTGAGAGAATCTGCTGAAATTCAATTTTGGCGATTTACTCAAATTTGGCCAAGAAATTAGATTTGCTTTCAATTTATTTGATATGAATCAAATGCACGTTGTTAGGCTGTAAACATTCAGACACCAGAGCAGAATGTCCAAATAAAAAAACAAACTTCATTCACTCAAAACTAGCGATCGGCAGACCCGAACAGTAAAGTTCAGGGTCAGTACCAAACACCTAGTGAAACTTCAAAAGCAGACTTCAAACACCTAGTGGAACTTCAAAGGCAGGAAGTTGAGCAGAGAGCTGCGGTTCCCACACTGTCAGATGACCGCGTGAGCCAGCAGCTGTGACCAGCAGTAAAAAGTTTACCTTCGGTCACAGGCCTCGCCTGATGAGAGAGTACTACTCCCATCAGCCTACGCCTGCTGTCGCTAATTACAACGAGAGCAGCTACCACTAATGGAAGTATTCATCAGCTGACACCTGTGCTTAAAAATAAATATATATTATTTTAAAAATGACGTAGTGTCTATTCTATTTTTGATAACTAGTGCAGGCAAAACTGATAGTCCCCACACCTTTTTTTAAATTTAAATCAGCCATGCTAAAGCGCCAAGCTTGGGGCTGGAATTCTCAGGCTGGTAAGGGGCCATGTATATTGGCCTCCCCAGTCTAAAACTAGCAGCCCACAGCCACCCCAGAAAAAGGCTCATCTATTAGATATGCCAATGTTCCTCCATGGGAGGAAGGAGGATCAGGGTGAGGATTAAGTGATCCACACTGTAGGCTCGTGAGACTGGACTGTGTGAAAGACTGTAGTGCTGCCAAGCCTGCTGGAAGCATTATCTGCTATCCAACAGACCACCTGTTAGCACAGCTCTGGCTTCAGAAATGGTGTACCATGCCTCCCGGCAAAGTGGAATAGGAACCTACGTGTCGTGGATGGGCATGTTTCTTGTTCTCCATCAATAGGCGTTGTCGCACCTGCCTCACGTCCTCAGCATCTGCGTGCACCATCATCAGGACTTGCACTTACCCATTCCTTAACACACATCTTATGCATTTAACATTTGCTAAGTCTCTTGAAACCAAGTGGATTTTTAATAAAAAAAATTGATCACCTGCAACAGTCAAAGTGTTTTTTTTTTCGGAGTTTAAGGGTATGTGCATGCAGCGCCCAAGGGTCCTGGTTGTTGCAGTAATATTATTCTCCTCTAGGGGGAGTTATGTTACATTTGGAGGTAATAAAGGAGATCTCTTTACCAGGTAACACCAACACACAACACATTTCACACTCCAGTCCACCGGGGGAGCTATGCTCCTATTTATTAGGGCACTTTTCACAATTAGATAAAACTGGTGGTCTGGATAGGAAGTTAGAGGAAGCGATCTGAGCTTTGCTCCGGCAGCTGCTATCTGAGCTCCGCTCAGGTAGTGGGTCCCTGACAGGGGTGGGATCCTGTCAGAGGCCTAGACAGAAGGACACGGAGCTGCGCCTGCCCCACGTACGGCAGCTTCCTAAGGAAGAGACATTGAAAGAGAACTGTATTGTAGAGAGTGAGAAGAAGTCATAGCAAAAGGAGAGGAAACCAGAAGGAGTTCTGCCCTGCACAAGTTGCCTCCTTCTGAGGCGCAGGATCCGGTAGCCGGAACACCGAGGGAGCAACAGTCCTTTATGCCTTGCTCCAGAGACCGGCAGGACAGCTAATTGCAAGTTACTGATCCACCCTACACCCAGGAGACACAGTGGCACCCCTCAGGGGCCGGGTTGTGCTAGAGACCCTGTAAAAAGCCTCAAGCCACCAATCATATGGGTTTGTCCTATCCATCTGGGGGACAGAAAGAGACATAACATCTAGAACATCTACAACAGCTGTGAGGACCTTATGATAGGCTCAGCAGTAAGGTACTACAATACCAAGGCGCTAGAGAAAGGCTACTGATTTCCGCATGGATAAGGGGACTCTGGATTTGCCTCCAAACCGGCCGGACTCTGCCTGCCTTGTGATCTGGTGCTCTGGACTGTGGATGCTGAAGTCCTCTTGGCAGAAAACGCAGTTGAAAATCCACGGGTTTTTGATGATTATTTGATGCGGATTTTCATGCAGATGTGTCTGTGAATTTGCAAGCTAAATAAAGATATATTATTTAACAAAAAAAAAGAATTGTGATGTAATTTCCTAGTCCAACCCCATCTTTTTCATTCTCCATTGAAGACCATAATATCATTAAATACCATGTTCAAATATAATGTTAACACACACAAAACAAATATAAGTGACTATAATATATATATTATATATATACTGTATATATCTATATGTAATTCCAAGGCCGAGGTTTAGTAATGAACAGGTGTGAGCCAGATACCCTCATTAATAAAATGGTAAATAAAGAGTTAAATAAAAGACACACACACGAAATCTGTGTGAAATGCAATATCTGTTTAATTTTCAAAAACTTTTGAATGGGTATGTTCCTAAGGTCAGTAAATGCTGCGAGAAGGACACTGCATACATCCGCAGCATCCAACCCACAGCAGCCAGATGTTACAGCATAGTGGATGGGATTTGAAGAAATCCCATCTCCGTTATGCGTGCAACAGCACCTGTGGTTTCCCTGTGGAGACGGACATGCGGCACGTTTTTATAGACTGCAGCTTGTCAATTTATCTTGCGGAGACGCTCAGTCACCGCAAGATAAACGTCCCTGCACAATGTATTGAGCACGGTGATTCCGCACGGTTCAATGAACACATGCGGAATCACCTGCATTCAAAAGCTGTGCTGCGTCCAAAGCGCTGACGGTTCATGACCGTGGGAACATACCCTAAAACAAATTGCATGGGCTACCACATAATTTTCTTAACCAGTAGAGGGAAAGCTGACAGCTGGGGGCTGATGTTAATATTCTGGGAGGGAGCCAATAGCCATAAAGGCTATTAATATCAGCTCACAGATGTTTGCCTAGCCTTTACTGGCTAACTTACAGTGGAACCCCAGAGAAAAATTGACACGGGGTCCCTCTATAAAATCAAGTGAGCAAAGGCAAGGCAGAGAGCTGCAGGCTGATATTAATAGCTTGGGAAGGTGTCATGGATATTGGCACCCCCCAGGCTATAAACATTAGCTCTCAGTTGCACCAGAAATAGTGCATCTTATAGATGCGCCAATTCTGGCACTTAACCTTGCTCTTCCAACTTGCCCTGTAGCGGGGGCAAGTGGGATATTTGTGGGGTTGATGTCACCTGTGCATTGTCCGTTGACATCAAGCCCATAGCTTAGTAATGGAGAAGCGTCAATAAGACACTACTAATCCTACAGTTTTATGGTAAATAAAGACACGGCCAGAATAAAAAATCCTTTATTAATCATAATTAACCATACTTACTGCATCGCCTAATCCCTGACTCCCTCAATCTCCTGCAACAAAAATAAAATAATAAACCAACACAAATACTCCCTGTCTGCCGTAGTCTATTTAATAACGAGTGTCCCACGGTGATCTCCCATGTAGAATAGTCACATCGGAAGATGTGATTACTCTACACAGCCTCCGGCGATACACCGGAGTTCGTGCTCTCACTTACGGCACCGCTGTGTGAGAATTTGCTCATGCTGCGGTGCTGCAAGTGACTGCCCAAACTCCGGTGAACTCTCTCACAGCAGCACAGTTATACACTGCGGGAGGATACCTCCTGTCACTATCACCGGAGCCGTGTAGGGCGGTCACATTTCCCGATGTGACAGATCTACACGAGATCGCCGTGGGACACTTAATATTAAATGGACTACAGCAGAAAGTAAAAGTATATGGTGGTTTATTATTTTATTTTTATTGCAGGAGATCGAGGGCGTCGGGGAATTAGGTGTTTGGTGAGTATGAATGTGTTTTTTAATCGAACACAGTCGTCAGATGATGGGACTACTATTGTCCCATCATCGACTCATGTTGTCACTGTTATATGTGACACCAGAAAACGCCGGATGGGAGTAGTAGGCCCATCAGACGATGCCTGGCTACACACACCCACAGACACTTGAAGAAACACACAGACACCCGCACACACACTGACACCCGCACACACACACAGACACCAACAGACACACACAGATACCCGCATACATCCGCAGACACACACACAGACACCCACATACACACACAGGTACATACAGACACCCGCATACACACACACACAGATACACACAGACACCCACAGACAGACCCGCACATATTCTCAGCTCACACATAGTCTCTGCCCACACACATATTCTCCGCCCACATATGCTTCCTCCTTCCTTTCTGCAGCATTTTTGGCACGCAATCTGCAGCAGATTCGCAGACCTCTTTACACATGCAGTATAACTACTGTATGTATTTGCGGTATAAAGAAGAAAAGAGCCGGCACTCACCGATCGTCCAGAACAGGTACATTGACCCGTAGAAGCGCACACTAGGCGCGAAACGGCCGTCGTCATGCTTGCCGCTCTCCTTGTCTAGCACCCCCGGCCGTGAAGATGTTTTAACCGCACTTCAATAAAGGTACCTGTTCCAGACGATCGGTGAGTGCCGGCTCTTTTCTTCTTTATACCGCATTGACTGTCTGCTGTTTCTGCCAAGGCACCCGTGATCAGAAGTCTGAACCTCCATTGCAGGTGAGTGGTTCACACTGTGTTTGAGAGCGGTGGTGCCGTCCAGCTGTCTCTACATTTTGTGCATAACTATCTATTTGACTGACTCAATGGAAGTCAATGGGCGCAGAAACACTGCAGATCTGCAAAAAGAATTAGCATGCTTCGGAAAATAAAACGCGAATCAGTGCTAAATTTTCCACACCATGTGCACACCAATTCTGGATTTATATTGATTAACATTACCTGAGCACTCTTTGCAGGTTGGGTACAAATCTGTGCGTAAAAAATGCTGCGCATCCACAAAAAATTCCGCAACATGTGCACATAGCCTAATACCACTGTTATGTAACAGAAAAAAATGCAAAAGTACATCAAATTCAATCCAGAAAAATGTTTTGACACTTTTTTGGAGTGTTATGTACCACAAAAAATGTACCACAAACCACATATAGCTCTATGGGTGAGAAATTTAACCCTGCAAAATTTTTAAACTCTTTTTTAGAGTTTTATATATCACATAAATATACCACTGACTGCGTAATACTATATGGCTGAGAAATGTAAGCCTGCAAAAAAGATTAAGCTTTTTTCTGTATGATAGATTACAGAAATGTATACCAGACCATGAAATAGTGTATGGTTGAGCAATGTCATCTAGCTAATTTTTTTACGTTTTTTTGAAGTGTTAAATATCACAGAAATGTACCACACACCAGGGTAAACTGTATGGCTGAGAAATGAAAGCCTGCAAAAAATGTAAACCTTTTTTCAGTTTTATATATCACAGAAATGTACCCCACAGGATAGTGTATGGATGAGATCTGTAATCCAGCTAATTTTTGTAATGCTTTTTTGTATTGTTACATAACATCATATAAATGTACCCCAGACTATGGAATAGTGTGTTGGTGAGAAATGTAATCCAGCTAATTTTTTAGCGCTTTTTTGGAGTGTTAGATCACAGAAATGTACCACAGACCACATTAAGTGGTATGGCTGAGAAATATAAGCCTACAAAAAATGTTAATGTTTTTTTCAATTTTATAGATAGCAGAAATGTAACCAAGACCACGTAATACTGTATGACTGACACATTTAACCCTGCAGAATTTTAAACGCTTTTTTGGAGTGTTATGTATATAAACAAAACAATTAGCCCAGAACACAGAATAGTGTATGGGTAAGAAATTTAACCCAGGAAATTTTTTTACAATTTTTTGGAGTGTTATGTAACACAAAAAGTAACACAAAGCATGTAATACTTGATGGATCAAAATATATTCCATTTTTTCACCTCTCTGCCAAAAATATTGCAGCTCTATATTTGGCAACGGACTGCACACCCCTAATCCCTGTATACAGCCACTCTCCTGCTCCTGCGACTCTCTCTCCCTCCCTAGACTTAAGGCAGAATGTATGTGATATATGTATGTGATATAAACAGCAAAGAAAACGATTAGTCCTTTGAAGAGCTGTATGATGGCTCAGCTTCAGCACCAGTATCACCACTACACGTCTGTGATTTGTTATACTGTGTACACACATGCCTGGACAGGCACTCTATACTTCCAATATGGAGTGATGCAGAGCTGTGCAATGGCATCAGTGTGCCGAGTCTGACAACGCCTTTTTTTTAATAACCCCTGATGATGTCACACAGCCAGCTAATCACAATAATGGTACAACCAAGATGGCTACGGCATTACAGTAAAATGAAGATTTGATCCAGCTCCCAGGACGCAAACTTGTGGGTAAAATATCAAGTTTATTTATTCCAAATTGTTAAAAAAAAAATGTATATCTCAAAAGGTAACAGTGGAGCTCTGTTCATAATGGAAAGAGTCGAGGGAACATGGGTAAAGAAGTATTGGAACTAGACGGATTTCGAACGTGAAACACATTCTAAGACATGTTTATACCAAGTCTAAGAACATATGTCACGTTCAAAGTGCGCCTGGTTCCAATACTTCTTTCCCTGTGTTCTCCCGACTTCTTCCATTATTGACATAGCTCCACTATTACCTTTTGGGATATACATTTGTTTTTGACAATTTGGAATAAAGAAACTTGATATTTTCCCAACAAGTTGGCATCCTGTGAGCTGGATCAAATTATTTTAAGGTTGATGAGCGCTGGCGGCAGCGCTGATCATGGACTCCGGGACAGACTGAAGCCGCAGGAGGGTGAGCCGGTTCCTTTCTCTTTCACTATATTACAGAATTACAGTGATGTCCAGGTAATCCCCGCATGCTTATTAGCTGTGTAACAGGCTCTAAAAATGCAGGCCAGGGATTTGAGTTTTACATAGAGCACCACCCAATACTTACCGAGTAATGAGTACCTTCGAGCAGTGTAATACTCGAGTGATAACTGGTGGGTATCACCGAGCACGTTCGCTCATCCCTAATGATCATCATCTTGATCGTAAAGCTGGAGACTCCTCAATTGTTTTTGGACTTTCCTGCATCAAGGCATAGACTCTGTCACTGGGGTTCAAGAGAGGCCTGGATGTCTTCCTGGAGCAGAACAATATTGTATCATACAATTATTAGGTTCTGTAGAAGGACGTAGATCTGGGGATTTATTATGATGGAATATAGGCTGAACTGGATGGACAAATGTCTTTTTTCGGCCTTACTAACTATGTTACTATGTTACTATGTTACTATGTTACTGCCCTGAGCCACGAGAACCTTGCATGTGGATGAGCTGGATTCCTTTCTCTTGCAAAAATTTTTTGGCTATTCTCAAGTCTTCTGGAAAACAATTTATTAAAGTTTGCAAGCATGCAGTGCCACCTGTACGGCAAGTTCCTTCTGTGCATCTTGTTCCTAGTAAGCAGAGTAATTTGAGCAATGGTGCATCTACCAGCATAGATGGCATAATAGCACTTTAGAGCTTCAGTGAGCACTTGGGGGCCACTTCCTCTAAAGAGTCCCATGGATGATGGAAGGGAAAGGTAAGTTAAAATTGCAGCTCTCAAAGAGACCAAAGAGAAGATAAGTAAAAACCAAATACATATTTTCATGTTACTGATGGTGGTTGTAGTTAGCTTCAACCCTTGTTTACTTGTTATTCACCTGATTATGAGAGATCAAATGTCATACCACTGTTTACAGCTATCTGTTCACTTTGAGTATGTGTACACTAAGTTTTTATGGGGATTTTTCTTGCTTAAATGGGATGTATAAATTGAATTTCGATTATTCCAAACAATTTTTGGCTCAAATGGAATCTAGTCTTTGGAGCGCTATGACCCTTTTGCTTTTGGCGACCTTGGAAAACACAATGGTGGGGCCAAATACATTACATAGGGACAATGTCTGTTTCTCCTGGGTAAAGTTGACAACCTTCAAAAGGATCCGAAAATTCACCATGCTATGGTATATCATAATTTCTACGATTGAAACCTAAAGAGATTGACAGGAACCAAAAAAGACAGATGCTCAGAATAGTCCCAAAGCTCATCTTTTCTAGTTAGCAGTTGGTGTCACAGTCCATGGGCGTCCCCTAACTAAAACCTTGGCTATATCTTTTTTGGCCCAAAATTAATGGTACACATTAATGTTGGGCTGCTAAAGGAAGAGGAAAATGTTCTACTCTGGGTAGAGTTGATGTTTAGTTCTACAGTACATACATGTGATATAAGGATTTAGATAAGCAGTTCGGCTTCATCTTTACAGTAGGATTTCCACTTCGCTCAGTGAACCTGTCTACCTAAATTCAGCTGGCAGATCTGTCACATAAGTTCAGGATCATCCACCTTGCCGCATCGCTGCACCGACTCTAGAAATGAATGGAGCCACTTCTATCAAATCTTACATTTTGAAACTGCAAATGAGAAAGTAATAAAAAATTCCACTTGGACTTGTACCTTTACCAGAATTTTACCAGCAAAATAAAATTCAGCAGACCATGGTTAAAGGGATGCCATGCCTAATCAATAGTTTCTAAAAAATAGTTTTTTAGATGAGCATGACTATTTTTGGTCCACTTCGACTATGATACATTGAGTAGAAGTAATAGTACCAAGTGCTCATGCTCAACACTTAAGCTGGTTCCCACAGCCAAAAAGAGAACAACAAAGTGTCCAGCGCCCAATTCTGGATTGTGGAGGAAGCAAAGAATATCACTCAGAAATATCATGTAATGATGGGTGAGTGGACAAGAGTGTGTGAGAGAGAGAAAGCAGATCCCACTGATCGTAATAGCTTACGCTACATAGGTGTCACATTTGCATGAGGCCACAGGCTCAAAGAAGCTACTTCGGACTTGACCCAACCCACTCCATGTGGCAGATTCCAGAGAAATCCCAATACCCGTTAACCTCTGAACAGGGATCTGATATTGCAACAGGACCCAGAGGATTGCTACCTTGGAAGGGCTGCCATCCAGAAATCCAAACCAGAGTGAGGAATGATCAAAGCCAAAAGGTCACACGAGGGGCAAAATGGTAAACCTAGTGGGTAGTTATAAGTCAAGCAAAGGTGAAGGGACAGGATAAGTCAGGTAGAAACAGGAGATGGAAAAATTAAGAAGAATTGCATTCAAGCTCCAGGATGAATTAAAAAAAAATTGTTTATTTACTAAACGTTATAATAGCATGGCACTGGGCATAATAACCAGGCGAAAAAGCGACGCGTTTCAACTACAACTTTGTTTTTTTTTTATTTGTGAACTGCAAACTAAATCTCAGTGTTCAAATTTGCATGAAACCACAAATTTCAGCAAATTTCATTTGAACTCAATCCTTTTTAGTGAGTACCCATAGTAACTTATTGTTTAGTGTCTCTACCATTGCATTCAAAGAATATTTATTTTATATAGCCAATCTTAGCACAATCTACCATGCTTTGACTCTAAGACTGCATCATGCACCACAGGTTCTAGAAAATACTTCTAGGAGTAAGTGGTGAATCCTTCATATTAACATTATGCATAGAATTGTGATCTTACTCATTACTTTTTCTGCTGATATAACAGTTGTGATCTTATTAGATACAAACTCTTTAAGATAGGAGTCCTGCTGAGTCCAGCTGTTGGCACACCCTGTGTCACGGGGTTACCGCGACAGAGCAGAGCCAGAAGGCTGCAGCATCTGATTGCTCCTACTATAGCACTGAGAAGAAGCATTTTTCTGTCATATTAAATCTGTTAATTTTATCTGGCAGAACAGGGGTTAATCGGACATGTTGGAAATCCCAGTTCTCAACTGTGCTCGGTTAGCCACTCCTTTCCCTATATAATCTGGGCTCTGCTACTAATCCTCAGAGCTAGCTTTATTGCTGCATGGCTAACAGAGGGAAAGGAGTTGGTATGAGAAGGAGAGCTGGAGGAGTTATTAGCAACTGTTTGGTTTGTATGCGTCGTAATTCCTTATCTCTCTGTATTTTGGTTTTTTCCCCTTCCTGCACACCTCGGTGGATTCCTCTGTTATATGTGAGTGAATATTTTGTGTGTCTGGAGTTTTCCGTTAACCCTTGTCTGTGTTGCCTTGTTTGTTGGGTTGGTGTACTGCGGTGCACAGTAGCGCCCCCTCTTCCCTGGGTGTGGAAAGAGAACAGATGGAGAGGTAACTCAGGAGATAAGGCAAGGGTGGAGGCCCTGGCTTCTTCGCCATTTGAAGTATCTGTGGCACCTCAGGAGTCCGGTTGCCACAGTGGAATTGCCTCCCTCACAGGGAGTGATGTCATACCTGGAAGCAAGGAGGGGTCCCCTTACCAGGTAACACCAGCATCCAACACTTATCCTTACTCCAGACCAGAAGGGGAGCTCTAACTCCTGGTTTCAGGGGAGCTTCCCTTTAAGTTCTGGCCTGGAGGCGGAGTCTGAGTCTGAAAGAGGAGAGAAGTCGAGGAGAACATGGGGAGTGGAGCTGTAACCAAGCTCACCTCAGAGCTGAGCGCTAGAAACCAGACACCGGAGTAAGTGGTTGCTCGGTTACTGAAGTCCCGGCAGCTATATCTGTAGAGCAGGAGACTGCAGGTCTCCTGGCCCATTTAACACCCAGCAGTACAGCAGCAAACCAGAGCCTGGAGCCACTACAAAGGAGCGACACCTGTAATAGGCTCAAGAGGCCTGCCATTTGGGGACAGTTTGATTTTAATTGCCAGACAGTGAGATGGACTTGAGCAGAGCTTAAAGCAACAAGGACCTAACAGGACAGCGCAGTAGGAAGACCTCAGAACCCACCTGGCTAGGTGGATCCTAAATTGCTTCCAGGCTGCCCGGATCTCTGTTACCTGTGCCCCCGACTGCAGCTTCAACCATCGAGTAAAGGTAAAGAAAACTGCAGTCCTTGTGTCCTCCAGTCATTTCTCGCACCCTCAGTCCTGCACCCCAACGTCCACAATCCCTTACAACAGTACGAGTAGCCCTGGGTCTCTGCTCCACCTGTGGGGAGCAGAATCATCCCAGCTGCGTCACCATCGGCCCCAGCGGTCCCCTTAAGCAGTGTCGGCCATCCATTGGCAAACACCACAGGTTGTGTCATGCTAAATACCCTATAAACTTTCCCTTCATTATTTTATTGCACGCCCAGGACCACGGACCGGGTCACTGCTGCCGTGACAACCCCCTGAAGAACTGCCTGGCCCGGACCGAGTACCTCGTGGCCCTAGTGGGAGTCGCATATACCGTGGAGCAGGACGAGCTAGGGCACCCCCTAGTGTTATGGCCAGGAAAGGAGCCCCTGGTCCCAGGTCACACAGCAGCTGTGTCTGACACCCTGTATGGCACACCATGTTTGACATACACTATGTTAGGTGTCCAGTTCCCACCGCTGCACAGGGGGAATCTTGAGTCACCTCTGCTGTGGTCTCCCATTCTTCTTCAGCCGCAGTGGAGCCTGCACAGCGGAGACGTCAGTCCCAGCATCTGGCTCAGTCAGATACTGTGCTCTTGGTTGCTGCTGATCTTCCAGGCTCAGCCATTGTAACCAGCATTGTTCAGCGGCGAGCAGACGCTCCTGGGACTAAGTCCTGCTTTTCCACTACTGAGCATGCCCAAGGGACGACCTCTCATTGGAGGTCGGCAGTCACATGCTCAGGTCCTGAAGCAGTTCCTATTGGACCACTAGGAAGGTCCTGGAGAGCTTTCTCTATAAAAGGTTTGCATTGCCGCATGGACATGCGCTAGTATCAACTTATGTTTATGAGCTTAGCTACTTGGAGGTCTGTGTCAGCATGTGCTCAGGGTCGGCGGTATAGTCACTAGAATTCCAGCACCTCCGGAAAGGAGTTAGTGTATGTGAATTTAGGGCTGTCATATAGCCACTAGAATTCCTGCACCTCCAGAGAGGAACATACAAAACAAGAGAACGGAGCAACAAAATCCCAAAAGACATGATCATAAAAACATACAAATTTTATTAAACCAATATTAACACATTATATCAACATATATAGATATATAGTAGGCATATAGCCAAAGAAACATGGAGTGTGGAGGAAACTGGTGGTAAGCTTGGGGACCAGGAGGGAGTAAGATATATTACATCCAAGGCATAGCCAGAGAGATCACCAGATCACATTACTGTCTCATAGCATTATTTCATAATTTAGGGGACCTCAGTATAACTGACCATGGCAAAGTATACCATTATACACCGCCACCCTATCAGTAAGCATAGTCACTAGCGTGAATCAAACAGGCTTACCCATTAAGTCAAGATGACTCCCTCCGGTTCCACAGGCAAACCCCCTGACGCGCGTTTCGCCGTCTGCTTTTTCAAAAGGGGTGTGTTAATCGGTAGTTCTTCGGGGTTTAAATGGGGAGAGAACCCGAAGTAGCGCTGGCGTTCCGGCGCATGCGCCTTCGGGACCCGGTCCCTCTGACCCAGCAGGCCGTCATCACTGCGAGCGCATAGAGTGGAAATCCGCCTAGTGACGTCACATAAATATGCGCGCGCAGCTCTCATAGACAGCCTGACAGGAGAAGGGGGAGTGGGATCCAGAGCGCACGCGCGCTCAGCCGGTGGCCATCTTGCCCCCTTCCCTCCCTCCCGCCCACTCCCTGAAGACTTCATACTCACCCTCCTTCAGCGGTGCCTGCTGTAACTCTGTCTCAGCACCGGCAGCTCGTCCTGTCCTCAGCGGTCACATGGTACCGCTCATTAAGGTGATGAATATGGACGCATATTCATTACCTTAATGAGCGGTACCACGTGACCGCTCATACAGGAAGGAAAACGCTGCGGGGACAGAGATGCCAAGAAGTTCAGCGCTGCACGGTGAGAGAAAGGTGAGTATGACAGGGGAGGATAGAGGAGGACGGGGGGAGGATGGAGGAAGACAGAGGAGGACAGGGGAGGATGATGGAGGAGTCATGTTTACAGGGTGGGAGGATGGGGGAGCCATGCAAATAGGGTGGGAAGATGAGGGAGCCATGCATGCAGGGTGGGAGGATGAGGGAGCCATGCATACAGGCAGGGCTGCCACTAGAAATTTCGGGGCCCCATACTGGCAAAATTTTCGGGGCCCCCTTGAGACTCCGCCCAGGCTCCACCCCTGCCCCGCCTCCAGGCTCCACCCCAGCGCCGCCTCCAGGCTCGACCCCTCGGACTGTCCACAGTCCCACCGCTCTCTCTTGGAAAAACTCCACTTCTCACCTATCACACATTGACAGTTCCCATCACCAGATCACACATATAGCCGGCAGCTTTTGTTTTGGCCAAAATATTTTTTAAGCCGCCACCATAACAAGGTAGACACTTTTGGCTGGGCCCTACTCTGCTGTAACCTATTAAATATTTGTTAAAATATGCAATACAATTTAGGTATATTTTTATTTATTTTTCAATTTTTAAAAGGAAGGAAGGAACAAATACCACAACACCATGACCAGATGACATATTACCACCACAGGGATCGAATAATATCACATACAAGGAACAAATACCACAACACCATGTCCAGACCACATATTACCACCACATAGTGACTGAATACTACAATTCTGATCAGTAATTTAAAAAAAAGCACCATACTATCACCATAAGTGCCATTATACACAGGAGATCTGTAATTAGTAAGCAGTGTCTGTGTACAGATAATATAGTGATCACTAGTGAAATTATACACAGGAGCTCTGTATACAGTATACAGTGTATAGTGTCAGTGTATAGGTAACACACTGACTCACCAGTGACGTCTCTAGGTGAAGTCCTTCATCTTTCATCCAGCACAGACCGCCATCATTTCATCCAGCCAGGACTTCTCTCTGCAGGAAATAACACAGTTATCTCGAGCTCCGCTTGCAGAACACATTACTTAATTTTTCACAACTTCTACATTACACCACATGAAGAAGGCGACATAGTATCACTCTATACAGTAACAGGACCGCCCCCATTTAAAACAGTATACTCAAAAAATAAAATAAATACATCACTGCAGTAATAATATCCCTAAATTAGCCCCTATGGTATTAATAATATCCCCCATCCTGGCCCTGTGTGTCTCATTCCTGGCGTCAGCCAGATTTTCTCCCATCCTGCCCTCATGAGTATCCATTCTGCCCCATATGATCTCCCCATCCTGCCCCATATGATCACCCCATGTGATCTCTCCATCCGGTCCCATCTGTCTCCATCATATCCATTCTGCCCCATGATCCTGCACGCTCTGTCTCCAATCATGCCCCATGTCTCCATTCTGCCCCCTATGTCTCCAACCATGCCCCCATGTCTGCAATCCTGACACTTGTCTCCAATCATGCCCCCTGTGTCTCCATTCTGCCCCATCTGTCTCCAATCCTGCCCCATCTGTCTCCAGTCATGCCCCCATGTCTTTCATCCTGCCCCGTGTCTCCAATCATGCCCCGTATCTCCATTCTGCCCCGTGTCTCGCATTCTGCCCCAATGTCCAGCATTCTGCCCCTGGGTCTCACAGTCTGCCCCTGTGTCCAGCATTCTGCCCCTGTCACTGTGTCCAGCATTCTGCCCCTGTCACTGTGTCCAGCATTCTGCCCCACTGTGTCCAGCATTTCTGCCCCTGTCTCCAGCATTTTGCCCCTGTCACTGTCTCCAGCATTCTGCCCCACTGTCTCCAACATTCTGCCCCACTGTGTCCAACATTCTGCCCCACTGTGTCCAACATTCTGCCCCACTGTGTCCAGCATTCTGCCCCACTGTGTCCAGCATTCTGCCCCACTGTATCCAGCATTCTGCCCCACTGTGTCCAGCATTTCTGCCCCACTGTGTCCAGCATTTCTGCCCCAATGTGTGTCCAGCATTCTGCCCCACTGTGTCCAGCATTTCTGCCCCTGTGTGTCCAGCATTTCTGCCCCACTGTGTCCAGCATTCTGCCCCACTTTGTCCAGCATTCTGCCCCACTGTGTGTCCAGCATTCTGCCCCACTGTGTGTCCAGCATTCTGCCCCACTGTGTGTCCAGCATTCTGCCCCACTGTGTGTCCAGCATTCTGCCCCACTGTGTGTCCAGCATTCTGCCCCTGTGTGTCCAGCATTTCTGCCCCTGTGTGTCCAGCATTTCTGCCCCACTGTGTGTCCAGCATTCTGCCCCACTGTATCCAGCATTTCTGCCCCACTGTGTCCAGCATTCTGCCCCACTGTGTCCAGCATTCTGCCCCTGTGTGTCCAGCATTTCTGCCCCTGTGTGTCCAGCATTTCTGCCCCTGTGTGTCCAGCATTTCTGCCCCACTGTGTCCAGCATTTCTGCCCCACTGTGTCCAGCATTCTGCCCCACTGTGGCCAGCATTTCTGCCCCACTGTGGCCAGCATTTCTGCCCCACTGTGTCCAGCATTTCTGCCCCACTGTGTCCAGCATTTCTGCCCCACTGTGTCCAGCATTTCTGCCCCACTGTGTCCAGCATTTCTGCCCCACTGTGTCCAGCATTTCTGCCCCACTGTGTCCAGCATTTCTGCCCCACTGTGTCCAGCATTTCTGCCCCACTGTGTCCAGCATTTCTGCCCCTATGTGTCCAGCATTCTGCCCGCCGGGCCCCCCTGGATGCCGCTCTCAGAAAAAAAAAAAACACGACTTCTTACCTGGCCATGCTCCAGCGCCGGGCGAAGATCCCCCCAGGCTCCACACAGACGCACTCGCCGGGCCCGGCGGCTGACAATGACGTCAGACGCTGGCGAGTGCGCACTGCGGCCGGGGCCCTATTCAGCTGCCAGCCTCAGACTGGCTGGCGGCTGTTAACTATTGACGTGCGAGCGCGGGCCCGCACGTCAATAGTGTGCCGCCCGCAGCGCCTGCAGGGGGGGCCCGGTGAGCAGATGAGACGGGCCTGATGCGGGCCCCCTCTGCTCACCGGGCCCCATACGCCAGTCACGGCTGTCATGCCCTGATGGCGGCCCGGCATACAGGATGGGAGGATGGGGGAGCCATGCATACAGGGTGGGAGGATGGGAGGGCCAAGCATACAGGATGGGAGGATGGGAAGCCTTGCACACATGGTGGGTGGATGGAGGAGCCATGCACACAGGGTGGGGGATGGAGGCGCCGTGCACACAGGGTAGGAGGATGGAGGAGCTGTGCACACAGGGTGGGAGGATGGAGGAGCCGTGCACACAGGGTGGGAGGATGGAGGAGCCGTGCACACAGGGTTGGAGGATGGAGGAGCCGTGCACACAGGGTGGGAGGATGGGGGAGCCGTGCACACAGGGTGGGAGGATGGGGGAGCCATGCACACAGGGTGGGAGGATGGGGGAGCCAAGCCATGCACACAGGGTGGGGGAGCCATGCATACAGGGAGGGAGGATGGGGAGCCATGCACACAGGGTGGGAGGATGGGGGAGCCATGCACACAGGGTGGGAGGATGGGGGAGCCATGTGTTGTGATAGGCAATTCAGTATCACAATGGACATAGCGGTCAGAGCACATACAGTGATCTGACAATAACCCAAAATAATAGAACGAGCTCTGAGACGTGGGAACTCTGCAGACCGCAATCCCTGATCCTCTCCAAACAACACTAGAGGCAGCCGTGGATTGCGCCTAACTCTACCTATGCAACTCGGCACAGCCTGAGAAACTAACTAGCCTGAAGATAGAAAATAAGCCTACCTTGCCTCAGAGAAATACCCCAAAGGAAAAGGCAGCCCCCCACATATAATGACTGTGAGTTAAGATGAAAAGACAAACGAAGGAATGAAATAGATTCAGCAAAGTGAGGCCCGACTTTCTTAACAGAGCGAGGATAGGAAAGATAACTTTGTGGTCTACACAAAACCCTAAAGAAAACCACGCAAAGGGGGCAAAAAGACCCTCCGTACCGAACTAACGGCACGGAGGTACACCCATTGCGTCCCAGAGCTTCCAGCAAAACAATTTCACAAGCTGGACAGAAAAAATAGCAAACAAATAGCAAAGAAGAACTTAGCTATGCAGAGCAGCAGGCCACAGGAATGATCCAGGGAAAAACAAGTCCAACACTGGAACATTGACAGGAAGCATGGATCAAAGCATTAGGTGGAGTTAAGTAGAGAAGCACCTAACGACCTCACCAGATCACCTGAGGGAGGAAACTCAGAAGCCGCAGTACCACTTTCCTCCACAAACGGAAGCTCCCAGAGAAAATCAGCCGAAGTACCACTTGTGACCACAGGAGGGAGCTCTGCCACAGAATTCACAACAGCCATGCACACAGGGTGGGAGGATGGGGGAGTCAAGCCATGCATACAGGGTGGGGGAGCCATGCATACAGGATGGGAGGATGGAGGAGCCATGCATACAGGATGGGAGGATGGGGGAGCCATGCATACAGGATGGGAGGATGGAGGAGCCATGCACACAGGATGGGAGAGCCATGCATACAGGATGAGAGAATGGGGGAGCCATGCATGCAGGGTGGGAGGATGGGGAGCCGAGCCATGCATACAGGATCGGAGGATGGAGCAGCCAAGCCATGCATACAAGATGGTAGGATGGGGGAGCCATGCATACAGGGTGGGAGGATGGGGGAGCCATGCATACAGGGTGGGGGAACCATGCATACAGGGTGGGAGGATGGGGGAGCCGAGCCGTGCATACAGGATGGGAGGATGAGGAGCCATACATAAAGGATGGGGGAACCATGCATACAGGGTGGGAGGATGGGGGAGCCGAGCCATGCATTCAGGATGGGAGGATGGGGGAGCCGAGCCATGCATGCAAGATGGGAGTATGGGGGAGCCAAGCCATGCATACAAGATGGGAGTATGGGGGAGCCGAGCCATGCATACAAGATGGGAGGATGGGGGAGCCGAGCCATGCATACAAGATGGGAGGATGGGGGAGCGTAGCCATGCATACAAGATGGGGGAGCCTAGCCATGCATACAGGATGGGAGGATGGGGACATGTATGAGGAAACAATATGGGGGGATGGGTGCAGACAGTATGGGGAGTGAATGAGGGAATGTGTGTGGACACAGTATGAGTAGCGATGTGAAAAATGGATGTGGACAGAGAACGGGGAGTGAGGGTGATGGGATGTTTGCAGACAAAGTATGGGGAGTCAGGTCAGCAGGCAGTATAGAAAGTGAGGGGGTAAATATATGAGGAGACAGGATGGTGAGCAGGGGGGATGTGAGAGGAGACAGTATGAGGAGGGAGGGTAATAGTGTGAGGAGACAGTATGGGGGCAGAAAAGTGAGTGGGCACAGAATAGAAACTGAGTAGTGGGGGCGTAGCATGGAGGGACAGGGTAAGGGCACAGCCAGGAGGGGACAGTATACCAAGGAGGGGGAGTGTGATGAGAGAGCACAGTATAAATACTGAGCGCTATAGGGGGACACAGTGTGAGAGGACAATGTGAAGAGGGGGTCGGTATGGAAAGGAGAGGTCAGTGTGAAGAGTATGTACCATAAGAGGGACAGTGTGGGGATCATATTTTGTGCAGACAATATAGTGAGGGGAAATTTTTTATTCAGGAGCTTTATAATGACACTTGTATCTTTATGGGCGTCATGTGGAGATTTTCTGCAAAAGAAGGAGAAGATGGAGGTCTGCAGAGACGGCTGTGGATGAGAAAACTCATCATGGGATCTGGAAAAGATGAAGAAAAGAAGGAGAATGACTCCAGAGGCGACGTCAACTATAAGGTACCTGGATGTAAATGTTATTTGTGATACTAACTAACTCTCATGTTTTTATTTGTTAGGAGCATTAAAGGGGATGTCCAAGTTTGTGATGAGTCTGCAGTCATTCTTTGTGACTGCAGACTTCTGAATTCTCACAGTGCGCCCTGTACACTGTCAGGATTCTCTCGTGCTGGTGATTTACATACATGTGGTCACGTGCTGACTAGACATATATGGCCTCTGTCAATGAAAATGAACTGAGCGAGGCCGGGCACGTCTAGGCGGAATGTGGTCAGAAGTTTACAAATCACATACTTGTGCTGACATGACTGTCCACCAGCAATGGAGAATCCTAAAAGTGTACAGTGCATTAGCTGTGAGAATTCAGAAGCTGCGATGTCAGGATTCAGCTCTGCAGGTTCCAGTAGTCGTCACATGGACACGTCACTCATATGTGCTTTTCATACTTATGGTCCTGTGACAATGAGCTTCTCTTCTGCTTCTCTGTTTTTCACTGAACATTGAGAGCATTAGGGAGAGGAGCTCGTCGGTACATGACTAAGTGTGCAAATCACATATGTCCTGTGGGGGGGAGGGCACCAAAATGAATTCTTGCCCCTGGTGCCAGAAACCCTAGATACACCTCTGCCAGTATGCCACTGTGAGCTGTGATTACCGGGTCTGGTGGAGGGAGGTCTGTGCACAGTGCAGCACAGGCAGTGAGGCAGGGACTGAGGGTGTGCACAAAGAGAGAATGGAGACCCGGAGACTGCACGTCCCAGTCTACGCCGTAGCCTGGAGCCTCATTATCATAGGAATATGTCAGGTAATAAATTGTTTTCCTAAATCTTTATAGTGCAGTTTTAGGTCAGAGGGATGGTTAGGGATGAGCTTGGAAGGTGCAGGGACAGGTAGTGATGGCTACTTGTGGACATGTGCAGCACTTGTGGTTTTGCACTTGCGGTGATACAAAAAACACTGCTAGCAGTGTTTTTTTTTCCATTGCAGCAAGTACCGCAGTTGCCGGATCGCGGCAAAACCGCAAGTGCCGCACATGTCAGCAAGTCCCATAGGGAATGAATGAGGCCGAACGCAGTGTTGCCGTAAGTGATCCGTTACATGGCACATGCGGAAAAACTGCCCGATCTGCTGCAAAAGGCGACTTTCACATCAGCGATTTATGGCAAAGTCACTGCCGATAGTGTCGTACTCACCAAAGAGGGGGGCAGCACTAAAAGTGCCTAGGGCAGCAGAAACTCTAAATACGGCCCTGCCGTTAGTGAGCTGTGATCCTGTGAGGTTAACAGAGCACAGCGTTTCCTTTAATCCCGGCGACTCTGTGAAGCAACAGGGTTCGCTCCTATACAGACCGGGTGACGGAACCCGTGTCTATTCAGGCGTAGTACCGCCATATGGTGCCGCCATCTAATGGCAGCAGGTTCCACTCCTGCACGGTGGACCCCAGGCTGCGAACGCACCTATTCTATCTCCATATTTACGTGGTGCGTTCCATCCACCCTAACACCCTATTAGTTCATTTAGCTAAATAGTCATCCCTGTAAGATGATTTTTTAATCTCTATCTAGTGCGTCCAGCTTCACATAACTGAATGGGCAAATCTTTTACACTGCTAAAACTACATTTATCAGAATCACCTGCTTCTCCTCAGTCCTGCAATTGATCCTGTGAGCTGTTCACTAGTCCAACCTCTTTGAGTGTAGGATTCAGATTATGCTCCTGTTCACTCTTTCTCCTGTACAGTACCTTGCCTGGCAAATTTTATCTTCTGCCATATGCATCTATATGGCTGCATATGTGTTTTTTGCATCATTGCTACCTGATTTCTAGCAGAACTCAATTCTCCTGCACTGCTCCGTAAAGGAGCTTGTAATAACTAGGCAGTGCAAATTTGAGCTGTGTCTGCCGCTGGCAGATCAGTGATTTGGAACTGCACATGCTGCCATGCTGATGCATAAGATAACGCATCAGACAACCTTCTGCCATAGGAATCTACTGTTCTGTTACTAGCCCCCAATAAGGGTATGTCCATACACAATAGATATGCTTTCAATTTTACATTCAGATTGGAGGGCAGAGAACTTGAAGCATTTTATTGGGACAACAAAGTGGATGACGTTCTAACAAACTTCATGCGGAAAAAAAAAAGATCCACAAGCAAATAAACAAGTGAAACTTCTTTGTAATGACTAATGAGGGATCTTGTTGATATTTTATTCTGCTCTAGTTAGAATGGTTCCCTTTAACTTTTTGTCTCCGTTGGGAACTTGGATTTGGGTTTGAAAAATTAAGTTCCGACCGTTAAAACAGAAAAATCAGCACAGAAATTTGAACCAAAAAATGGACTGAGGTTTTAAGGTGAAGATTCACAACATAAATTTGCATACATTATCTTCATTTATGTGAATATACTATATATTAATTTGCGTAAGTATTTTTTTTTTTATATATCGCTATGCAATAAACCAGAGGTTGTTTCAGTCTTAATTATTTACGGTCCCCCTGAGGGTGTACGGAGGTCAGAGCTGAAGAATTTGCTACACTGGCTTCTTGTAGTCAGAATTCATGGAGGTCTCAACAGAGAATTCATTCAACACAAAACCAAAATAAAATATAAGATTATACTGGGACCTGAGGAAATAAAAGTAAATCATTGGGATCCCACTTGGTACTAAAATCTTTAGAGACTTTCTGATATACAAACATACATAAAGAACTTTGGGCATACAGAGGTAAAACCATTGTAACTTGTAGTTGAACTTTATAGACTTGTCTGATTTTAGAATTCCATTTTCAGATAGAGAACACTGAGCTAATAGTGGGGTAGTGCCTCCTTTAGGACCCTCATGTATCAGCTGGAGCAGACAAGGGCTACAAAAGACATTTCTCATTGAACCAGTCACATCCATTTGTTAAAGACAATGGGACACTGTAGTGACACTGCAGGAAAATTAAGCAATTGATACTAGGTTGGTCCTCTACCCAAAATTACATTTGATTTCTGGGGTTCCCAGGAACGACTTCTGATGAACCCTTTCAATTCCAAAGTGCAAGTGTTTATGAGAAACATTAGGTATTATCCCTGCCAATATGAACTTACCATCAAGGTGGTATTACAATAAAGAGAGATGGATATAGATCCAAAAAGTCAGAAAATTAGTAACTAGTTCTAAAGATATTCAGACAATGAGAAGTTATCTACTAAAACAGCATTAAAAGATACTTAATGCAACATCAGCAAAGACTGATCTAATACAGCATCAAAAGATACTGTCACGACTCTGTTGTTTGGTATGCCTGGACCAGGGATCCATCTCTGTCCCTAATGCTAGGGGCACCCTTGCTCGCTCTGCTTCCCAGATTACCACTGATGGTGAAGATGCCGGAGCCACATACCTTGCCTTTGCTCCTGTATCCACCCTACGTCTGTACCCTTCCCCCACCCAGGGGAGAGGGGAGTAGTAGTGTATTGTAATACAGGGGTCCCCAACTCCAGTCCTCAAGGCCCACCAACATGTCATGTTTTCAGGATTTCCTTAGTCTTGCCCAGGTAATAATTGCATCACCTGTGCAATGCAAAGGAAATCCTGAAAACATGACCTGTTGGTGGGCCTTGAGGACTGGAGTTGGGGACCTGTTGTGAATTCTGTGGCTGAATTCACTCCTGTGGTCACAAGTGGTACTGCAGCTTCTGAGCTTCCTCCCTCAGGTGTTCTGGTGAGCTCGTTAACTGCTTCATTACTTAACTCCGCCTGATGCTGCTATCCTTGCTCCTTGTCAATGTTTCAGTGTTGGATCTGAGCTTCTCCTGATTGTTCCTGTGACCTGCTGCTCTGTATAGCTAAGTGCTTTTTGCTTTTTTGTTGCCTTTTTTCTGTCCAGCTTGTCTTTTGTTTTGCTGGAAGCTCTGAGACGCAAAGGGTGTACCGCCGTGCCGTTAGTTCGGCACGGTGGGGTTTTTTTTTGCCCCCTTTGCGTGGTTTTGCTTTAGGGTTTTTTGTAGACTGCAAAGTTCGCTTTACTGTCCTCGCTCTGTCCTAGAATATCGGGCCCCACTTTGCTGAATCTATTTCATCCCTACGTTTTGTCTTTTCATCTTACTCACAGTCATTATATGTGGGGGGCTGCCTTTTCCTTTGGGGAATTTCTCTGGGGCAAGTCAGGCCTATTTTTCTATCTTCAGGCTAGCTAGTTTCTTAGGCTGTGCCGAGTTGCCTAGGTAGTTGTTAGGCGCAATCCACAGCCGCTTTTAGTTGTGTTTAGGATAGGATCAGGTGTGCAGTCTACAGAGTTTCCACGTCCCAGAGCTCGTTCTTGTATTTTTGGGTATTTGTCAGATCACTGTGTGCGCTCTGATCGCTAAGCACACTGTGTTTCTGGATTGCCTTCATAACACCTGTCATTAGCAAACATAACAGTACAAGGAGCCAAAACTAATGATTCTCAATAGAGGGAAAGAAAAAGTTCTGACATCATTTTTTTTCTTTTCTGCTCTGTATTCACTTTTTTTTTTTCCCCTAGACATTTGGGTGATTCTGGACACAGGTGTGGACATGGATATTCAGGGTCTGTGCTCTTCAATGGATAATCTCGTTATAAATGTACAAAAAATTCAAGATACTATTGATCAGAAATCTATGTTAGAACCAAGAATTCCTATTCCTGATTTGTTTTTTGGAGATAGAACTAAGTTTCTAAGTTTCAAAAATAATTGTAAGCTATTTCTGGCCTTGAAACCTCATTCTTCTGGTAATCCTATTCAACAGGTTTTGATTATTATTTCTTTTTTGCGCGGCGACCCTCAAGACTGGGCATTTTCTCTTGCGCCTGGAGACCCTGCATTGAGTAGTGTCGATGCGTTTTTCCTGGCGCTCGGATTGCTGTACGATGAGCCTAATTCAGTGGATCAGGCTGAGAAAAATTTGCTGGCTTTGTGCCAGGGTCAGGATGATATAGAAGTATATTGTCAGAAATTTAGGAAATGGTCAGTACTCACTCAGTGGAATGAATCTGCGCTGGCAGCTTTGTTCAGAAAGGGTCTCTCTGAGGCTCTTAAGGATGTCATGGTGGGATTTCCTATGCCTGCTGGTTTGAATGAGTCTTTGTCTTTGGCCATTCAGATCGGTCGACGCTTGCGCGAGCGTAAATCTGTGCACCATTTGGCGGTACTGCCTGAGGTTAAACCTGAGCCTATGCAGTGCGATAGGACTATGACTAGAGTTGAACGGCAGGAATACAGACGTCTGAATGGTCTGTGTTTCTACTGTGGTGATTCCACTCATGCTATTTCTGATTGTCCTAAGCGCACTAAGCGGTCCGCTAGGTCTGCCGTCATTGGTACTGTACAGTCCAAATTCCTTCTGTCCATTACCTTGATATGCTCTTTGTCGTCGTTTTCTGTCATGGCGTTTGTGGATTCGGGCGCTGCCCTGAATCTGATGGATTTGGATTATGCTAAACGTTGTGGGTTTTTCTTGGAGCCTTTGCGGTGTCCTATTCCATTGAGAGGAATTGATGCTACACCTTTGGCCAAGAATAAACCTCAACACTGGGCCCAGCTGACCATGTGCATGGCTCCTGCACATCAGGAAGTTATTCGCTTTCTGGTGTTGCATAATCTGCATGATGTGGTCGTGTTGGGGTTGCCATGGCTACAAACCCATAATCCAGTATTGGATTGGAATTCCATGTCGGTATCCAGCTGGGGTTGTCAGGGGGTACATGGTGATGTTCCATTTTTGTCGATTTCGTCATCCACCCCTTCTGAGGTCCCAGAGTTCTTGTCTGATTATCAGGATGTATTTGAAGAGCCCAAGTCCGATGCTCTACCTCCGCATAGGGATTGTGATTGTGCTATCAATTTGATTCCTGGTAGTAAATTCCCTAAAGGTCGATTATTTAATTTATCCGTGCCCGAACACGCCGCTATGCGCAGTTATGTGAAGGAATCCCTGGAGAAGGGACATATTCGCCCATCGTCATCACCACTGGGAGCAGGGTTCTTCTTTGTAGCCAAGAAGGATGGTTCGCTGAGACCGTGTATTGATTACCGCCTTCTTAATAAGATCACTGTTAAATTTCAGTATCCCTTGCCATTGTTATCTGACTTGTTTGCTCGGATTAAGGGGGCTAGTTGGTTCACTAAGATAGATCTTCGTGGTGCGTATAATCTGGTGAGAATCAGGCAAGGAGATGAATGGAAAACTGCATTCAATACGCCCGAGGGTCATTTTGAGTATCTAGTGATGCCGTTCAGACTTGCCAATGCTCCATCTGTGTTTCAGTCTTTTATGCATGACATCTTCCGTGAGTATCTGGATAAATTCCTGATTGTTTACTTGGATGACATTTTGATCTTCTCAGATGATTGGGAGTCTCATGTGAAGCAGGTCAGAATGGTTTTTCAGGTCCTGCGTGCTAACTCTTTGTTTGTGAAGGGATCAAAGTGTCTCTTCGGTGTGCAGAAAGTTTCATTTTTGGGGTTCATCTTTACCCCTTCTACTATCGAGATGGATCCAGTTAAGGTCCAAGCCATCCAGGATTGGTTCAGCCGACATCTCTGAAAAGTCTGCAAAAGTTCCTGGGCTTTGCTAATTTTTATCGTCGCTTCATCTGTAATTTTTCTAGCATTGCCAAACCATTGACCGATTTGACCAAGAAGGGTGCTGATTTGGTTAATTGGTCTTCTGCTGCTGTGGAAGCTTTTCAGGAGTTGAAGCGTCGTTTTTGTTCTGCCCCTGTGTTGTGTCAGCCAGATGTTTCTCTTCCGTTCCAGGTCGAGGTTGATGCTTCTGAGATTGGAGCAGGGGCGGTTTTTGTCACAGAGAGGTTCTGATTGCTCAGTGATGAAACCATGTGCTTTCTTTTCCAGGAAGTTTTCGCCCGCTGAGCGTAATTATGATGTGGGCAATCGAGAGTTGCTGGCCATGAAGTGGGCATTCGAGGAGTGGCGTCATTGGCTTGAAGGAGCTAAGCATCGCGTGGTGGTATTGACTGATCATAAGAACTTGACTTATCTCGAGTCTGCCAAGCGCTTGAATCCTAGACAGGCCCGTTGGTCGTTATTTTTTGCCCGCTTCGACTTTGTGATTTCGTACCTTCCGGGCTCTAAAAATGTGAAGGCGGATGCTCTGTCTAGGAGTTTTGTGCCCGACTCTCCGGGTTTATCTGAGCCAGCGGGTATCCTCAAGGAAGGAGTCATTGTGTCTGCCATCTCCCCTGATTTGCGGCGGGTGCTGCAAAAATTTCAGGCGAATAAACCTGATCGTTGTCCAGCAGAGAAACTGTTCGTCCCTGATAGGTGGACTAATAAACTTATCTCTGAACTTCATTGTTCGGTGTTGGCTGGTCATCCTGGAATCTTTGGTACCAGAGAGTTAGTGGCTAGATCCTTCTGGTGGCCATCTCTGTCACGGGATGTACGTACTTTTGTGCAGTCCTGTGGGATTTGTGCTAGGGCTAAGCCCTGCTGTTCTCGTGCCAGTGGGTTGCTTTTGCCCTTGCCGGTCCCAAAGAGGCCTTGGACACATATTTCGATGGATTTCATTTCTGACCTTCCCGTTTCTCAAAAGATGTCAGTCATTTGGGTGGTCTGTGATCGCTTTTCTAAAATGGTCCATCTGGTGCCCTTGGCTAAATTGCTTTCCTCCTCTGATTTGGTACCTTTGTTCTTTCAGCATGTGGTTCGGTTGCATGGCATTCCTGAGAATATTGTTTCTGACAGAGGTTCCCAGTTTGTTCCAAGGTTTTGGCGAGCCTTTTGTGGTAGGATGGGCATTGACCTATCCTTTTCCTCGGCTTTCCATCCTCAGACTAATGGCCAGACCGAACGAACCAATCAGACCTTGGAAACATATCTGAGATGTTTTGTTTCTGCAGACCAGGATGATTGGGTGTCCTTTTTGCCGTTGGCTGAGTTCGCCCTTAATAATCAGGCCAGCTCGGCTACCTTGGTTTCTCCATTTTTTTGCAATTCTGGGTTCCATCCTCGTTTCTCTTCAGGACAGGTTGAGTCTTCGGACTGTCCTGGTGTGGATTCTGTGGTGGATAGGTTGCAGCAGATCTGGACTCAGGTAGTGGACAATTTGATCTTGTCCCAGGAGAAAGCTCAACTTTTCGCTAATCGCAGACGCCGTGTGGGTCCCCGACTTCGTGTTGGGGATCTGGTTTGGTAATCTTCTCGTCATATTCCTATGAAGGTTTCCGCTCCTAAATTTAAACCTCGTTTTATTGGTCCGTATAGGATTTCTGAGGTTCTCAATCCTGTGTCTTTTCGTTTGACCCTCCCAGGCTCCTTTTCCATACATAATGTATTCCATAGGTCGTTGTTGCGGAGATACGTGGCACCTATGGTTCCATCTGTTGAGCCTCCTGCCCCGGTTTTGGTGGAGGGGGAATTGGAGTATATTGTGGAGAAGATTTTGGATTCTCGTGTTTCTAGACGGAAACTCTAGTATCTGGTTAAATGGAAGGGTTATGCTCAGGAAGATAATTCCTGGGTTTTTGCCTCTGATGTTCATGCTTCCGATCTTGTTCGTGCCTTTCATGCGGCTCATCCTGGTCGGCCTGGGGGCTCTGGTGAGGGTTCGGTGACCCCTCCTCAAGGGGGGGGTACTGTTGTGAATTCTGTGGCTGAATTCACTCCTGTGGTCACAAGTGGTACTGCAGCTTCTGAGCTTCCTCCCTCAGGTGTTCTGGTGAGCTCGTTAACTGCTTCATTACTTAACTCCGCCTGATGCTGCTATCCTTGCTCCTTGTCAATGTTTCAGTGTTGGATCTGAGCTTCTCCTGATTGTTCCTGTGACCTGCTGCTCTGTATAGCTAAGTGCTTTTTGCTTTTTTGTTGCCTTTTTTCTGTCCAGCTTGTCTTTTGTTTTGCTGGAAGCTCTGAGACGCAAAGGGTGTACCGCCGTGCCGTTAGTTCGGCACGGTGGGTTTTTTTTTTTGCCCCCTTTGCGTGGTTTTGCTTTAGGGTTTTTTGTAGACTGCAAAGTTCGCTTTACTGTCCTCGCTCTGTCCTAGAATATCGGGCCCCACTTTGCTGAATCTATTTCATCCCTACGTTTTGTCTTTTCATCTTACTCACAGTCATTATATGTGGGGGGCTGCCTTTTCCTTTGGGGAATTTCTCTGGGGCAAGTCAGGCCTATTTTTCTATCTTCAGGCTAGCTAGTTTCTTAGGCTGTGCCGAGTTGCCTAGGTAGTTGTTAGGCACAATCCACAGCCGCTTTTAGTTGTGTTTAGGATAGGATTAGGTGTGCAGTCTACAGATTTCCACGTCCCAGAGCTCGTTCTTGTATTTTTGGGTATTTGTCAGATCACTGTGTGCGCTCTGATCGCTAAGCACACTGTGTTTCTGGATTGCCTTCATAACACCTGTCATTAGCAAACATAACAGGGACCCCTGCTGTAATACACCAACCAGACTAACAAGGTAATATGAACAGGGATAAAGGAATATACCAATCATACAAATATATACACATAAGCAACAGAGGGATGCACTGGGGAGTAGAGGATGGGGTAAAACCAAAGTAGGAGAAGAAAGGGCATCATCACTTACTCAAAACCTAACAGCAATCACAGATAAACCACCAAACGCTTTTCTACAATAACAACTACCAACAACCTCCAGCCATTCAGCAAAAGCTAGCTCTGACAATGAGTGCCTATCAGAACTCAGTTCATATAGGAGATGGGAGTGGCTAACTGCACAGCTGAGAGCCTGAGCTCCAGGAGCTCTCAACAGAGCAGATTAATCCCTGTAATGCCCAGATAAATTTACACCATTTAATGAGAAGGGGAAGTGCTTCTAATCCATGTAGGAGTGGGAGAAATCAGATGCTGTGGTCTTGTGGCTCCTCTCTGTCATGGTAAACCCATGACAAATACAAGGCCATAAGCATAGATTGATCTAGTAACAGCATCATCAGCAAAGAAGAGTTTCCTAACACAAAAACAAAACTATACTCACATCAGCACCTGTATAAACTGACCTCGTAATACAGCATTCACAAAGACTGACTCCTAGAACAGTGTCAAAAGATACATCAGAATCAGCAAGAACTTATTTCCGTCACAGCTTAAAAATATGCAAAATCACCATAGATTAACATCCAAATATAATATTAAAAGATACTTGTAAGTTTGTCAGCAAAGACTAATCTCTTGCAACAGAATTATAAAATGTTGCATATATTTCAGAAAGTGTTATGTTTGCTAATGACAGGTGTTATGAAGGCAATCCAGAAACACAGTGTGCTTAGCGATCAGAGCGCACACAGTGATCTGACAAATACCCAAAAATACAAGAACGAGCTCTGAGACGTGGAAACTCTGTAGACTGCACACCTGATCTTATCCTAAACACAACTAAAAGCGGCTGTGGATTGCGCCTAACAACTACCTAGGCAACTCGGCACAGCCTAAGAAACTAGCTAGCCTGAAGATAGAAAAATAGGCCTGACTTGCCCCAGAGAAATTCCCCAAAGGAAAAGGCAGCCCCCCACATATAATGACTGTGAGTAAGATGAAAAGACAAAACGTAGGGATGAAATAGATTCAGCAAAGTGGGGCCCGATATTCTAGGACAGAGCGAGGACAGTAAAGCGAACTTTGCAGTCTACAAAAAACCCTAAAGCAAAACCACGCAAAGGGGGCAAAAAAAACCCCACCGTGCCGAACTAACGGCACGGCGGTACACCCTTTTTGTCTCAGAGCTTCCAGCAAAACCAAAGACAAGCTGGACAGAAAAAAAGCAACAAAAAAGCAAAAAGCACTTAGCTATACAGAGCAGCAGGTCACAGGAACAATCAGGAGAAGCTCAGATCCAACACTGAAACATTGACAAGGAGCAAGGATAGCAGCATCAGGCGGAGTTAAGTAATGAAGCAGTTAACGAGCTCACCAGAACACCTGAGGGAGGAAGCTCAGAAGCTGCAGTACCACTTGTGACCACAGGAGTGAATTCAGCCACAGAATTCACAACAAGAAAGGTCATATTTATACACATTAACTAAGACGATGAAGTGCCTCCACCACTTTGAGCGCAGTAACCTTGTAATAGTGTATAATAAATTGCAGAAGTTGCTTCTCCCATGTAGTATGCACTATTTGCAGCAGCGTTTAGCGCTGTCAGGATTTTAATGCCATTTATTGCTCTGCTACTATGTTGCATTCATAGCAAATCCCTTTAGCTGAGACGCTAACAAATATTTGTTCACAGGCTGCGTGCTCCAGCAGATATGCGTGAAGCGACACACATGAGTGAACGCAGTAAATCTAAAGCTCAGGCGTCTCCATACAAACTCACTTTATGATACTGTAAATCTGTTCCTAGACGCAGTAACTCTGCAATAATCAGAACCTATTCCGATGGCCGACGAGATATGAAGTAATCACGGCGCTACATGTTCCGCTTACATGAAGACACAAAAAAGCACAGTGAGGTCAAAAATACTCTGTTGTAAAAAAAAAAATCACAGTAAGAAGCAAGTGCTTGACAAAAGATGGAAAAAAAGGGTATTTAGTTGATACGTTTTTTTGCAAAAAAATGTATACTAAGCTGCTCCATCAATCGTCAAGGTATACACATATAGAGCAGTCCTATCTAATGTATATAATCACTATCTGATGTATTTAAAACCTGATCATCTGTATAGTACCTGTATAAGCAGGGCTCAGAGAGTGTGGACATGCTGGATGGAATAGCTTAAATGCCCACAGAGGAGTGATGGACTCCCCAGTCTTGTAAAAACAAGAGAACAATTATAGAACCAGAAACACATGGGCTACTTGCACATTGAACAAGGCTGTAGGAACCTGTTCACACCACCAAAAAACTTGAAGACACAAAAAAGCATAGTGAGGTGTTATGGACCTGGTGGTTAGGAGCACCCGGCACGACCTGATAGTTAAACTCACGCAGGACAAGCTCTGGGATGTGGGAGCTCTGCTGACCGCAGGCCCTAATCCTATCACTTCACAACAACTAGAAATAGCTGTGGAGCGTTCCTGACTCTCCCTAGACGCCTCTTCACAGCCTAAGAGCTAGCTAGCCCTAAAGATAGAAAATAAAGCCTACCTTGCCTCAGAGAAATTCCCCAAAGGAAAAGGCAGCCCCCCCACATATATTGACTGTGAGTAAAGATGAAAGTCACAAACGCAGAAATGAAACAGGTTTCAGCAAAGGGAGGCCAGACTTACTAAACAGACAGAGGATAGGAAAGGTATCTTTGCGGTCAGCACAAAAAACTACAAAAGACCACGCAGAGTGTGCAAAAAGACCTCCGCACGGACTCACGGTGCGGAGGCGCCACTCTGCATCCCAGAGCTTCCAGCTAGCAAGGCAAAATCATGATAACCAGCTGGACAAGGAAACAAAGAACAAATAATAACTATCAGGAACTTAGCTTCTGCTGGAGAAGACAGGTCACCAGAAAGATCCAAGAGCGAACTGAACCAATGCAGGAACATTGACAGCTGGCATGGAGTAACGATCTAAATGGAGTTAAATAGAGCAGCCAACCAAAGGATAAACCACGTCACCTGTGCAAGGAACTTCAGAAGCAGCAGCTTCACTCACAGCCACCAGAGGGAGTCCATGGACAGAACTCGCCGAAGTACCATTCACGACCACAGGAGGGAGTTCGACAACAGAATTCACAACAGTGAGGTCAAAAATACACTGTTGTAAAAAAAATATATACATTAGATAGGACTGCTCTATAAGGGTATACCTTGATGATTGGTGGAGCAGCTTAGTATACATTTTTTTGCAAAAAAAAAACGTATCAACTAAATACCCTGTTTTTTTCCATCTTCTGACAAGCACTTGCTTATTACTGTGATTTTTTTTACAACAGAGTATTTTTTACCTCACTGTGCTTTTTTGTGTCTTCAAGTTATTTGGTGGTGTGAACAGGTTTCTACAGACTTGTTCAATGTGCAAGTAGCCCATGTGTTTCTGGTTCATGTTCCGCTTACATCTAATCGTTACACTGGCAAGATACAATACCTATATAGAATGTTATAATGGTGTCATGCTGATTTATAATGCAGGTATTTTATAATAATACATAAATATAAATCTTATATAATATAAAATCTGACATCTAAAAATCCAATGTATAATTTACATTTTTTTGTAAAAATTTTACAATTTTATTTAACCCCTTAACGACCAGGGATATCTCTGTTTTTGCTTTTTCGTTTTTTTTGCTCCCCTTCTCCCCAGAGGCATAACTTTTTTTTATTTTTCCATCAATATGGCCACGTGAGGGCTTTCATTTTTGAGGCACAAGTTTTACTTTTTATCAACACCTTCGCTTTCATCATATCGTGTACCGGAAAACGGGAAGAAAAATTGTAAGCGCGGTGAAACTGCAAAAAAAGTGCAATTCCACACTTGTTATTAGGGTTTTTTTTCCACATCATCAAATGCTAAAACTGACCTATTGCTATGATTACGCAGGTCGTTACGAGTTTGTAGATACAAAACATGTCTATGTTCTGTTTTATTTAAGTGGTGAAAAGCCAAAGTTTGTAAAAAATAAATAAATAAATTAATGGTGCCATTTTCCAAGACCTGTAGTGTCTCCATTTTTTGGCATGTGGGGTTGGGTGAAGGCTTATTTTTTGTGTGCCGAGCTGACATTTTTATTGATACCATTTTGGGATAGATACGATGTTTTGATCGCCTGTTATTGCATGTTATTGCAATGATGCAGCAACCAAAAAAGCAGATCAGAGCCCATGTTTTGCGACAGCGTGTCAAACAACGGATGTACGGACCCCGCACTCATCTGAATGGGGTCCGGCTTCAGGTACCCGAACCAAACTTTTTTCAGATGTTCGGCAGAACCTTACGGACCCGAACATCCACGGGTTCACTCATCACTATTCGGTTCACCATAGAACCAATATGCTATAAGCACTTCAGTTCCATCCAGTGATGTCAGCTAGAAGCAAAAATAGATACTGTATATACTTGCGTATAAGCCGAGATTTTCAGCCCATTTTTTTTAGGCTGAAAGTGCCCCTCTCGGCTTATACTCGAGTCATTGCCCCAGGGGGTTGGCGGAGGAGGGGGAGCGGCAGGAGTGGTGACTGTCACATCATACTCACCTCCTCCTGGCGCTGTCTCTGCAAGTCCCTGCTTCTCAGATGGTCTCCGGCGCCCGCAGCTCTTCCTGTGTTCAGCGGTCATGTGGTACTGCTCATTAAAGTAATGAATATGGATGCGTCTCCACTCCCGTAGGCGTGGATCACATATTCATTACTTTAATGAGCAGTACCATGTGACGGCTGAACACAGAAACAAGCTGCCAGCGCGAGACAGGGAAGTGCAGACCGGGCCAGGAGGGGGTGAGTATAACGGGGGAGGGTGAGCCATGCGATATTCACCTGTCCCCGTTCCACCGCCGGTCTCTGTCTTCTGCATCCTCCGGCTGTGACGTTCAGGTCAGAGGGCACGATGACGTGTTTAGTGTGCTACCTCTGCCTAAACAGTCACTGTAGAGACCGCAAGACACAGCGGCATGCAGCGGTTAACCCCTTCGCGCCATGCGCCGTACTAGTACTGCGCTGCCGGCACTGCATTAGTGCCAGCAGCAGTACTAGTACGGCGCATCGATCACCGCGGTCTCGCGCTGAGCGCCGCGGTGATCGGGTGCGGGTGTCATCTGTATATGACAGCTGACACCCCGCAGCAATGCCCACGATCGGCGCTATCGCCAATCGCGGGCATTTAACCCCTCTGATGCCGCTGTCAGTAGTGACAGCGGCATAGAGGGGGATCGCGCAGGGACGGGGGCTCCCTGCGCTCTCCCACCGGAGCAACGCAATGAGATCGCGTTGCTCCGGTGACCCGGAAGGAGTCCCCGGATCCAAGATGGCCGCCGGACTCCTTCCGGGTCATGAAGTGACCTGGCTAGCCGGCGCCTGCTGAGAGCAGGCGCCAGAAAGCCACCTAAACTGCCTGTCAGATCGTTGATCTGACAGTGTGCTATGCACAGTGTCAGATCAACGATCTGATCTAATACAGAGATGTCCCACCCTGGGACAATGTTAGAAAGTAAAAAAAAAAAAAAATAGAATGTGTAAAAAAAAATAAAAAAAAATCCCCAAATAAAAAAAAAAAAACATTTCCCAATAAATCCATTTATTTATGTAAAAAAAAAAAAAAACAATAAATGTACACATATTTGGTATCGCCGCGTCCGTAACGACCCGCTCTATAAAACTATCCCACTAGTTAACCCCTTCAGTGAACACCGCAAAAAAAAAAAAAAAAAAAACAAGGCAAAAAACAACGCTTTATTATCATACAGGCGAACAAAAAGTGGAATAACACGCGATCAAAACGACGGATATAAATAACCATGGTACCGCTGAAAACGTCATCTTGTCCTGCAAAAAAAAAGCCACCATACAGCATCATCAGCAGAAAAATAAAAAAGTTATAGCTCTCAGAATAATGCGATGCAAAAAACAATTATTTTTTTATATAAAATAGTTTTTATTGTGTAAAAGCGCCAAAACATAAAAAAAATTACATAAATGAGGTATCGCTGTAATCGTACTGACCCGAAGAATAAAACTGCTTTATCCATTTTACCACACGTGGAACGGTATAAACGCCCCCCCTAAAAGAAATTCAGGAATTGCTGGTTTTTGTTCATTCCGCCTCCCAAAAATCGGAATAAAAAGCGATCAAAAAATGTCATCTGCCTGAAAATGTTACCAATAAAAACGTCAACTCATCCCGCAAAAAACAAGATCTCACATGACTCTGTGGGCCAAAATATGGATAAATTATAGCTCTCAAAATGTGGTGATGCAAAAACTATTTTTTGCAATAAAAAGCGTCTTTTAGTGTGTGACGGCTGCCAATCATAAAAATCCGCCAAAAAAACGCTATAAAAGTAAATCAAACCCCCCTTCATCACCCCCTTAGTTAGGGAAAAATAATAAAATGTAAAAAAATGTATTTATTTCCATTTTCCCATTAGTGCTAGGGTTAGTGCTAGGGTTAGTGCTAGGGTTAGGGCTAGGGTTAGGGTTAGGGCTAGGGTTAGGGCTAGGGTTAGGGCTAGGGTTAGGGCTAGGGCTAGGGTTAGGGTTAGGGTTGGGGTTAGGGTTTCAGTTATAATTGGGGGTTTCCACTGTTTAGGCACATCAGGGGCTCTCCAAACGCGACATGGCGTCCGATCTCAATTCCAGCCAATTCTGCTTTGAAAAAGTAAAACAGGGCTCCTTCCCTTCCGAGTTCTCCTGTGTGCCCAAACAGTGGTTCCCCCCAACATATGGGGTATCAGCGTTCTCAGGACAAGTTGGACAACAACTTTTGGGGTCCAATTTGTCCTGTTACCCTTGGGAAAATAAAAACATAGGGGATAAAATATCATTTTCGTGGAAAAAAAAAATATTTTTTATTTTCACGGCTCTGCGTTATAAACTGTAGTGAAACACTTGTTGGTTCGAAGCTCTCACAACACATCTAGATAAGTTCCTTTGGGGGTCTAGTTTCCAATATGGGGTCACTTGTGGGGGGTTTCTACTGTTTAGGTACATCAGGGGCTCTGCAAATGCAACATGACGCCTGCAGACCAATCCATCTAAGTCTGCATTTCAAATGGCGCTCCTTCCCTTTCGAGCTCTACCGTGCACCCAAACAGTGGTTCCCCCCAACATATGGGGTATCAGCGTTCTCAGGACAAGTTGGACAACAACTTTTGGGGTCCAATTTGTCCTGTTACCCTTGGGAAAATAAAAACATAGGGGATAAAATATCATTTTCGTGGGAAAAAAAATATTTTTTATTTTCACGGCTCTGCGTTATAAACTGTAGTGAAGCACTTGTTGGTTCAAAGCTCTCACAACACATCAAGATAAGTTCCTTGGGGGGTCTAGTTTCCAATATGGGGTTACTTGTGGTGGGTTTCTACTGTTTAGGTACATCAGGGGCTCTGCAAATGCAACATGACACCTGCAGTCCATTCCATCTAAGTCTGCATTTCAAACGGTGCTCCTTCCCTTCCGAGCTCTGCCATGCACTCAAACGGTGGTTCCCCCCCACATGTGGGGTATCATCGTACTCAGGACAAATTGGACAATAACATTTGTGGTCCAATTTCTCCTGTTACCCTTGGGAAAAAAAAATTGCGGGCTAAAACATCATTTTGTGGAAAGAAAAAATGATTTTTTAATTTTCACAATGCTACATTCTAAACTTTAGTGAAACAATTGGGGGTTAAAAGTGCTCACCACACATCTAGATAAGTTCATTAGGGGGTCTTCTTTCCAAAATGGGGTCACTTGTGGGGGGTTTCCACTGTTAAGGCACGTCAGGGGCTCTCCAAATGCGACATGGCGTCCGATCTCAATTCCAGCCAATTTTGCATTGAAAAGTCAAATGGCACTCCTTCCCTTCCGAGCTCTGCCATGCGCTCAAACAGTGGTTTATCCCCATATATGAAGTATCGACATACTCAGGACAAATTGCACAACAACTTTTGGGGTACAATTTATCCTTTTACCCTTGGGAAAATAAAAAATTTTGGGCAAAAAGATCATTTTTTGTGAAAATTAATAAAACATTTTTTTTTACGGCTCTACATTATAAACTTCTGTGAAGCACTTGGAGGTTCAAAGTGCTCACCACACATCTAGATTAGTTCCTTAGGGGGTCTACTTTCCAAAATGGTGTCACCTGTGGGGGTTTCCACTGTTTAGGCACATCAGGGGCTCTCCAATCGTGACATGGGCTCCGATCTCAATTCCAGCAAATCTTGCATTGAAAAGTCAAATAGCGCTCCTTCCCTTCCGAGCTCTGCCATGTGCCCAAACAGTGGTTTACCCCCACATATGGGGTATCGGCGTACTCAGGACAAATTGTACAACGACTTTTGTGGTCCAATTTCTCCTGTTACCCTTGGTAAAATGAAACAAATTGGACCTGAAGTAAAAATTTTGTGAAAAAAAAGTTAAATGTTCAATTTTTTTAAACATTCAAAAAATTCCTGTGAAGCACCTGAAGGGTTAATAAACTTTTTGAATGTGGTTTTGAGTACCTTGAGGGGTGCAGTTTTTAGAATGGTGTCACTTTTGGGCATTTTCTGTCATATAGACCCCTCAAAGTCACTTCAAGTGTGAGGTGGTCCATAAAAAAATGGTTTTGCAAATTTTGTTGCAAAAATGAGAAATCGCTGGTCAACTTTTAACCCTTATAACGTCCTAACAAAAAAAAATTATGTTTCCAAAATTGTGCTGATGTAAAGCAGACATGTGGGAAATGTTGTTTATTAACTATATTATGTGATATAACTCTCTAATTTAAGGGCATAAAAACTAAGAGTTTGAAAATTGCTAAATTTTCATAATTTCCGACAAATTTTTGTTTTTTTCACAAATAAATGCAAG
Source organism: Ranitomeya imitator (assembly GCF_032444005.1). Lineage (NCBI taxonomy): Eukaryota > Metazoa > Chordata > Amphibia > Anura > Dendrobatidae > Ranitomeya > Ranitomeya imitator. Next base: position 815,180,532 of record NC_091284.1, on the reverse strand, counting down.
TCATATCGAAGAAATTTTACCACTATCATGAAGTACAATATGTCACGAGAAAACAATGTCAGAATCACCAGGATCCGTTGAAGCGTTTCAGAGTTATAACCTCATAAAGTGACAGTGGTCAGAATTGTAAAAATTGGCCCTGTCACTTAGGTGAAAACAGGCTTTGGGGTGAAGGGGTTAAACGGTGACAGGTGAATATCACAAGTGCCGGGGTTGCCTGAGTCAGCGGCGAATCCGGCACCTTGCCCCCATAGCGCACCAGTGTCCCCGCCTGCTCAGGACACCGGCACCTCTCACCCAGCGATGAGAGGTGAGTATGTCATTTTTTTTTAATCGCATCAACAGCATATGGGGCATATTATTCTATGGATCATCTTATGGGACCATTATTAACCTTTGTGCAGCATTATATGGGGCATATTTTAATATGCAGAATCTTATGGGGCCATCATTAACCTTTGTACAGCATTATATAGGGCATATTTTTTGTATGGAGCATCTTATGGGGCCAATCATGAATTTTATGGAGCAGCATATGGGGCGTATTTTGTATGGAGCATCTTATGGGGCCCATCATGAACTGTATGGAGCATTATATGGGGCTCCTGATTCAATATGGATATTCAAAAACACAACCTACTGATGTCTCAATTAATTTTACTTTTATTGGTATCTATTTTTATTTTTGAAATTTACCGGTAGCTGCTGCATTTCCCACCCTAGGCTTATACTCGAGTCATTACTAGTGTTGAGCATTCCGATACCGCAAGTATCGGGTATCGGCCGATATTTGCGGTATCGGAATTCCGATACTGAATTCCGATACTTCCCGCGTATCGGATACCGGAATCGGAAGTTCCCAGAATTCAAATTGAACGCAGCAGCCAATGAGGAATGAATGAAAGTGTGGGCACATCCTGTTTAGCATGGTGGGCATGTAAGTACTGGCAAGGCTTGGATTGGCTGCTGAAATGATGTCACTCTGCACTATAAAAAAGCGCTGCCGCCATTTTGCGCTCACTCTGCTGTGATTTCAGTTAGGGACAGGACGCTGTGTTCTAACTGAGGGCCAGTTGAGCTTGCTAATTGCTTTATTTTCCTTTCCAAAGGCTAATTTAGCAAAACGCTGTGTGTTCTTCACTGTTCACCTTGCTCTTGCCTTGCAGCGCTGTTTTAACAGCGTTCTGCAAGGTCTCTGTGTGTGTGTGTGTGTGCAGCTCACTCTGTAGTCTGTGTGCAGCCATATACCCGGTTGTATTCAGCTCAGGGGGGGTTCACACTGCCTCACACAGTTGTTCTTTTTTGCTCTTAGTGCAGCCTGCTGCACATTTTTTCTCAAATTTCCTATTAGTGTTTTTCCACCAGTCTCCAGCTCTATTGTGGAAAAACACTACATAGGATAACCTAGAGGGGGGTTTTTGGGCCTTGCAGCGCCGTTTACGGCTGTCTGCACGGTCTCCGTGTGAGCCCAGCTCGCCCTGTAGTCTGTGTGCAGCCATAGCCGGTTGGATTCAGCTCAGGGTTCGTTACTGGCTCATACCTTGAGAAAAATTTTCCTTTTTTTCAAATAGTGCAGCCTGTTTAAAATTTGAAAAAAAAAATTCCTATTAGTGTCTTTCCACTCGTATCCAGCTAAATAGTGGAAAAACACTATATAGGATAACCTAGAGGAGGGTTTTTTGGCCTTGCAGCGCCGTTTACGGCTGTCTGCACGGTCTCCGTGTGAGCCCAGCTCGCCCTGTAGTCTGTGTGCAGCCATAGCCGGTTGGATTCAGCTCAGGGTTCGTTACTGGCTCATACCTTGAGAAAAATTTTCCTTTTTTTCAAATAGTGCAGCCTGTTTAAAATTTGAAAAAAAAAAAATTCCTATTAGTGTCTTTCCACCAGTCTCCAGCTCAATTGTGGAAAAACACTACATAGGATAACCTAGAGGGTTTTTTTGGGGCCTTGCAGCGCCGTTTACGGCTGTCTGCACGGTCTCTGTGTGAGCGCAGCTCGCCCTGTAGTCTGTGTGCAGCCATAGCCGGTTGGATTCAGCTCAGGGTGCGTTACTGCCTCATACCTTGAAAAACAATTTCCTTTTTTTCAAATAGTGCAGCCAGTTTAAAATTTGAAAAAAAAAATTCCTATTAGTGTCTTTCCACTTGTATCCAGCTAAATAGTGGAAAAACACTATATAGGATAACCTAGAGGAGGGTTTTTTGGCCTTGCAGCGCCGTTTACGGCTGTCTGCACGGTCTCCGTGTGATTTAAACTAGCTCTGTAGCCCGATCTGCACCAAAAAAAAGGTTAAGTTCACCAAACACAACTTAACACTTGTGTAGGCCACATTTGAAAAATAATAAAGTTTAGTCCACAATTTACAACATTAGTGTTTCTTACACCTGTTAGGAGGAGCATTACAGGAATAAGCACACTAAGGCCTTAGTACTTTTCTGCTTATCTTTATCTGTCAACCAAGATGAAGAGGGCAGGGAGTAAGGCACGTGGGCGTGGGCGCGGAGCAGGGAGAGGAGCAGGGAGAGGACGTGGTGATTCTGTGCCTGCTGCGGGCGCCGGTGACTCGTCGTCACTCAGTTTCAGCAGGGAACAGTCCTTCATGCGCAGCTTTGTCGGAGAGCGCCGTGCACCGCTGCTGCGTGAAGACCAAATTGAAGCCGTTGTCGGGTGGATGGCAGCTAACGCCTCGGCATCGACTTCAGTTAGTGCCACATCCTCTCAGGCACAGAGCACTGGAGAGCAGCCATCTGTCTCTTCACCACCTGCCAAATTGGCCAGGCAGTCAGAGAGCCCAGGACAGGAGCCGTCTCTACTTCTGTTCTCTGAATCTCTTGGCTTGGAAACAGGGGGCCAGCCAAGCAGCATTGGAGAAATGGAAGAAGAGGCAGTGTGCAGTGATGCCCAACACCTTTTTCTCTCTGACTCTGAAGAGGCAGGTGGGCCAGTGCCTCCGGTGACCACAGCGCAGTACGCATCTGATGATGAAACTCAGGTGCCGCTTTCTCGTGCGTACTGTGCTGCTGAGACTACCCAGGAGGAGCAGTTGGTGGCAGAGGGTAGTGGAGATGATGAGGTCCTTGACCCATCGTGGCGTGAGGAACAGGAAGGTGGTGGGAGCAGCTCAGAGGAAGAGCTTCCTCTTACGGGCCAAAGAGGGAGAGGGAGGGGGAAGACTGCGGAGCCTGTAGCCTCCACTTTGGCACCCGTTAGGAGCCTGTCTCTTTCCAAAGCCAAAAAGGGCGCTCCCAAGACTTGCAGTGCCTGGTCCTTTTTTGACACAGTTGCAGATGACATTTGTTTTGTCAAATGCAAGCTGTGTCATCATAAAGTAAAAAGAGGGAAAAATGTCAGCAACCTCAATACCACAAATATGTGGAAACATGTGCGGACCAGGCACGCGGTGGAGTTACAGAAACACACTGAAGATGTAGGCCAACCAACAGCGGCAGCTACCACCTCTTCAGCTCGTGTTGCCTCTTCCTCCAGCTCACGCACAGCTGGTTTGGCTTCCTCCCAGAGACCTTGTGTAATTCCACCCACAGCACCACCTTCCCAGTCATCCTCACACTCCCAGTCTACTCTACAGCCATCGGTAGTACAGGCATGGGAGAAAAGGCGGGCATTCTCGGCCAACCACCCCCGAGCACAGGCTCTGAATGCAGGCATTGCCAAACTGTTGTCCCTGGAAATGCTCTCGTTCAGGCTGGTGGAGACTGACAGCTTCCGTGACTTGATGGCATTGGCAGTCCCACAGTACAAGGTGCCCAGCCGCTTTTACTTCAGCAGGCAGGCTGTCCCTGCCCTGCACAGGCATGTTGAGGCAAACATAAAACATGCGCTACTGAACGCCGTCAGTAGCAAGGTCCACCTCACCACCGATGCGTGGACCAGTCAGCATGGACAGGGGCGATATGTTTCCCTCACTGCCCATTGGGTTAATGTTGTTGAGCCAGGTACAGATCGTGCGAGTGGCGCAGGACGTGTCCTGCCCACTCCAAGGATTGCAGGAATCCAGTCTGTACGCATCGACTCCTCCTCTTACACCAGTTCCTCTGATTCCTCTCTGCAGGATCCGTCACAGTCCACCCCCACATGGACCCGTGAACGTTTACCTATGACCGACATGAGCACAGCCGTGGCCAAACGTCAGCAGGCCGTCTTGAAACTAGTTTCATTGGGGCATCGAAGCCACACAGCGCAGGAGCTCTGGAATGCCATAAAGCAGGAGAGCGATGTGTGGTTACTGCCAGCGAATCTCCAGCCAGGCATGGTAGTGTGTGACAATGGCCGAAATCTGGTGGCAGCTTTGGCCCTTGGCAACCTCACTCACATCCCATGTCTGGCACATGTGCTCAATTTGGTTGTGCAGAGTTTTCTGAGGGACTATCCGGATCTTGATGCCCTGCTGCACAAGGTCCGCCTAGAGTGTGCTCACTTGCGGCGTTCCAGCTTGGCCAGATCCCGCATTGCTGCTCTGCAGCGCCGATTCCGCCTTCCGGAACACCGCATCATATGTGACCTACCTACCCGGTGGAATTCCACGTTACATATGTTGGAGCGGTTGTGTGAGCAGCAGCAAGCAGTTATGGAGTACCAGCTGCATCAGGCGCAAAGAAGTCGCAGTCAGCGCCGATCAGACTTCACAACCACAGAGTGGGCCACTATGAAGGACGTCTGCCAGGTTTTGCGTCCTTTTGATTATTCCACGCGGATGGCAAGTGCAGATGATGCACTAGTCAGCATGACTGTCCCCCTTATCTGCCTGCTTCAGCAAACTTTGCAAGGGTTAAGGGATGATGTGGTGGAAGAGGTGGAGGATGAGGAGTCACCTTTTCCATCAGCTTCTGGAGAGTCAGCGCCACGTGGTTCCTCACAAAGGGGTACGCAGGGGCCAATTTGTGAGGAGGATGAGGAGGAGTCAATGGAGGAGGAAGAGCTCCGTCCAGAGGAGGGAGCGACACAATTGTCCAGTGGTCAGTGTGTACAGCGAGGGTGGGGTGATGACGAGCGGGCAGAGATCATGTCTCAAGCAGGGGACAGCGTTTCTGGGCCGGTTGGCACTCTGCAGCACATGGTGGATTTCATGCTGCAGTGCCTGAGAAACGACCGCCGCATCGACCACATTCTCAACATGCCTGATTATTGGGTGTTCACCCTCCTCGATCCTCGCTATCGGGACAACGTCCAAAACCTCATCCCTGCGTTGACCCGGGAGCGTAAATTGCGGGAGTACCACGACACACTGGTGAATTCCATCATCTTCTCCTGTCCAACTGAGAGGAGTGCTGCTAGTGCTTTACAAAGCAGCTCAGTGCGTCGAGGCAGTGGGGGAGGCTCTGCCCAAAGAGGGAGCAGAAGCAGTGCCTCTGCCCAAGGCAAGCCCAGTATGGCACAACTCTGGCACACTTTTGTGTGCCCGCCCCAAATGTCTACACCATCACCGGCGGCTCCAGTCAGCAGGAGGCAACGGTTCCGTCAGATGGTGACAGACTACATGGCTTGCCCTCTTACTGTACTCCCAGACGGCTCTTCCCCGTTCAAGTTTTGGGTCTCTAAGCTGGATACATGGCCAGAGCTAAGCCAGTATGCATTGGAGGTGCTGGCTTGCCCTGCGGCTAGTGTCTTATCGGAACGTGTCTTTAGTGCCGCAGGTGGTGTACTAACAGACCGTCGCATGCGACTATCCTCCGATAACGTTGACCGGCTTACTTTCCTGAAAATGAACCAGGCCTGGATCTCGCAGGAATTTGCCACTCCTCTGCCTGATTAAGTAATTGGGTGTCATCCAGGTCTCCTGCTGTGTTCATCTTTCTACCACCTGAACTGCTATTCCTGGGCTCCAACACCGCCAGTTGCGGCTCAGAAGTGCAGGCTGCACAGTAAAAACATACGACCCAGTGTTATTGGGTTTCAGTAACGTCAGCTGATCCCCAGCTGTGTAGCCGGCAATGTGTCCTGCGACCGCCACGCTGGCACAACAACCTAAATGTAAGGGAACCTGTCCCCCCCCCCCCCCCGTCGTTTGTTACTGAAAGAGCCATCTTGTGCAGCAGTAATGCTGCACAAGGAAAAGGTAGCTCTTTTTTTTTAGCTCTTTGCACACGCAGAACTTAACACTTATAAAATGTGTTCACTGATACCGTTATACCGTCCCGGAGCTGGGACTTTCCTTCGTAATGTGACGCAGCACAGCCGTCATTCCTACCCCCTTGGTGCCATGCGCTGCCTCCTCAGCGTTGTTTTAAGCTGTCACGGAGCCTGCGCTGTTCTGTTATCCCTTGGGCATGCCCTATTTGCGCTGCCTGTCTTCTGACATAATTTGGTGTCAGGCTGGCTGCGCCTGTGCGGCCGCGGTGCCCGAGATCCCGCCTCGCAGTGTCTTCTGATTGAGTCACACTGCGGGCCTGGGATCCATGGGCATGCGCAGTGCATATCTTCCCCTCGGGCTCTCGCTCATTTCCCTCCGCCTTCTTTAGACTGTGCGCCGTCAGCTGATCCCTAGCATGCCACGGCCGTGACACCGCACAGTCTGAAGAAGAGGGAAGGAGGGGAGTGAGAGTCGAGGTTATGCACTGTGCATGCCCATGGTTCCAAGGCCCGCAGTCGGATTACGTTAGATGAGACTGCGAGGTGGGATCTGGAGCAGCGTGGACGCACAGGCACTGACAGCCTGACACCAAATTATGTCAGAAGACAGGCAGCGCTAATTGGGCATGGCCAAGGGCTAACAGAACAGCGCAGGCTCCGTGACAGCTTAAAACAACGCTGAGGAGGCAGCGCACGGCATAAAGGGGATAGGAATGACAGCTGTGCTGTGTCCCATTACGAAGGAAATTCGCACCTCCGGAACGGTTTAACGGTATAAAGGGACACATTTTTAGTGTTTACTTCGGTGTTTGCAAGGAGCATAATTAAAAGAGCAACCTTTTCCTTTTGCATCCTTAGTGCTGCACAACATGGCTCTTTCAGCTACAAACGTCTTGGGGGGGGGGGGGTTAAAGGTTTCCTTTCAACTTTCTCCAATCAGGCTTCGGCCTACACTCTGTTCCTCTGCTCCTCCTGCTGTCCCTGGGCTCTAACACCGCCAGTTGGTGCCTGGAAGTGCTGTGTGCACAGTCAACAGTCGCTCCTCTGTTATTGGGGTTCAGTAACGTCAGCTGATCCCCAGCTGTGTGTGCGGCAATACCTCCAATCTGCTCCTCCTGCTGTCCCTGGGCTCTAACACCGCCAGTTGGTGCCTGGAAGTGCTGTGTGCACAGTCAACAGTCGCTCCTCTGTTATTGGGGTTCAGTAACGTCAGCTGATCCCCAGCTGTGTGTGCGGCAATACCTCCAATCTGCTCCTCCTGCTGTCCCTGGGCTCTAACACCGCCAGTTGGTGCCTGGAAGTGCTGTGTGCACAGTCAACAGTCGCTCCTCTGTTATTGGGGTTCAGTAACGTCAGCTGATCCCCAGCTGTGTATCCGGCAACGTGTCATGCGACCGCCACGCTGGCACAACTAAAATGTAAGGGGACCTGTCCCCCCCCCCCTAGGCGTTTGTTACTGAAAGAGCCACCATGTGCAGCACTAATACTGCACAAGGGAAAGGTCGCTCTTGAAATTATGCTCCTTGCAAACGCTGAACTACACACTCATGTAATGTGTCCCCTCACACCGTCCAACCGTCCCGGAGGTGGGACTTTCCTTTGTAATGTGACGCAGCACAGCCGTCATTGCTACCCCCTTGGCACCGTGCGCTGCCTCCTTAGCGTTGTTTGATTCCGTCATGGACCCTGCGCTGTTATGTTATCCCTTGGCCATGCACAGTTTGCGCTGCCCGTCCTCTGACATCATTTGTTGTCGTCCTGGCTGCGCCTGTGCGTACACGCTGCCCGAAATCACACCTCGCAGTGTCGTCTAATGTGATCCCACAGTGGGCCTGGTATCCATGGCCATGCGCAGTGCATATACTAGCCTCTCACTCCCCTTCTTCACGCTTCTTCAGACTAGGCGGCGTCAGCTGATCCCTAATAGCATGCCACGGCCGTGACGCCGCACAGTCTGAAGAAGCAGGAAGGAGGTGAGTGAGAGGCGATGATATGCACTGCGCATGCCCATGGATCCCTGGCCCGCAGTGGGACTACATTAGATGACACTGCAAGGTTGGATCTCGGGCAGCTTGGACGCACAGGCACTGCCAGCCTGACACCTACATGATGTCAGAAGACGGGCACCGCTAACTGTGCATGGCCAAGGGATAACATTACAGTGCGGGCTCCGTGACAGAACCAAACAACGTTGAGGAGGTGGTGCCCGGCACCAAGGGGGTTGGAATGACGGCTGTGCTGTGTCACATTACAAAGGAAAGTCCCACTTCCGGGATGGTTTGACGGTGTGAGGGGACACATTATATGAGTGTGTACTTCAGCGTTTGCAAGGAGCATAATTTTCGGAGCCACCATTTTCCATGTGCAGTATTACTGCTGTACAAGATGGCTCTTTCAGCAACAAATGCCTGGGGGGGGGGGTTAAAGGTTCCCTTTCAACTTGCTCCACTGCAGGCTTCGGCCTACACTCTGCTCCTCTTTGATTCCCTGGGTTTCAACACTGTCAGTTGCCACCTGGAAGTGTTGTCTACACAGAAAAAACACTAGGTGATGTGTCAGTGGGGTTCAGCACCGCCAGCTGTTCCCCTGCTGTGTAGTCGGCAACGTGTCCAGCACAAGCCACGCTGGCACAACAGAACAAAAGCTGCCACCAGTGCAGGCTTCGGCCTACACTCTGCTCCTCTCCTCCTCCTGCTGACCCTGGGCTCAAACACCGCTAGTTTTTGCCCGGAAGTGCTAGCTGCACAGAGAAAAACACCAGCCAATGTGTTAGTGGGGTTCAGCAACGCCAGCTGTTCCCCTGCTGTGTAGCCGGCAACGTGACCTGCAAACGCCATGCAGGCACAGGAACTGAAATTAAAAGGGAACCTGGCCCCACCCCCCCCAGGTGTTTCTATGTATAACAGCCACCTAGTACAGCAGTACTGCTGCATTTGTACAAGGTGGCTGACTTTTTCTCCTTGCCCACGTGTAACTCAACACGTACAAAATGTGTCTCATTGAGACCATTCCACTGTCCCTGAGGTGTGACTTTCCTTTGTAATGATACGCAGCACCCCCCTTGGTAGCGTTTCCCGTCTTTTGTCATCATGGTTAGCTGGCTGCGCCTGTGCATCCGCCCTGCTAGAAACAACGCCCCTCGTTGTCATATTTATTTTGTCAGCGAGGGTGTGGTTTATGGGCACGAGCAGTGCATATGTTCGCCTGTCTTAACTCATCTCCTTCCGCCTTCTTCAGACTGTGCGGCCTCCTGGCCGTGGTAGGCGATAAGGGATCAGCTGAGGCCGCCCAGTCTGGAGCAGGTGTAAGGACATGTGTAAGCGGCAAACCTATTTACTGCACAAGGCCACGAATCCCAGCCACGCAGTGTGATTTTTTGAAAACACACTGTGGGTCTGGGATTCATGTCCATCGCTAACCGCAACGGCCGACATGAAATGAGGTCAGAAGACAGGAAGCGCTCACAGCGCATGGCCAAGGGATCACAATAGCGCAGACTCCTGTACAGCAAATAACAACGCTCAGGAATCTGCGCCCAGTACCTAGCTGCAAATTTTGACACCTGTGCTGCGTCTCGTTAAAAAGACAAGTCACGCCTCCACAACTGTTTGACAGTATAATGGGCTAAATAGTGTACGTGTTTTAGTCAGCGTGTGCAAGGAGCAAAACAAATAGAGCAACCTTTTACTTGTGCAGCATTAATGCTGCACAAGGTGTGGCTCTTGTACCTTGCAACACCTGAGGGGGGGGTTAAAGGTAACCTTTGAAATTGGTTCAACTAGGCTTCGGCCTACACTCTGCTCCTCTACTCCTCCTGCTGACCCTGGGCTCAAACACCGCTAGTTTTTGCCCGGAAATGCTAGCTGCACAGAGAAAAACACCAGCCAATGTGTTAGTGGGGTTCAGCACCGCCAGCTGTTCCCCCGCTGTGTAGCCGGCATCGTGTCCAGCACAAGCCACGCTGGCACAACCGACCAAAAGCTGCCACCAGTGCAGGCTTCGGCCTACACTTTGCTCCTCTCCTCCTCCTCCTGCTGACCCTGGGCTCTAACACCGCTAGTTTTTGCCCGGACATGCAATCTGCACAGAGAAAAACACCAGTCAATGTGTCAGTGGGGTTCAGCAACGCCAGCTGTTCCCCTGCTGTGTAGCTTGCAACGTGACCTGCAAACGCCACGCAGGCACATGAACTGAAATTGAAGGGAGCCTGCCCCCCACCCACAGGTGTTTCTATGTATATCAGCCACCTTGTACAGCAGTACTGCTGCATTTGTACAAGGTGGCTGACTTTTTCTCCTTGCCCACGTGGAACTCAACACGTACAAAATGTGTCTCATTAGAGACCATTACAATGTCCCTGAGGTGTGACTTTCCTTTGTAATGACACGCAGCACCACCCTTGTTAGCGCTGCCCGTCTTTTGACATCATTGGTTAGCTGGCTGCGCCTGTGCATCTCCCCTGCTCGAAACAACGGCCCTCGGTGTCTTATTTTTTTGGACAGCGAGGGTGTGATTGATGGGCATGTGCAGTGCATATGTTTGCCTGTGTTCACTCATCTCCTTCCGCCTTCTTCAGACTGGGTGTCCTCATGGCCGCGGCAGGCGATAAGGGATCAGATGAGGCCGCCCAGTCTGAAGCAGGTGTAAGGACATGTGTGAGCGGCAAACATATTTAGTGCACCAGGGCACGAATCCCAGCACCGCAGTGTGATTTTTTAAAAACACACTGTGGGTCTGGGATTCATGTCCATCGCTAACCGCAACGGCCGACATGAAATGAGGTCAGAAGACAGGAAGCGCTCACAGCGCATGGCCAAGGGATCACAATAGCGCAGACTCCTGTACAGCAAATAACAACGCTCAGGAATCTGCGCCCAGTACCTAGGTGCAAATTTTGACACCTGTGCTGCGTCTCGTTAAAAAGACAAGTCACGCCTCCACAACTGTTTGACAGTATAATGGGCTAAATAGTGTACGTGTTTTAGTCAGCGTGTGCAAGGAGCAAAACAAATAGAGCAACCTTTTACTTGTGCAGCATTAATGCTGCACAAGGTGTGGCTCTTGTACCTTGCAACACCTGAGGGGGGGGTTAAAGGTAACCTTTGAAATTGGTTCAACTAGGCTTCGGCCTACACTCTGCTCCTCTACTCCTCCTGCTGACCCTGGGCTCAAACACCGCTAGTTTTTGCCCGGAAATGCTAGCTGCACAGAGAAAAACACCAGCCAATGTGTTAGTGGGGTTCAGCACCGCCAGCTGTTCCCCTGCTGTGTAGTCGGCAACGTGTCCAGCACAAGCCACGCTGGCACAACAGAACAAAAGCTGCCACCAGTGCAGGCTTCGGCCTACACTTTGCTCCTCTCCTCCTCCTGCTGACCCTGGGCTCAAACAACGCCAGTTTCTGCCCGGACATGCTAGCTGCACAGAGAAAAACACCAGCCAATGTGTTAGTGGGGTTCAGCACCGCCAGCTGTTCCCCCGCTGTGTAGCCGGCATCGTGTCCAGCACAAGCCACGCTGGCACAACCGACCAAAAGCTGCCACCAGTGCAGGCTTCGGCCTACACTTTGCTCCTCTCCTCCTCCTCCTGCTGACCCTGGGCTCTAACACCGCTAGTTTTTGCCCGGACATGCAATCTGCACAGAGAAAAACACCAGTCAATGTGTCAGTGGGGTTCAGCAACGCCAGCTGTTCCCCTGCTGTGTAGCTTGCAACGTGACCTGCAAACGCCACGCAGGCACATGAACTGAAATTGAAGGGAGCCTGCCCCCCACCCACAGGTGTTTCTATGTATATCAGCCACCTTGTACAGCAGTACTGCTGCATTTGTACAAGGTGGCTGACTTTTTCTCCTTGCCCACGTGGAACTCAACACGTACAAAATGTGTCTCATTAGAGACCATTACAATGTCCCTGAGGTGTGACTTTCCTTTGTAATGACACGCAGCACCACCCTTGTTAGCGCTGCCCGTCTTTTGACATCATTGGTTAGCTGGCTGCGCCTGTGCATCTCCCCTGCTCGAAACAACGGCCCTCGGTGTCTTATTTTTTTGGACAGCGAGGGTGTGATTGATGGGCATGTGCAGTGCATATGTTTGCCTGTGTTCACTCATCTCCTTCCGCCTTCTTCAGACTGGGTGTCCTCATGGCCGCGGCAGGCGATAAGGGATCAGATGAGGCCGCCCAGTCTGAAGCAGGTGTAAGGACATGTGTGAGCGGCAAACATATTTAGTGCACCAGGGCACGAATCCCAGCACCGCAGTGTGATTTTTTAAAAACACACTGTGGGTCTGGGATTCATGTCCATCGCTAACCGCAACGGCCAACATGAAATGAGGTCATAAGACAGGAAGCGCTCACAGCGCATGGCCAAAGGATCACAAGAGCGCAGACTCCTGTACAGCAACTAACAACGCTCAGGAAGCTGCGCCCATGCAAAAAGGTGTTGTTTTCGACACCTGTGCTGCTTTTCTTTAAAAAGACAAGTCACGCCTCCACTACTGATTAACAGTATAATGGGCTAAATAGTCTACGTGTTGCATTCAGCTTGTGCAAGTAGAAAAATTAATAGAGCAACCTTTTACTTGTGCAGCATTAATGCTGCAGAAGGAGTGGCTCTTGTACTTTGTAACACCTGAGGGGGGGTTAAAGGTAACCTTTGAAATTGGTTCAACTAGGCTTCGGCCTACACTCTGCTCCTCTCCTCCTCCAGCTGACCCTGGGCTCTAACAACGCTAGTTTTTGCCCAGAAATGCTAGCTGCACAGAGAAAAACACCAGCCAATGTGTTAGTGGTGTTCAGCACCGCCAGCTGTTCCCCCGCTGTGTAGCCGGCATCGTGTCCAGCACAAGCCACGCTGGCACAACAGAACAAAAGCTGCCACCAGTGCAGGCTTCGGCCTACACTTTGCTCCTCTCCTCCTCCTGCTGACCCTGGGCTAAAACAACGCCAGTTTCTGCCCGGACATGCTAGCTGCACAGAGAAAAACACCAGCCAATGTGTTAGTGGGGTTCAGCACCGCCAGCTGTTCCCCTGCTGTGTAGCTTGCAACGTTTCCTGCAAACGCCACGCAGGAACATGAACTGAAATTGAAGGGAGCCTGCCCCCCACCCCCCCAGGTGTTTCTATGTATAACAGCCACCTTGTACAGCAGTACTGCTGCATTTGTACAAGGTGGCTGACTTTTTCTCCTTGCACACGTGGAACTCAACAAGTACAAAATGTGTCTCATTACAGACCATTACAATGTCCCTGAGGTGTGACTTTCCTTTTTAATGACACGCAGCACCCCCATTGTTAGCGCTGCCCGTCTCCTGACATCATTGGTTGGCTGGCTGTGCCTGTGCGTCCCCCCTGCCCGACACAACGCCCCCCGTTGTCTCATATATTTTGACTGCGAGGGTGTGATTGATGGGCACGAGCAGTGCATATGTTCCCCTGTTTTCACTCCCCTCCTTCCGCCTTCTTCTGACTGTGCGGCCTCATGGCCGCGGCATGCGATAAGGGATCAGCTGAGGCCGCCCAGTCTGAAGCAGGTGTAAGGACATGTGTGAGCGGCGAACATATTTACTGCACAAGGCCACGAATCCCAGCACCGCAGTGTGACTTTAGGAAAAGCCACTGTGGGTCTGGGATTTATGGCCATCGTTAACCGCACCGGCCAACATGAAATGAGGTCATGAGACGGCCTGCACTAACAAGGTATTGCCAAGGGATAACACAAGAGCGCAGTTTCCTGTACTGCAAATAACAACGGTAAGGAATCAGCGCACAGCACCTAGGTGTAAATTTGTACACCTGTGCTGCGTCTCCTTAAAAAGACTAGTAGTCACGCCTCCACTACTGTTTGACAGTATAATGGGCTAAATAGTGTACGTGTTTAATTCAGCGTGTGCAAGGAGCAAAATTAAATAGAGCAACCTTTGACTTGTGCATCAATAATGCTGTTCAAGGTGTGGCTCTTGTACCTTGCAACACCTGAGGGGGGGGGTTAAAGGTAACCTTTGAAATTGGTTCAACTAGGCTTTGGCCAACACTCTGCTCCTCTACTCCTCCTGCTGACCCTGGGCTCAAACACCGCTAGTTTTTGCCCGGAAATGCTAGCTGCACAGAGAAAAACACCAGCCAATGTGTTAGTGGGGTTCAGCACCGCCAGCTGTTCCCCTGCTGTGTAGTCGGCAACGTGTCCAGCACAAGCCACGCTGGCACAACAGAACAAAAGCTGCCACCAGTGCAGGCTTCGGCCTACACTTTGCTCCTCTCCTCCTCCTGCTGACCCTGGGCTCAAACACCGCTAGTTTTTGCCCGGAAATGCTAGCTGCACAGAGAAAAACACCAGCCAATGTGTTAGTGGGGTTCAGCAACGCCAGCTGTTCCCCTGCTGTGTAGTCGGCAACGTGTCCAGCACAAGCCACGCTGGCACAAGAGAACAAAAGCTGCCACCAGTGCAGGCTTCGGCCTACACTTTGCTCCTCTCCTCCTCCTGCTGACCCTGGGCTCAAACAACGCCAGTTTCTGCCCGGACATGCTAGCTGCACAGAGAAAAACACCAGCCAATGTGTTAGTGGGGTTCAGCACCGCCAGCTGTTCCCCTGCTGTGCAGCTTGCAACGTGACCTGCAAACGCCACGCAGGCACATGAACTGAAATTGAAGGGAGCCTGGCCCCCACCCCCAGGTGTTTCTATGTATAACAGCCACCTTGTACAGCAGTACTGCTGCATTTGTACAAGGTGGCTGATGTTTTCTCCTTGCCCACGTGGAACTCAACACGTACAAAATGTGTCTCTTTGAGACCATTCCACTGTCCCTGAGGTGTGACTTTCCTTTCTAATGATACGCAGCACCCCCCTTGGTAGCGCTTCCCGTCTTCTGACATCATTGGTTGGCTACTTGCGCCTGTTCGTCCGCCCTGCCTGAATAAAATGCTCCTCGTTGTCTTAATTATTTTGACTGCGAGGGTGTGATTGATGGGCACGAGCAGTGCATATCTTCGCCTGTCTTAACTCATCTCCTTCCGCCTTCTTCAGACTGTGCAGCCTCATGGCCGCGGCATGCGAGAAGGGATCAGCAGAGGCCGCCCAGTCTGAAGCAGGTGTAAGGACGTGTGTGAGCGGCCAAAATATTTACTGCTCAAGGCCACGAATCCCAGCACCGCAGTGTGGCTTTATGAAAAGACACTGTGGGTCTGGGATTTATGGCCATCGTTAACCGCACCGGCCAACATGAAATGATGTCATAAGATGGGCAGCGCTAACAGGGCATTGCCAAGGGATAACACAAGAGCGCAGACTCCTGTACAGCAAATAACAACGCTCAGGAAGCTGCGCCAAGCACCAAGGCGTTATTTTGGACACCTGTGCTGCGTCTCATCAAAAAACCAAGTCACGCATCCACTACAGTTTGACTGTAGAATGGGGTAAATTGTGTATGTCTTTCATTCAGCGTGTGCAAGTAGACAAATTAATAGAGCAACCTTTCACTTGTGCAGCATTAATACTGCACAAGGTGTGTCTCTTGTACTTTGTAACACCTGAGGGGGGGGTTAAAGGTTTCCTTTGAAATTGGTTCAACTAGGCTTCGGCCTACACTCTGCTCCTCTCCTCCTCCTCCTGCTTCAACACGGGCTCTAACATCGCTAGTTTTTGCCCGCAAGTGCTAGCTGCACAGAGAAAAACACACGCCATTGTGTTAGTGGGGTTCAGCAACGCCAGCTGTTCCCCCAGTGTGTAGCCGGCAAAGTGTCCTGCAAACGCAACGCAGACACAAAGCTGCCTCCAGTGCAGGCTTCGGCCTACACTCATCTCCCCCTGCTTACCCTTTGCTCCAACACCGCTAGTTGGGGCTCTAGGAAGACAATCTTTAATAGGCAAGGCAACGCATCTGGGTTCCAGCACCGCCAGCTGGTTCTCGGCAGTGTTCTTGTCACAGGTACTCCCTCGTGCCAAGCCTGGTTTCAGCACCGTCAGCTGTTTCCGGGTTGTGTCAAGCTCACTGAGACACCTATGCTTGCCCCGTCGTGGTGCGGTCGAGTTAGCCAACTCCAGGGTGCCTCCAGTTTAGGAGCTTCCTATGTGGGCTGCGTGAACTGGTAGTCAAGGCTGGTTCTGTAGTGCCAGTAGGCCCAGCTCCCCCTGTAGGACTGTTGGGGTTCGGTAACTGCGGCTGCCTCGCGGCCTAGCTGTTCTCTCCTCTCCTGTGGGCCTTGGGGTCCACCACCTGGTTCCAGCACCGTCAGCTGGTTCCGGGCCGAGCCTTTGGCTTAGGTGCCTCCTCCTGGGTATCCGAGTTCCGCCAACGCCAGGCGGTCCTTGGTAGTGCTTTTAAGCGCGGGCACCTACAGCTTAGTAACCGGGTTCCAGCACCGTCAGCTGGTCCTCGGTCGTGCCATTGGCTCTTGCACACTGGGGCAACGCATCCGGGTTCCAGCACCGCCAGCTGGTTCTCGGCAGTGTTCTTGTCACAGGTACTCCCTCGTGCCAAGCCTGGTTTCAGCACCGTCAGCTGTTTCCGGGTTGTGTCAACTTCACTGAGACGCCTATGCTTGCCCCGTCGTGGTGCGGTCGAGTTAGCCAACTCCAGGGTGCCTCCAGTTTAGGAGCTTCCTATGTGGGCTGCGTGAACTGGTAGTCAAGGCTGGTTCTGTAGTGCCAGTAGGCCCAGCTCCCCCTGTAGGACTGTTGGGGTTCGGTAACTGCGGCTGCCTCGCGGCCTAGCTGTTCTCTCCTCTCCTGTGGGCCTTGGGGTCCACCACCTGGTTCCAGCACCGTCAGCTGGTTCCGGGCCGAGCCTTTGGCTTAGGTGCCTCCTCCTGGGTATCCGAGTTCCGCCAACGCCAGGCGGTCCTTGGTAGTGCTTTTAAGCGCGGGCACCTACAGCTTAGTAACCGGGTTCCAGCACCGTCAGCTGGTCCTCGGTCGTGCCATTGGCTCTTGCACACTGGGGCAACGCATCCGGGTTCCAGCACCGCCAGCTGGTTCTCGGCAGTGTTCTTGTCACAGGTACTCCCTCGTGCCAAGCCTGGTTTCAGCACCGTCAGCTGTTTCCGGGTTGTGTCAACTTCACTGAGACGCCTATGCTTGCCCCGTCGTGGTGCGGTCGAGTTAGCCAACTCCAGGGTGCCTCCAGTTTAGGAGCTTCCTATGTGGGCTGCGTGAACTGGTAGTCAAGGCTGGTTCTGTAGTGCCAGTAGGCCCAGCTCCCCCTGTAGGACTGTTGGGGTTCGGTAACTGCGGCTGCCTCGCGGCCTAGCTGTTCTCTCCTCTCCTGTGGGCCTTGGGGTCCACCACCTGGTTCCAGCACCGTCAGCTGGTTCCGGGCCGAGCCTTTGGCTTAGGTGCCTCCTCCTGGGTATCCGAGTTCCGCCAACGCCAGGCGGTCCTTGGTAGTGCTTTTAAGCGCGGGCACCTACAGCTTAGTAACCGGGTTCCAGCACCGTCAGCTGGTCCTCGGTCGTGCCATTGGCTCTTGCACACTGGGGCAACGCATCCGGATTCCAGCACCGCCAGCTGGTTCTCGGCAGTGTTCTTGTCACAGGTACTCCCTCGTGCCAAGCCTGGTTTCAGCACCGTCAGCTGTTTCCGGGTTGTGTCAACTTCACTGAGACGCCTATGCTTGCCCCGTCGTGGTGCGGTCGAGTTAGCCAACTCCAGGGTGCCTCCAGTTTAGGAGCTTCCTATGTGGGCTGCGTGAACTGGTAGTCAAGGCTGGTTCTGTAGTGCCAGTAGGCCCAGCTCCCCCTGTAGGACTGTTGGGGTTCGGTAACTGCGGCTGCCTCGCGGCCTAGCTGTTCTCTCCTCTCCTGTGGGCCTTGGGGTCCACCACCTGGTTCCAGCACCGTCAGCTGGTTCCGGGCCGAGCCTTTGGCTTAGGTGCCTCCTCCTGGGTATCCGAGTTCCGCCAACGCCAGGCGGTCCTTGGTAGTGCTTTTAAGCGCGGGCACCTACAGCTTAGTAACCGGGTTCCAGCACCGTCAGCTGGTCCTCGGTCGTGCCATTGGCTCTTGCACACTGGGGCAACGCATCCGGGTTCCAGCACCGCCAGCTGGTTCTCGGCAGTGTTCTTGTCACAGGTACTCCCTCGTGCCAAGCCTGGTTTCAGCACCGTCAGCTGTTTCCGGGTTGTGTCAACTTCACTGAGACGCCTATGCTTGCCCCGTCGTGGTGCGGTCGAGTTAGCCAACTCCAGGGTGCCTCCAGTTTAGGAGCTTCCTATGTGGGCTGCGTGAACTGGTAGTCAAGGCTGGTTCTGTAGTGCCAGTAGGCCCAGCTCCCCCTGTAGGACTGTTGGGGTTCGGTAACTGCGGCTGCCTCGCGGCCTAGCTGTTCTCTCCTCTCCTGTGGGCCTTGGGGTCCACCACCTGGTTCCAGCACCGTCAGCTGGTTCCGGGCCGAGCCTTTGGCTTAGGTGCCTCCTCCTGGGTATCCGAGTTCCGCCAACGCCAGGCGGTCCTTGGTAGTGCTTTTAAGCGCGGGCACCTACAGCTTAGTAACCGGGTTCCAGCACCGTCAGCTGGTCCTCGGTCGTGCCATTGGCTCTTGCACACTGGGGCAACGCATCCGGGTTCCAGCACCGCCAGCTGGTTCTCGGCAGTGTTCTTGTCACAGGTACTCCCTCGTGCCAAGCCTGGTTTCAGCACCGTCAGCTGTTTCCGGGTTGTGTCAACTTCACTGAGACGCCTATGCTTGCCCCGTCGTGGTGCGGTCGAGTTAGCCAACTCCAGGGTGCCTCCAGTTTAGGAGCTTCCTATGTGGGCTGCGTGAACTGGTAGTCAAGGCTGGTTCTGTAGTGCCAGTAGGCCCAGCTCCCCCTGTAGGACTGTTGGGGTTCGGTAACTGCGGCTGCCTCGCGGCCTAGCTGTTCTCTCCTCTCCTGTGGGCCTTGGGGTCCACCACCTGGTTCCAGCACCGTCAGCTGGTTCCGGGCCGAGCCTTTGGCTTAGGTGCCTCCTCCTGGGTATCCGAGTTCCGCCAACGCCAGGCGGTCCTTGGTAGTGCTTTTAAGCGCGGGCACCTACAGCTTAGTAACCGGGTTCCAGCACCGTCAGCTGGTCCTCGGTCGTGCCATTGGCTCTTGCACACTGGGGCAACGCATCCGGGTTCCAGCACCGCCAGCTGGTTCTCGGCAGTGTTCTTGTCACAGGTACTCCCTCGTGCCAAGCCTGGTTTCAGCACCGTCAGCTGTTTCCGGGTTGTGTCAACTTCACTGAGACGCCTATGCTTGCCCCGTCGTGGTGCGGTCGAGTTAGCCAACTCCAGGGTGCCTCAAGTTTAGGAGCTTCCTATGTGGGCTGCGTGAACTGGTAGTCAAGGCTGGTTCTGTAGTGCCAGTAGGCCCAGCTCCCCCTGTAGGACTGTTGGGGTTCGGTAACTGCGGCTGCCTCGCGGCCTAGCTGTTCTCTCCTCTCCTGTGGGCCTTGGGGTCCACCACCTGGTTCCAGCACCGTCAGCTGGTTCCGGGCCGAGCCTTTGGCTTACGTGCCTCCTCCTGGGTATCCGAGTTCCGCCAACGCCAGGCGGTCCTTGGTAGTGCTTTTAAGCGCGGGCACCTACAGCTTAGTAACCGGGTTCCAGCACCGTCAGCTGGTCCTCGGTCGTGCCATTGGCTCTTGCACACTGGGGCAACGCATCCGGGTTCCAGCACCGCCAGCTGGTTCTCGGCAGTGTTCTTGTCACAGGTACTCCCTCGTGCCAAGCCTGGTTTCAGCACCGTCAGCTGTTTCCGGGTTGTGTCAACTTCACTGAGACGCCTATGCTTGCCCCGTCGTGGTGCGGTCGAGTTAGCCAACTCCAGGGTGCCTCCAGTTTAGGAGCTTCCTATGTGGGCTGCGTGAACTGGTAGTCAAGGCTGGTTCTGTAGTGCCAGTAGGCCCAGCTCCCCCTGTAGGACTGTTGGGGTTCGGTAACTGCGGCTGCCTCGCGGCCTAGCTGTTCTCTCCTCTCCTGTGGGCCTTGGGGTCCACCACCTGGTTCCAGCACCGTCAGCTGGTTCCGGGCCGAGCCTTTGGCTTAGGTGCCTCCTCCTGGGTATCCGAGTTCCGCCAACGCCAGGCGGTCCTTGGTAGTGCTTTTAAGCGCGGGCACCTACAGCTTAGTAACCGGGTTCCAGCACCGTCAGCTGGTCCTCGGTCGTGCCATTGGCTCTTGCACACTGGGGCAACGCATCCGGGTTCCAGCACCGCCAGCTGGTTCTCGGCAGTGTTCTTGTCACAGGTACTCCCTCGTGCCAAGCCTGGTTTCAGCACCGTCAGCTGTTTCCGGGTTGTGTCAACTTCACTGAGACGCCTATGCTTGCCCCGTCGTGGTGCGGTCGAGTTAGCCAACTCCAGGGTGCCTCCAGTTTAGGAGCTTCCTATGTGGGCTGCGTGAACTGGTAGTCAAGGCTGGTTCTGTAGTGCCAGTAGGCCCAGCTCCCCCTGTAGGACTGTTGGGGTTCGGTAACTGCGGCTGCCTCGCGGCCTAGCTGTTCTCTCCTCTCCTGTGGGCCTTGGGGTCCACCACCTGGTTCCAGCACCGTCAGCTGGTTCCGGGCCGAGCCTTTGGCTTACGTGCCTCCTCCTGGGTATCCGAGTTCCGCCAACGCCAGGCGGTCCTTGGTAGTGCTTTTAAGCGCGGGCACCTACAGCTTAGTAACCGGGTTCCAGCACCGTCAGCTGGTCCTCGGTCGTGCCATTGGCTCTTGCACACTGGGGCAACGCATCCGGGTTCCAGCACCGCCAGCTGGTTCTCGGCAGTGTTCTTGTCACAGGTACTCCCTCGTGCCAAGCCTGGTTTCAGCACCGTCAGCTGTTTCCGGGTTGTGTCAACTTCACTGAGACGCCTATGCTTGCCCCGTCGTGGTGCGGTCGAGTTAGCCAACTCCAGGGTGCCTCCAGTTTAGGAGCTTCCTATGTGGGCTGCGTGAACTGGTAGTCAAGGCTGGTTCTGTAGTGCCAGTAGGCCCAGCTCCCCCTGTAGGACTGTTGGGGTTCGGTAACTGCGGCTGCCTCGCGGCCTAGCTGTTCTCTCCTCTCCTGTGGGCCTTGGGGTCCACCACCTGGTTCCAGCACCGTCAGCTGGTTCCGGGCCGAGCCTTTGGCTTAGGTGCCTCCTCCTGGGTATCCGAGTTCCGCCAACGCCAGGCGGTCCTTGGTAGTGCTTTTAAGCGCGGGCACCTACAGCTTAGTAACCGGGTTCCAGCACCGTCAGCTGGTCCTCGGTTGTGCCATTGGCTCTTGCACACTGGGGCAACGCATCCGGGTTCCAGCACCGCCAGCTGGTTCTCGGCAGTGTTCTTGTCACAGGTACTCCCTCGTGCCAAGCCTGGTTTCAGCACCGTCAGCTGTTTCCGGGTTGTGTCAACTTCACTGAGACGCCTATGCTTGCCCCGTCGTGGTGCGGTCGAGTTAGCCAACTCCAGGGTGCCTCCAGTTTAGGAGCTTCCTATGTGGGCTGCGTGAACTGGTAGTCAAGGCTGGTTCTGTAGTGCCAGTAGGCCCAGCTCCCCCTGTAGGACTGTTGGGGTTCGGTAACTGCGGCTGCCTCGCGGCCTAGCTGTTCTCTCCTCTCCTGTGGGCCTTGGGGTCCACCACCTGGTTCCAGCACCGTCAGCTGGTTCCGGGCCGAGCCTTTGGCTTAGGTGCCTCCTCCTGGGTATCCGAGTTCCGCCAACGCCAGGCGGTCCTTGGTAGTGCTTTTAAGCGCGGGCACCTACAGCTTAGTAACCGGGTTCCAGCACCGTCAGCTGGTCCTCGGTCGTGCCATTGGCTCTTGCACACTGGGGCAACGCATCCGGGTTCCAGCACCGCCAGCTGGTTCTCGGCAGTGTTCTTGTCACAGGTACTCCCTCGTGCCAAGCCTGGTTTCAGCACCGTCAGCTGTTTCCGGGTTGTGTCAACTTCACTGAGACGCCTATGCTTGCCCCGTCGTGGTGCGGTCGAGTTAGCCAACTCCAGGGTGCCTCAAGTTTAGGAGCTTCCTATGTGGGCTGCGTGAACTGGTAGTCAAGGCTGGTTCTGTAGTGCCAGTAGGCCCAGCTCCCCCTGTAGGACTGTTGGGGTTCGGTAACTGCGGCTGCCTCGCGGCCTAGCTGTTCTCTCCTCTCCTGTGGGCCTTGGGGTCCACCACCTGGTTCCAGCACCGTCAGCTGGTTCCGGGCCGAGCCTTTGGCTTACGTGCCTCCTCCTGGGTATCCGAGTTCCGCCAACGCCAGGCGGTCCTTGGTAGTGCTTTTAAGCGCGGGCACCTACAGCTTAGTAACCGGGTTCCAGCACCGTCAGCTGGTCCTCGGTCATGCCATTGGGTCTTGCACACTGGGGCAACGCATCCGGGTTCCAGCACCGCCAGCTGGTTCTCGGCAGTGTTCTTGTCACAGGTACTCCCTCGTGCCAAGCCTGGTTTCAGCACCGTCAGCTGTTTCCGGGTTGTGTCAACTTCACTGAGACGCCTATGCTTGCCCCGTCGTGGTGCGGTCGAGTTAGCCAACTCCAGGGTGCCTCCAGTTTAGGAGCTTCCTATGTGGGCTGCGTGAACTGGTAGTCAAGGCTGGTTCTGTAGTGCCAGTAGGCCCAGCTCCCCCTGTAGGACTGTTGGGGTTCGGTAACTGCGGCTGCCTCGCGGCCTAGCTGTTCTCTCCTCTCCTGTGGGCCTTGGGGTCCACCACCTGGTTCCAGCACCGTCAGCTGGTTCCGGGCCGAGCCTTTGGCTTAGGTGCCTCCTCCTGGGTATCCGAGTTCCGCCAACGCCAGGCGGTCCTTGGTAGTGCTTTTAAGCGCGGGCACCTACAGCTTAGTAACCGGGTTCCAGCACCGTCAGCTGGTCCTCGGTCGTGCCATTGGCTCTTGCACACTGGGGCAACGCATCCGGGTTCCAGCACCGCCAGCTGGTTCTCGGCAGTGTTCTTGTCACAGGTACTCCCTCGTGCCAAGCCTGGTTTCAGCACCGTCAGCTGTTTCCGGGTTGTGTCAACTTCACTGAGACGCCTATGCTTGCCCCGTCGTGGTGCGGTCGAGTTAGCCAACTCCAGGGTGCCTCCAGTTTAGGAGCTTCCTATGTGGGCTGCGTGAACTGGTAGTCAAGGCTGGTTCTGTAGTGCCAGTAGGCCCAGCTCCCCCTGTAGGACTGTTGGGGTTCGGTAACTGCGGCTGCCTCGCGGCCTAGCTGTTCTCTCCTCTCCTGTGGGCCTTGGGGTCCACCACCTGGTTCCAGCACCGTCAGCTGGTTCCGGGCCGAGCCTTTGGCTTACGTGCCTCCTCCTGGGTATCCGAGTTCCGCCAACGCCAGGCGGTCCTTGGTAGTGCTTTTAAGCGCGGGCACCTACAGCTTAGTAACCGGGTTCCAGCACCGTCAGCTGGTCCTCGGTCGTGCCATTGGCTCTTGCACACTGGGGCAACGCATCCGGGTTCCAGCACCGCCAGCTGGTTCTCGGCAGTGTTCTTGTCACAGGTACTCCCTCGTGCCAAGCCTGGTTTCAGCACCGTCAGCTGTTTCCGGGTTGTGTCAACTTCACTGAGACGCCTATGCTTGCCCCGTCGTGGTGCGGTCGAGTTAGCCAACTCCAGGGTGCCTCCAGTTTAGGAGCTTCCTATGTGGGCTGCGTGAACTGGTAGTCAAGGCTGGTTCTGTAGTGCCAGTAGGCCCAGCTCCCCCTGTAGGACTGTTGGGGTTCGGTAACTGCAGCTGCCTCGCGGCCTAGCTGTTGTCTCCTCTCCTGTGGGCCTTGGGGTCCACCACCTGGTTCCAGCACCGTCAGCTGGTTCCGGGCCGAGCCTTTGGCTTAGGTGCCTCCTCCTGGGTATCCGAGTTCCGCCAACGCCAGGCGGTCCTTGGTAGTGCTTTTAAGCGCGGGCACCTACAGCTTAGTAACCGGGTTCCAGCACCGTCAGCTGGTCCTCGGTTGTGCCATTGGCTCTTGCACACTGGGGCAACGCATCCGGGTTCCAGCACCGCCAGCTGGTTCTCGGCAGTGTTCTTGTCACAGGTACTCCCTCGTGCCAAGCCTGGTTTCAGCACCGTCAGCTGTTTCCGGGTTGTGTCAACTTCACTGAGACGCCTATGCTTGCCCCGTCGTGGTGCGGTCGAGTTAGCCAACTCCAGGGTGCCTCCAGTTTAGGAGCTTCCTATGTGGGCTGCGTGAACTGGTAGTCAAGGCTGGTTCTGTAGTGCCAGTAGGCCCAGCTCCCCCTGTAGGACTGTTGGGGTTCGGTAACTGCGGCTGCCTCGCGGCCTAGCTGTTCTCTCCTCTCCTGTGGGCCTTGGGGTCCACCACCTGGTTCCAGCACCGTCAGCTGGTTCCGGGCCGAGCCTTTGGCTTAGGTGCCTCCTCCTGGGTATCCGAGTTCCGCCAACGCCCGGCGGTCCTTGGTAGTGCTTTTAAGCGCGGGCACCTACAGCTTAGTAACCGGGTTCCAGCACCGTCAGCTGGTCCTCGGTCGTGCCATTGGCTCTTGCACACTGGGGCAACGCATCCGGGTTCCAGCACCGCCAGCTGGTTCTCGGCAGTGTTCTTGTCACAGGTACTCCCTCGTGCCAAGCCTGGTTTCAGCACCGTCAGCTGTTTCCGGGTTGTGTCAACTTCACTGAGACGCCTATGCTTGCCCCGTCGTGGTGCGGTCGAGTTAGCCAACTCCAGGGTGCCTCCAGTTTAGGAGCTTCCTATGTGGGCTGCGTGAACTGGTAGTCAAGGCTGGTTCTGTAGTGCCAGTAGGCCCAGCTCCCCCTGTAGGACTGTTGGGGTTCGGTAACTGCGGCTGCCTCGCGGCCTAGCTGTTCTCTCCTCTCCTGTGGGCCTTCGGGTCCACCACCTGGTTCCAGCACCGTCAGCTGGTTCTCGGCAGTGTCTTTTGCTCTTGTACCTTCTGCTCCCCATCCTGGTTCCAGTACCGTCAGCTGGTTCCGGGCAGAGCCTTTGGCTTAGGTGCCTCCTTCTGGGTATCCAAGTTCCACCAATGTCAGGTGGTCCTTGGTAGTGCTTTCAGGCACGGGTACCTCCTGCTTAGTAACCGGGTTCCAGTAACGTCAGCTGGTCCTTGGTAGTTCCATTGGCTCTTGGACATTCGGCTACCCATCCGGGTTCCAGTACCGTCAGCTGGTTCTCGGCAGTGTCTTTTGCTCTTGTACCTTCTGCTCCCCATCCTGGTTCCAGTAACGTCAGCTGGTTCCGGGCAGAGCCTTTGGCTTAGGTGCCTCCTTCTGGGTATCCGAGTTCCGCCAACGTCAGGCGGTCCTTGTTAGTGCTTTTTAGCACGGGTACCTCCTGCTTAGTAACCGGGTTCCAGTAACGTCAGCTGGTCCTCGGTAGTTCCATAGGCTCTTGAACCTTCGGGTAGCCATCCGAGTTCCAGTTCCATCAGCTGGTTCTTGGCATTTTCTCAGCCTTCTTGTACCTTCTGCTACATTTCCAAGTTGAAGACCCTAACGTCGACAACCCGGAAGACCACCCCGATGACGACGACCCGGAAGACCACCCCGATGACGACGACGACGACGGCGGAGACGACGACGGCGGAGACGACGACGGCTGAGACGACGACGGCGGAGATGACGACACTGGAGACGACGACCCTGGAGACGACAACATGGAAGACCGAGAAGCAGAAGAACAAGAGGCTGCAGAACAAAGAGCAGAAGAACATTAAGCATAAGACTTAATATCAGAGCAAAAGATATTATCTAAATTATATGCAGAAGAAGACTAAGCAGTGTATGGGGGTGAGTCCGTTCCTCCTCGTGGTGCCCCTGGATAAAGCCTGATGCTGCAGGCCAAACTGAACGCGGACAAATGTAACTTTTGTGACTGGCAGAACGGAAGGTGTAATCTTCCAACTTTTATAGATAACAACTACGGGAATGCCTGTCACAAATGAGAATATGATGAAGAAGTAGAATAGGAAGAATAATAACAGTGGAATAAAAAGAATATGTAGAATAGGAAGAATAATAATAGTTGAAGAAAATGAATATGAAGAATGTAATAAAAAAAAAAAAATAGGTAGAAGATGAAGAAGAAGATGAACAAGGTGAAGAAGTTGATGTCAAAGATGCTGATGATGATGAAGATGAAAGTGTGGGAAAAGAAAAAAGAAAAAAGAAAAAAAAGAAGGGGAAGGGCGTGGAATAGTGAAACATCAATATCTGACAAAATAAAAAAAATTTACATAGTCAATATCTTTTTCAATCCGAACGTCTTTAAAAAAAAAAAAAAACATGCTATTCTATTTGATTGGACTAATCCTCATTGCCTTTAATGTCTCCGCCACCTCCCCCATACATCCTACATTATTCTTAGTTGTTTTCCTTCATGTAGAATGAACCTACAAGGAAAGAAAGGGTTTATTTTAATTCCGATATTTTGGTCCCATTGACTTGCATTGGGATCGGGTATCGGTATCGGCGATATCCGATATTTTTTGAATATCGGCCGATCCAAACCGATACCGATACTTTCCGATATCGGAAGGTATCGCTCAACACTAGTCATTACGTTTTCCCAGTTTTTTGTGGCAAAATTAAGGATCTCGGCTTATACTCGGGTCGGCTTATACTCGAGTACATACGGGAGTTTGACTCTTTGGAACCAATTTATTTTTTTCATTGTTTTGGTGTTTTCTGTTATTTTTCATTTGCTCCTTCTTCTTATTACTTGCTCTTCTTCAAATTCTATCTAAATGTGTCTTTTTATGTTTATCATTGTGAGCGGGGTTTGGGATTTTTCAGGTATTTTTGGCTGGTTCATCATTTGTGACTTTTTAAAAAGTCGCTAAATGTTTGGAAAATTTTACTCCAAACTCTCCTGGAGTGATTTTCTGTGCATTTAAATTTTGTGCACAAATTTTGAGCCATTTTAGGGAAACAGGTGACTTGTTTTGTGTTTAAAGAGGCACAAAATAGATTGAAGAAAAAAAATAACCTGCACCTAAGACAGGTGGGTACATAGCTTTTGTTCATTTTAAACCCCTTCCCGCCTCTTAAAAGGATCCAGCAAAATAGTGGCCAGCTAGCAGCCATTTTCCTTCATTAATATGAGAACAATTTTAAAAATGGTGGATTTGCCAGAATCTGAGATTTTGGGAAATTATTTACTATTTCTATTAATAGCATTTCAACTTTTATGCAGCAATAATGGCATAGTGGGTGGCAGCCATCGCCCGTAGGCTCTCATATCAATTGAGTACATTCTCCTGCACTATAACAATGAGAGAAGGAGGGAAAGAGCAGATGCCATCAGCTGTAATCCGAAAGCAGTCGGGAACTACAGTAAGGGTGCATTAACACTGGACAATTTTTGAGAATGAAAATCTATTGGATCACCCATTTCCTGATCATTTTGAAATGTAAACAAGTCACTGATAACCCAATGAACCAGCAAAACAATCATCCATTGGGTAAAATGATTTTTTACTTTGCTCAGAAACAATGACACTCTATGTGCACAAAAGGATCTATCGACGATCATTTTGTGCTCATGGGAAGCACAGTATGACTGTCCCAAGAGGATATTAGACAATCTCCAATCTGTAAATAAGTGGCCGATCAGTGGTCTTTTAAAGCCTAAAGTTGGAAAAGGAAGCCTGCCCTAAGAATTTTGAATGTGTCAAAGTCAGCACCACAACCAGCTATATGAAGGAGTTGCACAGACTCTACAGCAAGGAAATGGTAGATAATTAGTGATGAGCGAGTGTGCTCGTTACTCGAGGGTTCCGAGCATGCTTTGGTGTTCTCTGAGTATCTTGGGCGTGCTCGTAGATTATGTTTAAGTTTTCGCAGCTGCATGATTTGCAGCTGCTAGGCAGCCTGAATACATGTGGGGATTCCCTAACATACAGGAAGTCCCTGCATATGTTCGGGTTGTCTAGCAGCCGCAAATCATGCAGCTGCAGAGACACAAACATAATCTACGAGCACGCCCAAGATACTGGGAGAACACCCGAGCATGCTCGGAAAACTCGAGTAACGAGCACACTCGCTCTTCGCTATAGATAATTTTAAGTGGATACATTTTAGAAACAATTTATAATCAATGTTGCATTTAGAAAGCAAAGAACAATAAAAAATAAAAAAAAGTGCAGAGGTGTCCAGAACCTAGGGGAAAACTTTGGATCCCTGGTTTCCAATAGCATCTGGCCCCTAATTCCCATTATTACGGACTCATGAAGGAATACCTGTCATCTTCTCATTTAAGATGCATAATTATAATTACCAACAACGTTCAATAAATATTTATGTACATAAAAAGGTAATTAATAAAAAAAAACTTCCAGCAGCACTATGTAATAATTACTCTTTCTCAGACGTTTCATCAATATAACTGATGCCTAATTATGCTGCAAATTTCCATAGTTCAATTTTTCTTTCTTTTCTTTTTTTTTCTTTTTTTTTTAATTCCCAAGTATGTGTTTAGACCCTATTAAAATAATATACTGCATAGCATAAATCTATATTTAGATTAGCAGTGCTGTGGAGCTCAACATTATATTATGAGAGAAACGTGTAACGAGAATACTTAGCATTAAAAATGTTGCACAATCAATGAAAAGATAATTAAATGGTAAAATTAAAATATTGCTTCTGGGTCACACAAAAAAGTAGAAAAAATTGTTTCTATATCTAAAAAAAATTTGAAAAAAAATATTAAAAATGACTTCTGCTCCAGCATTGATATATGAGCATGATCAACCCCCTTTCCAGGGGGTATGGCTTAAAGTTGGATCCTCCTGTTTGATGGACTGGTGTCTAAGTCCAATTCTGTTAGCGTTGGGTACCATCTGATGGTTTTTTTTGGAATTGGCACACAATTTGATCAAAATGTGCAAAAAAACCTCAATGTTATAGTAAATATAGCAGTAATGCAATTTATTAAAAAAATTGATATATTCAATGTTTACATGAGTCGTCGCGTTTGTTGTGTGCTCATTTATCTTTTCTGTTTGTTTTTCAGATTTTTTTTATATAGTTTGGATGTTCTTGTCTTGTTTTCTTTGCCTGACTCATATTGACTATGGAGACCCGTCCATGTCGAGAATGGAAATGAAAAGCAAGAGACGAGACACCCAAACACAACAAATCTTTTTCCATGGACATTGTAAAACACTCAACTGGTCCTCACCTGTCTTCTTCTGACATCATGACAAGTTACCATGACTTCACGTGGCATCATGATGTCTATTGACCCGTCACGTTAGAGGCGTCAAAAAGTAAGGACTAAAGAAAAGTCAAACCGAGAAGGAAAGAAGGAAACAGCGGTGAACTATAGAGGGAGCTGGGGTGGCCGGATACTTGAGAAGTGACAATGGTATAATATTTTATTAAAATAATGCAACGCTTTCCCAAACCTTAAATAATGACGGAAATAATTTTGCTTGATTCTGACAAATCCAAATTTTTGGTGACTTTTTGAACAAATTTAATCAACTTTGATTCGATTCAATCTTCTCTATTGCAATGGAAGCTTGACATACCAAGTATGATGGTGGCATCATGGATTCATACTAAAGTACTTGAAGCAAGAGATTTTTGAAGCAATATGATCCTGTACTGGCCTTTCCATAAGTCAAACCCGGAGGTGTCAGAGTCACTTGCCGATGAGGTTTCCATCCAGTAGAGTAGACTTGAAAACTTGCCTTAAATTGTGACCACCATCTTCTATAACATATTTGTAATTATTATTTATATAGCACCATTGATTCCATGGTGCTGTACATCTGAAAGGGTTACATGCAAAATACAGATATTGCTTACAGTAAACAAACTAACAATGGTAGACTGGTACATAGGGGAGAGGACCCTGCCCTTGCGGGCTTACATTCTACATTACTATTTGTGATGTAAATTGTCAAACAAGAAGCAGACTGTATTAATATTTACTGCACTTTATCTGAACTGTTGTTAAAGTATAAGAAAAATATTTCAATGAAACTTTTTGGAGGAAAAAAACCTCCCTCCCTGGCATCTAAAAAGCTCCGAATAGAAATCAAATAAAATATGAAACAGTAAAGAATAAAAGTGTTGCCTCCCCATCACCTAAAAAAATAACTAATAAAAAATAGAAATAGAAAAAAAAAATGAAACAGTAGACGATAAAAAGAATAATGAAACAGTAAATAATAAAGGTGTCGCCTTTCCCATTGGCTAGAAAGAATAATGAAAACTAGAAAAAAAGATGAAACGGTAAAGAACAAAAAATGAAAACGTAAAGAATAAAAAGAGAAACGAAACAGTAAAAAATAAAATTGTTGCCTTTTCGTCACCTAAAGAAAAAAATAAATAAATGAACAATATAAATAGAAAAAAAACTGTTTAAAATAAATAAAAAGGAAAAAAGGGGTACTTCCCTATTACATAAAAAAATAAAATAACATATGAAACCGTAAAGAATAAAAGTGTTGCCTTCCTGTTAATAAAAAAATAATAATGGAAAACAGAAGTATTAAAAACAGTAACAGTAAAGAATAAAAAGAAAAATGAAACAAAGAATAAAAATGTTGACTCCCCGTCACCTAAAAAAATTAGAATAAAAGTGTTGCTTCCCAGTCACCGAAAAGACAAAATAGAATATAGAAAAAAAGTGACAGTAAAGAATTGGGATGTTTGGGTTCTCCGGGTTCCACCGAACTTTAGCCCAAAGTTTGATTCGGGTACCAGTACTTGACTTGAAACCGGACCCCATAGAAGCCAATAGTAACCTGTACTTTGGTGCTGTAAAACAGATGTAAAATGGTCATAGTAAGGGCTAGGGGGCTGCAAAAGGAAGCAAAATGGGGGTAAGAACAGTACAATTGCCCTGCAAACAAAAGTGGATAGCAAATTACTTAAAATAACATAGAATAAAAAATAAATAATAATCTTCAACCAAGAGGAGTAGGTCCAAGTTGAGGTGTGGAGCAAAGCCTTGCGCGTGAAGTTTACTATACTTGTTAAATAAATAAATGAAAAAATGATATCAGGACCCACCTATTTTTTATAACCAGCCAAGGGAAAGCAGACAGCTATAAGCTCATCTTATCATGCTGGGAAGTGGCCAATATCCATGGATCTTCCCAGCCTATTAATATCAGCCCCCTGCTCTCTTCTTTTCCTTTGCTGGTTATTAAAAATGGGGGCAGATATTAAAGGGCAAGCTCCATGGATATTTGCCCTTTCCCAGCCTAATAAAACCGGTCCTCACCTGCCCAAGAAATGGCACATCCATTAAATGTTCCAATTCTAGCGCTTAGCTTTGGCTCTTCCCGATTGCGCTTGTGCAGTAGAAATCAGTGTATTTGAAAATAGACTCCACGACACTTTCTCTGGCTCATCCATTTATTAAAAAAGAATCCCTGCAGCTCCATCCTTCTATTGCAACCTATAGAGCATCATTCTAAGAACTATGTTCCATAGGTCACTCCTGGTCATGTCTCACGTGCAATGACATCAGTAACATCATCGGCCCATGAGACATGACGAGGAGTGACATATGGAGCCTCGTTCAGGTTATGTCTACAGACCAATGACGTCAGTGATGTCATCACCCTTGAGACATGACCATGAGTGACCTATGGAGCGTCATTCTCAGAACGGCGCTCCATAGGTTGCAGTAGAGAATATCGTGGGAACCACAAGGGATTAAGTCTGCGCTTCTGAGATTCTTTTTTTAATAATAATAAGTTAACCAGGGAATATGTCAGGGAGTATTTATTCAAATACATTTTTTTCCTGTGTGTTTTTTTATTTTTAAATATGGAGTTAGTAATGGGGGTGTCTGATACGTACCTCTCCATTACTAACCCGTGAGCTTGATGCCAGCTGAAATTATATAGCTGACATCAAATCCAAAAACGATTACACCAAGGCAATCGAGAAGCTAAGAATCGATGTGTCATTTCTGGGGTGGCTGAAGGCTGGTCTTATTAGGCTGAGAAAGGACCAATATCCATGCACATTCCAGCCTATTAATGTAAGCCCCTGCTGTCTGCTTTGCTTTAGCTGGTTACTAAAAATAGCGAGGACCCCACGTCATTTTTTTAGGGTCCCCATTAGTGATGAGCGAGTATACTCGTTGCTCGGGTTTTCCCTAGCATGCTCGGGTGGTCTCCAAGTTTTTGTGAGTGCTTGGAGATTTAGTTTTTGTAAATGCAGCTGCATGATTTACGGCTGCTACACAGCCTGAGTACATGTGGGGATTACCTAGCAACCAGACAACCCCCACATGTACTCAGGCTGGCTGTTTCAACAAAAACTACATCTCCAAGTGCTCACAAATACTCGGAGAACACCCGAGCATGCTCGGGAAACCCGAGCAACGAGTATACTCGCTCATCACTAGTCCCCATCATTTTTAATAACAAAAGCAAAGCAGAAAGCTGGGGGATGATATTAATAGGCTGGGAAGGTCCATGGATATTGGGCCCTTCTCAGTATAATAAGGTCAGATCACAGCTGTCTGCTTTAGCTTAGCAGATTATTAAGAAAAAGGGGGGCCCTACTATTATTTTTGTTATTTATTTCTTTTACACTGTCTCTCGCTCGAACAACGTCCTGTTCCCACTCTAGTCCGAGCAGAATGAAGGAGCCACTCGTGACATAGGTTGATATAGGCCAGGTCCCGGGTTACGCAGGTCAATCATAGCAATGCCAATACTGGGAAAGGCTCCAGAAGTGCCCACAGCCTAAAAGCTTGTTGATTGTCTGCACTGCAGCCTTTCATCAAACTTTATTCTGCAGCGAACTTAACCAGTAAAAAGGACATCCAGGAAAAGTCAAAGTACGGAGTTCAGCACTGCGGTACGAACCCTGAACTTTACAGTTTGGGTTCACTTCTCCCTAATAAAGAATAAAAAGAAATACAAAACAGTAGATAAGAAAAGTGTTGCCTCCCCTTCACCTAAAGAATGTAAAACATTTAATGAAAAATAGAAATAGAAAAAAGAATGTAACAGCAAAAAAAAATTAAAGAAAAAGTAAAGAATAAAAGTGTTGCCTTGCCATCATCTGAAAACATAGGTTAAAATATTAAACAGTAAAGAAGAAAAGTGTTACCTCTGTCAAATAAAAAAAATAGTGAAAAATGGAAATAGAAAAAAATCAAACAGTTAGGCTACGTTCACATTTGCGGCTTTGGACGCAGCGGCGTCGCCGCAAAACAACGCACGCGTCATGCTTCCCTATCTTTAACATTGGGGACGCATGTGCGTTCGTTTTCATGCGTTTCGGTGCGTTTTGCGACGCATGCGTCCTTTCGACGCACCTGGCAGTGCGTTGCAAACGCAACATGTTGCATTTTTTCTGCGTCCAAAATTTAAAAAAAACACTTGCGTCGCACTTGCGTTGTATTTGCATCGTCGAAGCTTCAAAACCTCCATTGAAGTGTATTGGCAACGCAGAAGACGCAAGTACTTGCGTTGTTGTGCGTTGTAGGACGCATGCGTTCTTTACTTTAAAAATAGAGACACTGAAAAGACCCTATATATTAAAAAAGAGTTGAACGCATGCGTCAAAAATGCATGCGTTCTACTTGCGTCTTTCGTGCGTCGTGCGTTGCGTCCACGACACTGCGTCCAAAGCCGCAAATGTGAACGTAGCCTTAATGTTAAAAAAAGAATCAATGAAATTGTTGCCTCATTGTCACCTAAAAAAATAGAAATAGACAAAACAATATAGTAAGTTTTCTCTGCCACATAAAAAAAGAAAATATAAAACAAGAAATAAACCAATAAGCAAGAAAATGTAAATGTTAATAATAAATAACACTGTAGTAAATAAAACTGAAATTTTAATAAGTGAAAAATTGTTGCTTCTGTCTAAAACAAAAAAAAGCAAATGGAAAGACAATGCAGCCACTGTGCAAAAAAATAAAATAAATACATTTTTAATGACATGACCCTCATTATGAAATGATAGCGTTTCTAATTGATTTCCATGTCTTCATATTATATTTTTTCTTGTTATAACTCTACATTTTGTTGCCGAATTAGATTTTTTGGGGAAGGATTGCTTCTTTTCAGTAATAGGATCCTATGGGCTCACACGTCTTTTAATGACAATATTTGTACTAAGTCATTAAATGGCATATTGTGTTACAGTCTGGGACAGCCAAATCACCCCGGTGAATTAAATATGCTTGCTGGTGCAATGCTGTCATAGTATTCAAATAATTACCCATATGTTCAGGAAAGTTTAAAATGCGCCTGTCATTCCCCTGCTAATTCCAGATTGGAGCGCGGCTCGTTTTTCATTTGTCGGATAGTGTCAAACTTCTGGGACTTGATGAGCTGTTTACTCTTTGTTTTCAGAAGTTTTAGATTTGCATTGCTAATGTCGAAAAGGTGGGAAATGTATTGTCTTCATAGCCGCAAAATGCTTCTCGTGTAAAGTGTCATCACCGTAGACTTGCAAGCTAATGTCTAGATTTTTACTGCTAGGAGGTAGCGTTTATCATCCAGTTTCCAAACTGTTATATTAACGCGCTATACATAGCGATAACATTTTCTTTGCCAAAATCACAAAAAAAAAAGGTGTAAAGAGGAAAGTGGTGATAAGAGGAAAGTCGATTTAAACATGTTTAAAGCTTTTTTCATAGATGGTAAATTCTCTTAAAGCAATCCAACTTTTTTATTACTCTTATAAATCGAAAATCGAAAATGGTGCAACTCTGCAAATAAGTTTTGGCAACATCGTGTGAAATGCGTTAGCCGATAGGACTTGATCTGCAACACCCACGATGCAGTTTGTTTGTCTTAGACCCTTTACTTTTAGGGATGAGCAAACCTGAACGTTAAAGTTTGGGGTCCGTACCAGACACCTAGTGTACGGTACTGAACCCTGAACATGGACTTTTTCCTGTGTGTCCGGATTCCTGTTTTGGTTCACCAGACTAATAAGGCATGTTGAAAGGCAAATCAACATGCTTTTAGACTGTGGCCACTTCTGGAGTTATCAAAGCCATGTCATGTATTGGTATGACTGTGATTGGCTGGCACATCACATGTCCCAGACTGTATAAAGGCCGGATCACGAGTGCAGCCACCATTCAGCTGGTCCGAGGGACAGATTGTGACTTCGCACTCTGCCATAAAGCAGCTGTGTCTACCCTGCAATGCATATCCGTGCGAGTACTGTGCCAAAAGCCACTGTGTGTATTTTCTGCAACCTGTTGTAATAGGCAATTCAATATCACAATGGACATAGCGGTCAGAGCACATACAGTGATCTGACAACAACCCAAAATAATAGAACGAGCTCTGAGACGTGGGAACTCTGCAGACCGCAATCCCTAATCCTCTCCAAACAACACTAGAGGCAGCCATGGATTGCGCCTAACTCTACCTATGCAACTCGGCACAGCCTGAGAAACTAGCTAGCCTGAAGATAGAAAATAAGCCTACCTTGCCTCAGAGAAATACCCCAAAGGAAAAGGCAGCCCCCCACATATAATGACTGTGAGTTAAGATGAAAAGACAAACGTAGGGATGAAATAGATTCAGCAAAGTGAGGCCCGACTTTCTTAACAGAGCGAGGATAGGAAAGATAACTTTGCGGTCAACACAAAACCCTAAAGAAAACCACGCAAAGGGGGCAAAAAGACCCTCCGTACCGAACTAACGGCACGGAGGTACACCCTTTGCGTCCCAGAGCTTCCAGCAAAACAATTAGACAAGCTGGACAGAAAAACTAGCAAACAAATAGCAAAGAAGAACTTAGCTATACAGAGCAGCAGGCCACAGGAATGATCCAGGGAAAAACAAGTCCAACACTGGAACATTGACAGGAAGCATGGATCAAAGCATTAGGTGGAGTTAAGTAGAGAAGCACCTAACGACCTCACCAGATCACCTGAGGGAGGAACCTCAGAAGCCGCAGTACCACTTTCCTCCACAAACGGAAGCTCCCAGAGAGAATCAGCCGAAGTACCACTTGTGACCACAGGAGGGAGCTCTGCCACAGAATTCACAACAGCAACCCATATCTGTGGGAGTACTGTGCCAAAAGCCACTGTGTGTATTCTCTGTAACCTATATCTGTGGAAGAACTGTGCCGTTAAGCAGCTGTATGTACTCTGCATCCCCCACCTGTGGAAGTACTGTTCCATTATGGCGCCGTTTACTCTGCAGCCCCCACATGCAGAAGTACTGTGCCTTGTGTGTACTCTGCTCCCCCATCTGTTGTGTGCTTTCTAGTAGTATGAGAAATAAATAACTAGCATCAGCCATCTCATTTCAACTTGCAGGCCAAAGAAATACATTTTCAAGACTTGTGTGTGTTTTCTAGTAATCTGGGAAATACATAATTGACATCAGCCATCTCATTGCAATTTGTAGGCCACAAAAATAAATTTTCTGAACCTGTGTGTTTTCGAGCAGTCTGGGAAATAAATAATTTGCATCAGCGGTCTTGTTGCCATTTGTATGCCAAAGAAACATATTTTCTGAACCAGTATGTGTTTTCCAGTAGTCTGGGAAATAAAAAAAAATTGGCACGAGCTGTCTCATTGCCATTTATAGGCCAAATAAATACATTTTCTGGACCAGTATGTGTTCTCTAGTAATTTTGAAATTAAACAATTGGCATCAGCCATCTTGTTTCCATTTCTACGCCAGAGAAATACATTTTCTGGACCAATGTGTGTTTTCTAGTAGTTTGGGAAATAAGTAATTGGCATTAGCAGTAAAGAATAAAAATAAAAACAAAACAGTAAAAAATAAAAGTGTTGCCTAAAGAAGAAAATTAAATGAAGAATAGCAATAGAAAAAAAAATGAAACAGTAAAGAATAAATAAAAAGGAACAAAAGTGTTGCCTCCCTGTTACATAAAAAATAGAACAACATATGAAACAGTAAAGAATAAAAGTGCTGTCTCCCAGTCAATAAAAAAATAATGAAAAGCAGAAATAGAAAAAAAATGTAGCAGTAAAGAATAAAAAGAAAATTAAACAACAAAAATACCCAAGGAAAACAAATAAATAAATGAATGAAAGATAGAAAAAAATGTAACAGTAAAGAGTAGGGATGTTTGGGTTCTCCGGGTTCTGCGGAACTTTAGCCCAAATTTTGATTCGAGTACCAGAACTTGACCCCAAAACCGGACCCCATAGAAGCCAATGGTAACGTGAGCTTTAGTGCTGTAAAATACCTGTAAAATGGTCATAGTAAGGGTTAGGGGGCTGCAAATGGAATAGGGGTAAGAACAGGACAATTGCCCTGCAAACAAATGTGGGTAGGCAAATTACCTAAAATAACAGAATGAAAAATAAAAAGATAAAAATAATCTTGAACCTGGAAGGGGAGGACCAAGTGGAGGTATGGAGCAGGTATGAAGTTTATTATACTTGTTAAATAAATTAATGAAAAAATGACTTGGGGGTCCCCCCTTTTTTTAATAACCAGCCAATGGAAAGCAGACAGCTGTGAGCTTGTCTTGTCATGCTGGAAAGTGGCCAATATTCCTACATTTTCCCAACCTATTAATATCAACACCAATCTCTCTGCTTGGCCTTTGCTGGTTATTAAAAATGGGGGACCACAAAAAAATGATGTGGGGTCCCCTAGCTGGAGTCAGATGTTAATAGGCAATGTTCA
Source organism: Ranitomeya imitator (assembly GCF_032444005.1). Lineage (NCBI taxonomy): Eukaryota > Metazoa > Chordata > Amphibia > Anura > Dendrobatidae > Ranitomeya > Ranitomeya imitator. The sequence continues at coordinate 815,142,928 of NC_091284.1, read as the reverse complement.
TGGATATTTTGTTAGAATCTGTTTAGTTTGTGACTATCCGCCATTTTCTTGTGGTGTTCTGGCTGCTGGTCTTTTCCTCTGGTGCTGGGTTTGTCTTTAGTCAGGTGATTGTATCTCTCTTTATTAACCAGCACCTGCCTCCAAGTCCTTGCTGGACAACAGTGTTAGCCAGCTTTGGTTCTGGCTTGGTGAATTGCTTTGTCTTCTGTGTAGGTAATTTGTGCAGTACTGGGACCTCTGGTTCTGCTAGTCTTAGTTCCCATTTTCAGTTGGTTTCTGCCTTCTCTGTGTTTTCTATTAGAAGGTGAGTCAATTTTTGTACCCAGTTCTTAGATCTTTTAGGGACCCCCTTCCCCCTATCTATAGGTCTTTGCTTGAGATTATCCTAGGATCGTCGGTGGGTCTGTTCGCAAGGAATGGGTCACCCACTCCATCATATGGTATCAGCCTAGTCATAGTGCAGTGTCAGTTATCCCTTTCTACCCTAGTTCTCTGTTGCAGTTCCATACCATATTTGCTCTTTCCCAGCCTAATAAAACCAGCCCTCAGCTGCCCCAGAAATGGCACATCCATTAGATGTTCCATTTCTGGTGCTTAGCCTCAGCATTTTCCGATTGGCCTGACACAGTGGCAATCAGTGTAATAGTATTTTGGGTTGATATCAGCTGTGTAATATCAGGTGGCATCAAGCCCTGTGCTTAGTAATGGAGAGGTGTCTATCAGACACCCTCATTACTAACCCCGTATTTAGAATTATAAAGACACACGCACACAAAAAAAAGTTTATTTGAATAAAGACTCCATAACCCATTCTCTAGCGCATCCATTTATTATTAGTGTTGAGCGATACCGTCCGATACTTGAAAGTATCGGTATCGGATAGTATCGGCCGATACCAGAAAAATATCGGATATCGCTGATACCGATATCCGATACCAATACAAGTCAATGGGACATCAAGTATCGGAAGGTATTCTCATGGTTCCCAGGGTCTGAAGGAGAGGAAACTCTCCTTCAGGCCCTGGGATCCATAGGGATGTGTAAAATAAAGAATTAAAATAAAAAATATTGATATGCTCACCTCTCTGGCGGCCCCTGGACATCACGCTGCTAACCGGGAGGCTTCTTTGTTTAAAATGCGCGCCTTTATGACCTGCGAATGACGTCCCGGCTTCTGATTGGTCGCGTGCCGCCCATGTGACCGGCACACGGCCAATCAGAAGCCGCGACGTCATTCGCAGGTCCTTAATTCCTAGAATTAGGAGTTTTGTGAATGAGAATGACGTCGCGGGTTCTGATTGGTCGCGTGCCGGTCACATGGGTGGCACGCGACCAATCAGAAGCCGGGACATCATTCGCAGGTCCTAAAGGCGCGCATTTTAAACAAAGAAGCCTCCCGGTTAGCAGCGTGATGTCCAGGGGCCGCCGGAGAGGTGAGCATATCAATATTTTTTATTTTAATTCTTTATTTTACACATCCCTATTGATCCGATACCGATACCCGATATCACAAAAGTATCGGATCTCGGTATCGGAATTCCGATACCGCAAGTATCGGCCGATACCCAATACTTGCGGTATCGGAATGCTCAACACTATATTATTAAAAAAGAATCTTTGGAGCTCAAATATTCCCATGGTATGCAACGATTTTCTATTGCAACCTATGGAGCGTCATTCTGAGAACGACACTCCATAGGTCAATCCCGGTCATGTCTCATGAGCAATGACAGTCCCAGACTCTATAAAGGCTGGATCATGAATGCAGCCGCTATTCTGCTCTCATTAGTTTAGGGATAGGATGCAGCTGGACCAAGGGACAGATTGTGATAGCGCACTCTGCAAAAAAAAATGCTGTGTCTACTCTCTGCAACCCATATCTGTTGGAGAACTATGCCAAAAGTCACTATGTGCACCCAGCAATGTATATCTGTGGGAGTACTGTGCCAAAAGCCACTGTGTGTATTCTGCAACCCCGCCTGTGGGAGTACTGTGCCTTTAAGCCGCTATGTGTACTCTGTAACGCATATCTGAGGGAGTAAGGTGCTGTTAAGCAGCTGAATGTACTTTACATCTTCCTCCTGTCGGATGCCTGCTCCATGCATCTCGTTGTCATTTGTAGGAAAAAAATAATCATTTTTCTGGACCGGTGTGTGTGTTTTCTAGTAATTTTGAGATTAAATAATTGGCATCAGCCATCTTGTTGCCATTTCTAGGCCAAAGAAATACATTTTCTGGACCAGTGTGTTTTTTTCTAGTAGTCTGGGAAATAAATAATTGGCATCAGCCATTTCATTGCCATTTGCAGGCAAAATAAATAATTTTTCTGGACCGCGTGTGTTTTTCCTAGTACCATTGCAAATTAATACATTTACTCTGCCACCATCTCTTTGCTAGTAGTGTGCAGAAAAATCACTTTAAAAAATGAAAAAGGGTATCAAATAGGGGATGTGGGCGTCGTGGTGGTGGTGCTGGTGTAGCTGCTCATGGTGGTGGTGATGTTGCTGATGCAGGGAGAGGATGTGGTCATTCTGTACCTCCTACGTACCCAATTATAAAACCTTCCCCTGGTGTACACAGACGATAAGATGCATCCTTTCATAGGCCCGAGTGCCACTGCATGAAGGGTGAGGCCTTAAGATGTTGAAAAGGTGTTAGATTGGATGTCTGAGATTGACTCCAGTTCCTTCACATTATCTTACACCTGGTCCACTGCAGGAAGTGCACAGTTAGTATTTGAGGACCATTGTCATCTGGCTTCCACCTCACCCCCTTGCAAGTCAGCCAAGCAGTCTGAGCTCCAAGTCATTCAGCAGTCTCTTCTGCTTTTTGATGACTCCACTGGCTGAGTGCATTGATGCCCAACCATTTGTTACGTTGGAGAATGAGTACATAGGAGGGCTAGTGCACACGGTCAGGGGACAACCGCAGGACATGTGAGATGATGACGAAACTCAGTTTCCAACTACAGCGTCTTTCTGCAGTGTGAAGACTGCCAGTGTTCAAGAGTCAATGGAAGATAATTTTGAGAGCTGATGAGGTCGTAGACTTGCAGAGGCAATCTTATTGACATGCTTGGTTCAGAGGAAGAGGTGGTGGCCATAATATCCCAGAAGCACAGCAAAAAAGGGAGCAGGGTGCACCTTTAGCAATGTGGGAGTAATTTTTGGTGGGAAGCAACAGCTTATCGTACTCCCTCTTTAGACAGCTGTGAATGGGCATAAAATGTAGTGCAATTTTTTTTAAAAAAGGAAAATAAAGCTTGAGAAACCTTTAGAAATATCAAGACACACAGAAAAAAAAAATACTTTACTGTATTATATGAAAATAAATAAAAAGTAGTTATAATTGGTATAAACACATCCAGCCAATTGGACCATTCCTGTTGTGTGTAGCCAGGGTTTGACACTGGAATCAGAATAGCAGAGTGGTGGAGATGGCAAAGAGCCTCCAGTACCAGAACAGAGCTTCTCAAGAGAGGCCTGGATGTCTTCCTGGAGCAGAACAATATTGTATCATACAATTAGGTTCTGTAGAAGGACGTAGATCTGGGGATTTATTATGATGGAATATAGGCTGAACTGGATGGACAAATGTCTTTTTTCGGCCTTACTAACTATGTTACTATGTTACAAATTCCAGTACCAGAATGAGAGCAGAATCAGTGAGAGGACCTAGACATAATCTTAGTCCACAGTTCAGGTTCAAAATCACATCTGCAAGAAAAGATCCACCACAGAAACATCACGATCACTGAAACCTTTTTTAATTCGCCTGCAGATGAGATCAGAGGAAACCAAAGAAGAGTGGTCAAGCCAGTAAGGCCAAAAAGCTGGGGAAACTGATGACATGACTGACAGTAAAAGCAAACATTCTGTATTTTATCAGTTTTGGGCCATGGATTGTCTCTATGCATTGTTAACACAAGAAATTCTAGTAGTTACATTTTAAGAAACTCCTACCACTTGTACTCTAATTTTTCTAAAATTTGCTTATTTGTTTGTAATTGGCTTCTGTGTGGATTCAGTAAAATGGCGGCCACCATTTTTCTAAACCGTAAAGTGCCATCAAAAGGTCTAGAAAAAAATACTTATATTAACCTTAACACTGGTGGACAGAGACAGAAGACGGACCCTGTGCAAAAACTGTATATGGGCCCTTGTAACTCATCATAGTTCAAAATTCCACCTGATTTGTAAGTAGAAATGGGTCCCCTTATTTTTGGGCCTCTGTGCAGCTGCACAGGTTGCACCACTGATATCTCTGCCCTTGAACCTTAACACTCATCTCTCTGGTCCCTCTGTGCTTCACCCATCTAGTCCTCACTACATCGTTTGGTCTATACTGGGAGCATTGAAATCCATGGGCCTGTCTTTCTAGGTCAGACCATTGTGACTTTTCGTGCACTTGCATAGAACCCTGCTATGCCTCATCAAAGCTAGAAGTCCCGGCTCAATGTAAGAGGTCCGGGATTTTATCACTCGCGACATGGATCAGAAGATGCATCAAGAACCAAATAGGTGACGGTGAGGAGTTGAGAAGCAGTAGAAATGAGTGCTAAAGTGGGTACAAGGGTTTTTTATTTTTTATAATTTATGTTTATTATGCTCTGGGGCCTAACAAGGAACATTATTTTCTGCAAATTGAATTTCCTTTGAAAATCCAGGCGAATTCAAAT